>NC_062546.1:201517311-201829778 GCF_016906955.1 Phacochoerus africanus
CATCCCTGCACTTGGGTGCTGATGGTCCAGGGGCACCATTTTCTTTTTCTCTTTGTAAATCGTTTGTTTATTCCTATGGAAGTATATTTGATTTCCAATACTGCGTTAGCTTCAGGTGTACAGCAAAGCGATTCCGTTTTATATGCATATATAGACACATATGTATAGACACACACACGTGTATATATATATATATATATATATACATTCTTTTTTCAATTCTTTCCCATTATAGGTTATTTCACCGTATTGGGCAGAGCACAGCAGGACCTTGTGCATCTGTGTTCTCTACAGCCGTGCTGGTGCCCCTCTGTCAAGCCCACACTCCCAGTGGATCCCTCTCCGCCCCCCTCCCCCCACCACCATTTTTGGGGGGTGCTTCTGCTTTTCAGGAAGCCAAACCTCCTTGTCGCCATGATGGGCTGAAGAGGGGAAGGCTCTGAGGGAGGTCGGGGCTGAGCGCCCAGCGCCCCTTGCCCCAGCCCGCCCATCCCCCCCACCCCGCACTCTGTCCCACGCCCTTTGGTGGCCCCTCAGTCATGGCCAGGGCCCCGGGCCAGGGTCTGCTGTTGCCGGGCGGGGCTCTCTGGGCCCCTCACGTGGGGCCCCGCTGCGCCCTGACCAGCCCCCACCCGGGTCTTAGCACGGCGGCGAGGGGACAAACCGCCAGCATCCGGCGCGCAAGGCCACTGCCTCACCGTCCCCAGTGTTTCCGCAGCGCCTCTGAGCCACAATTTATCACCACTCGAGTCTGGAAAGGCGCCTAATTGGCCCATAAATGTGGTCCGATAACCGCACCTGACACCCAAAGACGCTGCAGGCAATTAGCACTTATTTATTTGCACGTGGTATTGACGGCCGCCCCGCTCCCCGCGAGGTCTGTGCTCCCAGCTCATTTACTGCACCATCAAGGGTGCGCACACACGTCTCACACACTCCACACACGTGCACACGTGCGCACACACACTCGTGCACACCACACACACCCTACACACACTCTTACATCACACATACACACATACATCACACATACATGCACATACATCATGCACACCACACACCACAAACACACATACAGCACACGCACATATATCACACCACAGATACACGTACATCACACACCACGCACACAGCACACCCCACACACACCCCACCTACAGCACAGACCACACACATGCAGATGCACACACACACATGTACCACACACACACACGCACACCTACAGGGGTGATGGAACGTGGCCTGCACTGCTCCTGGCTGAGGACCCAGGGACCGTCGTGTGCAGGGCCCTCTTGCTGTCACCCCAGTGCCACCTGTCCTGCTGACTCTGCACCAGGCAGGGGGCTGGGAGGACAGAGGAGCCAGGACCTCTGCCTTGTCGTGTGGGCCCTTCCGCCACCGTCGCTCCATCCCCTCATCTCGGTTTTGCCAAACCACACTCAGAAAGTGACTCCCAGGCCTGGCCGCCCAGATCTGGGAGAGCCGGGCGGCGCTTCTCCCAGGACCTGAGCTACTTGCTGTGGAGAACGGGGCATTGCCTTTTAGCCACAAAATGTCACGCCCATCGCAAAGGCGGTGTGTTGGACTCGGCTGTGGACTGTGCACCCAGACGCCCAAGCTTCCTAGACCCGCTGAGGGCCCATCTGTCAAATGGGTATAATACCCACCTTGGAGGGCTGCGAAGACTAAATGAATCCATACCTAAAAAGTGCTTAGAACACGCTTACTCCTTGATGAGTTCAGAGTAAGTATTAAAATCATCGCCGTCATTATTAGCACAGAAAATTTGAAACACCCAAGCAAGCAACACTGCGCAAAGCACTAAAATCCCCCCAGTCCAGGGAGTTCCTGTCATGGCTCAACAGTAACAAATCCGATTAGCATCCATGAGGATGGAGGTTCAATCCCTGGCCTCGCCAGTGGGTTAAGGATCCGGGTTGCTATGAGCTGTGGTGTAGGCTGGCAGCTACAGCTCTGATTGGACCCCTAGCCTAGGAACCTCCATATACTGTGGGTGCGGCCCTAAAAAATTAAAAATAAATCCCCCCTAATCCATATGCAAACCACAAATATTCTGCAAGAGACAGGAAGGTGTTTAGCAGAGAGAGAGTGTGCAGAAAGCAAGTTATCACACAGCATGTATACCACGTGTTCTGCTTTGGCAAGAAAAAAATGCATAGGATGACGTATAAATGCATAGAAATACTCCAAAAGACCATACAGCAAATGTTAACAGGAGCCCTCTCTGAGCTTATTCATGATCTTAATTTGTTCTCTGCTTATGTCAATTTTCTGATTTATCTGAATATTTAAAAAATACAGAGGTACCTTTTTTAAAAAAATTTATGGCCGTACCCACCACGTGCGGAAGTGCCCAGCCAGGGATTGCATCTGGGCCACAGCTATACCACAGCTATGGCAAGCCACTGTCCGGGGCCAGGAATTGAACCTGCACCTCCAAAGCAACCCAAGCCACTGCAGGTGGAGTCTTAACCCACTACGCCACAGCAGGAACTCCTAAAAAATACAGACGTGCTTTTTTTTTTTTTTTTTGTCCTTTTAGGCCGCACCCCTCGGCATACTGAAGTTCCCAGGCCATAGGCCTACGCCACGGCCACAGCAATGCCAGATCTGAGCCACCTCTGCAACCTACACCACAGCTCACAGCAACGCCAGATCCTTAACCCCCTGAGTGAGGCCAGGAACTGAACCCACATCCTCATGGATGGGAGTCAGGTTCCCTGCCGCTGAGCCACGATGGAACTCCCAGATGTACTTTAATTTTAAAAAATGAAATAACCTTCTCCAAACTGTTTTGCGGGCTTCTCTTCCCTTGAGATGTTTGTTTTAAAATTGTTTAAGCCTAGAGGAAAGTTGAAGAATGGAATATCATCTCAGTGAACATTCAGAGGTGACTTATGTGTATTCGCCAGTTGCTAACATCGGTGACTTCTGTGTGGATGACAGAGAGATGGATAACGGAGAGATGACAGACGCAACGGATACGCGCTGTGCTGAACCACTCGATGGTAAATTACCAGCATCGTGAGTTTTCACCCTTAAATAAATAAGCACAAGGACCTTCTCTGTCGTAAGTGCAAGACCACATGATCACTCCCAAGAGAGTCCCCGCTGATGTGATATAATGCGGGTCCATATTCAAATCTCCTCGATGGTCCCAATCACGTCTTTTATAGCTGGTTTTCCTCTCCTCCAAGATCCAATCAATAATCACACAGAGCCCGTAATTGTCACCGTAACCTACTCCTTTAAACTTAAATGAGCACGAACAACTTTTCATGTCAAAAAAATAGCTAATATGATTTGAACACTCACTCGGGAATGAGGTTGCCTGGTTCCCAGCACTTCACCGCCATACACCTAACATTTTTTTTTTTTCCTCTTTGAAAAGCAAAAAATAACCCCTCTGAGTTTATCTTCATTTTAACGCTACTGGAGTTGCAAGTTGTTACGCTTAGTCGCAATTTGTATTTTGCCGTCGTTACCTTTGCACACAATGTGGCCGCTTGTCTTTTGCAGTATTTTTCTTTTTCTTAATGATATGTAAATGTAGAGGCTATTAACCCTTTATAGAGCCATTTATAAAATGTTTCTCATTGTCTCATTTCCCTTCTAATTTTATGATTTTTTTTTTTTCTTTTTAGGGCTGCACCTGCGGCATATGGAAGTTCCCAGGCGAGGGGTCGAGTCAGACTTGCTAGCCTACACCACAGCCACAACAATGCCCACTCCAAGCCGAACCTGTGGCCTATGCCGCAGCTTACAGCAATGCTGGATGCTGAATCAACTGAGCGAGACCAGGGATCGAACCCCCATCCTCATGGATACTAGTCAGATTCTTAACCCCCTGAGCCACAACAGGAACTCCTAATTTTATGGGGTTTTTTTTGTTTGTTTTTTTTAGGGCCACACCCCAGGTACATGGAAGTTCCCAGGCTAGGGGTCGAATCAGAACTACAGCTGCCAGCCTACAGCACAGCCATAACAATGCAGAATCCAAGCCGCATCTGTGACCTATACCACAGCTCATGGCAACATGGAATCTGTAACCCACTGAGCAGGGCCAGGGATCGAACCCCCATCCTCATGGATACTAGTCAGATGTGTTTCCACTGCACAACAGGAACTACCTAATTTTATTTATTTATTTATTTATTTATTTATTTATTTATTTATTTGGTCTTTTTGTCTTTTTAGGGATGCACCCGTGGCATATGGAAGTTCCCAGGCTAGGGGTCAAATTGGAATTGTAGCTGCCGGCCTACACCACAGCCACAGCAACACAGGATCCAAGCCACATCTGCAACCTACACCACAACTCACGGCTTTATGATTTTTTAATGCACAGAATTTTAACATCCATGTCCTCAAATCAGTCTTTGTTTTTTGGTTTTTTTTTTTTAGGGCCGCACCCGAGACATATGGAAGTGCCCAGGCTAGGGGTCGAATCGGAGCTGTAGCTGCTAGCCTACACCACAGCCACAGCAACACCAGATCCGAGCCATGCCTGCAACCTACACCACAGCTCATGGCAACGCCGGATCCTTAACCCACTGAGTGAGACCAGGGATCGAACCTGCGTCCTCATGGACTCTAGTCAGATTCATTTCCGCCGCGCCACAACAGGAACTCCCTCAAATCAATCTTTAATGTTACGATTCTTGCCCTTGGTGCTATGCTTAGAAAATCCTTCCTTACCTGATATTACACAAAACTCGATTTTTCTCCTAGTCCAATATGCTATTATTTGGTGGTACTTTATTACATTAACCTTTCCATTCAGCTTCCATTTGTGGAAATTTCATTTTTTTCAAGTGGCTAGCTAATCATACCAACTCCATTTATTAAACAATAAGGATGGAAGTCCTTTTAACATATGACACATAAATTACAGAATATCTATACAATAGAATAAAATGAGCCATTAAAAAAGCAGAACTGGAGTCCCCATCGTGGCTCGGTGGTTGACGAACCCAACTAGTATCCATGAAGATGTGGGTTCCATCCCCGGCCTCACTCAGGGGGTTGAGGATCCGGCGTTGCCATAAGCTGGGGTGTAGGTTACAGATGCGGCTTGGATCCCGCGTTGCTGTGGCTGTGGTGTAGGCTGGCAGCTACAGCTCTGACTCGACCCCTAGCCTGGGAACCTCCGTATGCTGTGGGTGTGGCCCTAAATAGACAAAAGACCCCCCCCAAAAAGACCTCCATGTATTGACATAGGAAGGTGTCCACGGTATGTACCGTTAAATAAAAAGTCAAGTTCAGAGCTTGTATAGCCGGCGACCCCAAAGCGAAGGTCTGGTGTGTGTGTGTGTGTGTGTGTGTGTGTGTCTGTGTGTCTGTGTGTTTACACACCCAGACATGCAACATACTCTGTTGTCCCTTCTTGGTCCCTGATGGCTGCTCCTCCTCCTTTTCTGAAACCCAAATGCTACACATTCAGGACCTGGTCCTCAACCTATTATATTCTTTATCACAAGACCTTTGTAAGTCATCCCATCAAGGCCCAGGGCTTTCAGTATTTGCCCTTGACTTCCAAATTAATATCTCTAGTCTTGCCTCTGCCCTGAGTTCTAGACCCTTAGATCTACTGCTGTGTAGGTATCTGAATGTTGTATAGTTAGGAAACTTTTGGTTATAGGTAATGGAATATTCAAGAAACAGAGGCTTCAGCATTACGGACATTTAATTGTATCACATAACAAAATATTTAGAGGCAGACAGTCCAGGTCTGGTGCTGTGTCTCAGGAGTGTTATGTTTTTTTTGAAAAATTCAAGTTCTTTCATGCTGCTCCACTTTGTTAGCAAGCCATCTCACAGTCAAAAGATGGCTGCCATAGCTCCAGACATTGCATTCCTGTCCATTGTATAAAAGGATACATCTATTTTTTATCAGGAAAGCAAAGGTATTCCCAGATTTTCCAGTTTCCTCCAGAAAATGCTTCCTTTATGACTATCTCTTGGGCCAGAATTTGGTCGCATAAAGCAAATATCTATCCTTTCCAGCCTCGTTCTGTGGGTGGAAAAGAGGAAAAGGTGTTGGGATAACCAATAATTAGTGCCTCTGGGAGTTCCCTGGTAGATCAGCAGCTTAAGGATCCAGCATTGCCACTGCTGTAGCTCTGGTTACTGCTGTGGCGTGGGTTTGATCCCTGACTTGGGAAATTCCACATGCCACAGGGGCAGCAAAAGAAAAAAAAATGTGCCTCTGATAACTAAGAGCCATCGCAAGTGCATCATGTCCAGAACAGAAATTAATTATCCCCTCCCAGTCTTGGTAAATGTCAGCTCGCCCTGGCCAGGGGCTTGCCCAGTGTGCAGGGGTCATCCAGGGCTCCTTCTCTCCCCACCCTGTGGTCATGTCTAAAGGCACCTCCCAGAACTGCCCGTGTCTCCCTCCCTCCAGCACAGCCACCCACATCCAAGCGGGACGCCTCCCACAGTCAGGCTCTTTTCCCTGCTTCTTCTGCTGCCCTTTGTTTAACGTCCACCTGGAAGCCAGAGTGAGCCTTTCACAATCTAAGTCAGCTCCTGAAACACCTGTGCTCCCAACCCCGTGGCTTCCTAGCATCCCTAGAATAAACTCAAGATGCTTACCTCTCCCTGTAAAGGTCCCACCTCTTGCCCACGTCTTCCGACGGCTCCTGCGTGAACTGGCCCACCTCCCTCAGGCACGCTGGCCTCACTCGTTCTTGAACTTGCCCACCGATCGGTTCCCATGTTCCCTCCCTACTCTGTTCCTTGTCCTGACTTTCATGCTCCTCCTCCTCCCCCGCGAGGTCTCTCCTCAAGGGTCATGGCCCCTGACCACCCACCCCACCTAAAACTGCCCCTTCTCCATCACTCCCTCCCCACCTAGCCCACTTTGTTTTCGTGGCATGTACCAGGATTGAAATTCCATCACCTCTTCATTGTGACCTGTCTACACCACCCGCTAGAACACAAGTCCTCAGAAGAGCAGGCCCTGTGTATGTCTAAGCCACCACTGTTCCCAGCACCTAAAACATAGCCTTGCCTAGAGGAAGGGCTTAAAAATGTCTCAAATGAATAAATACATTTTTACCTCTCCGCATTGCTTAGGAGATTCATTAACTGTAGTTAGACTCGTCTACCCCACCCAGCCTGGGGCTCACCCCGCCGATGAGGAGCGGTTCCACGGGCCCCAGGGCCTGCCTTCAAGAAGATGGGAGGGAACAAATAGATGCCAGCTTCCCTTTATCTGTGGATCCCGCATTCTTGCCTATAGCCGCCCGCTGGCATCGCCAGAAACTTTAAAGAGCGTAGACGCTGGTCTCAGCCGGGGAGATCCTGATTTCCTGGTTGGCGGGGCCCAGGCCCCGCGGGGTTCCCGGCCATCACAGGGGGTCCGCGAGAGCCAGGGCGGGGACGGGGCAGCCCTCGTGGACATGCGGCAGTTGGGGAGGTTCGGGGAGGTTTCGGGCAGGGGACCCGAAATGGAAACACCACAAGATGGCAGGAGTGGGTACAACAAGAAGACAGAAGATTCGACTCAAATTCCGTTACTGATGGTCTCGAATTGGGGCGCCCTGTGGTGCAGGGTCGACACGGAGTCCCTGGGGCCCCAGGGTGCTTTGAGCCCCGCGCGCCACCATCGAGGTGAGACTTTCCCCGGGTGGGACCGGTGTGCGGGGCTGCAGACCCCAGTTGAGGCACAGCAGGGATAAAGGGCGCTGGCCCGGAACCCTCCCACTTCATCCTCCCGCCAAAACCCACCACGTGGCCACATCCCGCCACAAAGGAGGCCGAGAGTGTAACCTCTGCTCCCCACGGTGTCAACCCAGCGGAGCTGCAGGTTACTGAAGGGCGGATCCCTGCGTGGCCTCGGGCAGCTTATCTGGCGGCCACCAGCCTCGGAGGGTGCCACGTGCCAGCGCCCAGGCCCAGAGCAGAAGGCGGGTTGGCCATCAGGCCCTCCTTCAGTGAAACGTGGAGGCCTCATGGCCCGCCAAGACGGAAACCTCTAGACCTTTCTGGCTCCCACCCCATCTCCCAGCACCCCCACCGCAATCTCCCAGCGCCCCCCCCCCCCCCCCGCCGCCGACTTCTCTCCCCTGCACAACAGCTGTGCAGCTCACGAGTCCTCCTCACCCATCTCCGGGCTCTGCTGGAAGCAGTGGCCATGCCCTCCCCCTCACATCCCCTAGTCCGCCCAGCAGCCCTGGCATCGGGTCCTTGGGATCCTCAGGGGTCTTCTTGGCTTTCAGGGATTATTCCCTGTGAGCCCCACGAAGCTGGCTCCTGGGATGTGGCCGTGGCTGGCACTCTTGCAGCATCAGGGCCTGTCTAGACTACATACCTGCCTTGGTCCTCCAGTGTTGACAGGGACAGCCAATAGCAACACAGATGTCACCCCCCAACACACACACAGAGGCACACCCGCTCTGGGCTTGGGGCCTCTCCCCACCATCCCAGCCACCCTCTCGGCTCATGGCTAATGAAAAGTGCCAAGAGACACGTCCGCCCCTACAGAGGGGTCACTGTGATGCCCACCCAGCCAGTGCCAGGTCTCCTGGACAAAGGCCACGGTAGAGGCCAGCCTGGAGCAGGTTCTGCAGACTCATGAGTCCAGCAAACATCTCTGCTGGCCACGCTGAGTCAGGACTGGCTGATCCGCCAGGGACTCACATTGAGAGGTGGGGATGGAGTCACAAAGCCACTGCTGGACCCAGAGTGTCCACCTTGGCTTCTGTCTCCATCGCCCGGATGGTTGTCCTTGCTGGATGTGTTTGCATGTCTGTAGCTTTTTTTTTTTTTTTTTTTTTGTCTTTTTAGGGCTGCACCTGCAGCGTATAGACGTTCCCAGGCTAGGGGTCGAATAAGAGCTATAGCTGCCAGCCTACACCACAGTGACAGCAATGCCAGATCCTTAATCACGGAGTGAGGCCAGGGATCGAACCTTCATCCTCGTGGATACTAATCAGGTTATGAACCTGCCAAGCCACCATGGGAACCCCTACACACCTGCAGCTTTGGCCAGGAGGCAAGTGCTCAAGAAAGCATTTATTGGCTTATGATGAGGCCAGAGAGAGTGAGCTCCAGCCCCTCCGCAGGGGTCTGCGGTGGCCTGCCATGGAAGAGCAGGAGGGCTGTGCCAGGCTACCCGAAGTGCAGCCTCGGAGGGAGGCCGTGGGAATGTGTGCTTGTGGACACAGATTCCCGGGGTGGGGGGGACCCCTGGAATGTCCAGGCCCAGCAGCAGCAGCAGTGGAGGACTTGTTAGCGATTGTAGACGAGCTGACCAAGAGATCCAGGCTCCTGCATGGGATCTAACTATGGACGAACGGCCACAAGAAACAGCCAAAGTTTAGAACAAATGGACTTGATTACATTAAATGTAACATTATTGGGCGTTCCCATCATGGCGCAGTGGAAACGAATCCGACTCGGAATCATGAGGTTGCAGGTCTGATCCCTGGCCTCACTCAGCGGGTTAAGGATCCAGCATTGCCATGAGCTGTGGCATCGGTCACAGACATGGCTCGGATCTGGCGTTGCTGTGGCTGTGGTGTAGGCGGCAGCGACAGCTCTGATTCGACCCCTAGCCTGGGAACCCCCTAAGAGGTATTCGCACACACACACACAATATTAGGAAGAAAAAAAAAGGGACATAATTAAAGGTAACAAAGATATTTAAAAAATAAAAAAATAATGCAACGCACCTTCACCTTTTTTAAGAACTAGAAAATCACCAATGTCCCCCGGGTGTTTCTGCCCCCGGTGGTAACCATGCTGACAAATTTTGCGTTAACTGTTCCCTTGCTTTTCAAAAAATGGTTTAGTCACAAACCACATTAGTTTTGTTCATTTCTGAGCTTTATAAAACTGGAATCCTATTCTTTCCCACTCAACAGATTTTCCAAGATTTGTCCAGGGTGTGTGTCACCGAAGTTCCTGCATTTGTGCTGCTCCAGAATAGGTGTATGTGGTCGCTCGCCTCTAGTTCTGAGTTTCCAGTTCTTTCTAGCACCAACCAGGCTGCTGAGAATATTCCTGCACAGAGGTCCAGCACACATGTTCACATTCAAGAGTTTCTCTTTCAGAGTTCCCACTGTGGCTCAGCAGAAAGGAACCAGCCAGTATCCTTGAGAATGCAGGTTTGATCCCCGGTCCTGCCCCATGGGTTAAGGATCCGGTGTTGCTGAGAGCTGTGGTGTAAGTTGCAGACTCGGCTCGGAGGATTTGGTGTTGCAAGAGTTTCTCTTGCTCTCCTCATGCACTCTCCAACAGAATTTAGAAACTGTGCCTCCTCTTGCATCAGTTCAAGTTGAAATTTCAACTTTTTACCATAAGTTTTTGAAAATGATATAATTTGGGCACATCGTGAATATGAACATTTAAAATAAAACGCAGTACCTTTTCATTTTTTGAGACAAGTTCGATTTCATTGTATTCCAAAGGCCCTCGATCTAACATCATTTCTCTTTTATAAGGAATATGGGAAGAATTAGGCATTCTGTCAAAGATCTAAAGCAGGAAGCAGCCTAATCGGACGGTTAATGGCTAATAAATATATTATTTGCCTCACTTCACAGTTTGCTCTTAGAACTCTTTGCTGTTTAAAAAAATGGGTCCAGTGGAATCCAATCACCATGGCAATTTATAACCCATCACCATCCTATTTAAAACTACATGAACAGACTTTTTAACACTGAGACATCTTACCCTGGCCCATTGTTTTCTTGAAATTTTCCTTTCATTCCTTCCTCCCCTGAAAACTTCATCCTAATCCTTGCATCCATAAGGGTCATTTCTTGATCACCCTGTTACACTTCCCTGCAATGCAAATATGTACAGAACATGAATTTTGGGTTTAACTTCCTGTGACCGTATGTCTCTAATTATTAAACATTATTTTTAACGAGGTACCAGCTGATAACTGGATTGGGTCTTCTTCCATGTCGTTGAAAACAGTGAATTGGAAAATACCTGCCTTGCAAAAGATTTATTAAATGATCATTAGTCATTCGCTTTTTCAACCCTGACACCAGTATTTCTCTTTGTACCTTTGACAGTCTAGATTTGTATTTGATTTTTCAATCTAGGACGGTGCCCCAAAGAACACGTTTGGGTGAGGAGAAGGGAAAGTGGACAAAGAGCAACCAGTGGGAGCAACAACTGTAGCAAGCAGGGCATTTCGAAGTTTGGCTAGATCCCTTTAAAACCATCAGTTCCTTAAAAAAAAAAAAAAAAAATTCCCACTGTGGCGCCGTGGGATAAGGCTCTACCATTATCTCTGTATCCACTCAGCTCCTCAATACTCTTCGGAAAGCTTTTTTTTTTTTTTCTTTTTCTGTACCCGTAGCATATGGAATTTCCCAGGCCAGGATCGAATCCAAGACACTGCTGCAAACTACACCACAGCTCCAGCAATGCCGGATCCTTAACCCACTGTGCCGGGCCAGGGGTATCGAACCCTCACTGCCACTGAGACAATGCCAGGTCCTTAGCTCCCTGCACCACAGTGGGAATGCCTCCCTAGAAAGTCTTTGTCTGCACCTCTGTTTGAGACGATTGCTTGGGAATACATGCCTAAAAGCAAGACTGCCATGGAGCAATGCAGGTGTCTGACCTCGCAGTACAACAGGTCAGTCATTTCCAAATGTACAGATTTGCATTCCCCGAAACCGTGCATGAGAGTCGCAGGTACTCCACAAGTGGCTGCCACTTGGTATTGCCAGACATTTAAGTGTCTGCCAGTCTGATGGCTGTAAAGTGCTATCTCATCATGGCCTTAATGAAGTCTCTCTGATGACAGTTGAGCTCGTGCATATACTCCTCCGTTTACTTGTCAGCCTTGTCGCTCATCTAAGAAATGCCTGTTCATATTTTTGCCTATTTTTTTATGATTAACCTGTGTCTTTTCCACCAGTAACTGTTTTTGGTTGTTGTTGTTCTTCTTTATACACAATTCCTTGCAAAGATTTTCTTCCAGGTTGTGGCTTTCAAAAAATGCTCTCATTTGATGAACAGTGCATTTTGCAAGTAGTTGAAGAAATCCTTTCCCACAGGAAAAAATATTCTTGTGTATTTGCTTCTAAGAATTTTAAAATGTTGTGTCTTACATCAATATCTTTCATCGATTTATAATTAACTACTGTGTGTGCGTGTGTGTGATGACGGAAGCATCCAGTTTCATTTTTTTCTGGAGAGATCATAGAATTGCTTCAACCTTATTTATTGGAAACTCTGACAGCTTTCCATCTATGCATGGAACACATACTGGGCTTTCAATTCTGTTTCACTGTTCAGTTTGGCTCCTCCCGCGCCAAGACTATACACCCTTAATAATCAAAACGTCTAAGACTTGATGTCTTGTAGGATATGTCCCCATACTTCCTCCTCCTTCATGTATGTCATCATTTATTCTTTTTTTTTTTTTCTTTTTCAACCACATCCACCACATGTGTAAGTTCCCCGGCCAGGGATCAAATCCACACTGCATCTGTAACCTTGGCCACAGCTGTGGCAGTGCAGGATCCTTAACCCACTGCAGCACACTGGGAGCATCTGTCATTGTTTATATTCTTAACTCAAGCTCTTCAAAAGTCCTCCTGGGTGTTTTTGATTGGAATTACATTGAATCTTCTTTTTCTTTTCTTTACTTTTCTCTTTCTTTTTGGCCACACACCCAGCATGTGCAAGTTCCAGGGCCAGGGATTAAACCCCAGTGATCCAAGCTACTGCAGTGACAATGCTGGATCCTTAACTCACTGTGCCCCAGGGGAACTCCAAATCTTCTTTTAAAAAAAAAAAAAATTTGAGGTATAGTTGATTTACAATGCTAATTTGCTGGTGTACAGCAAAGGGATTTAGATATATATACATTCTTTTTCATATTCTTTTCCACTTTGGTTTATTATAAGATATTGACTATAGTTCCCTGTGTTATACAGTAGGACTTTGTTATTTATCTATTTTATATATGGTAGTTTGTATCTGCTAATCTCAAACTCCTTATTTATCTCTCATCCACCTACTTTCTGTTGGTAACCATAAGATGAGCTTCCATACACACTGAATCTTCTCACCCAGTTTGGGAATCATCAACACATTTATTGCATTGAATTGTTCCATCCATAACCATAGTGTCTCTGTTTATTCTGAGGTTCTTTAATGTCTCTCAAGAAAATGTTATAATTTTTCCTGAGTACCCTACATTTTTGTTGTTTTTAAATGTTTCTTTCAGAATTATCTTTTCAGTTTTCCTCCCTCCTCCTCATGGCTTTTATTTATTTTTCTTATCTTACTGCTTTGGTTAGGATTGCCAGTTACAGTGCCGAATAAAAGTAGTAATAATGGAGTTTCTGCTGTGGCAAAACGGGATTGGTGGGGGTCTCTGGAGTGCTGGGACTCAGGTTCAATTCCCAGCCCAGCACAGTGGATTAAGGATCCAGTGAGGCGTAGGTCACAACTGTGGCTCAGAATTCCATATGCTGGGCCAGAATAGATGTACTTCCTCAAGTCATGGATGAGTATCTGCCTCCCTGTACCATATCAGTGCCTGGTTTTACAAATTTTTTATATTATAAACTCTTTTTTTTTGCTTTTTTTTGGTGGGGGGGGGCACACCTGCAGCATAGGGAAGTTCCCAGGCTAGGGATCGAATCGAAGGTGCAGCTGCCAGACTATGCACAGCAACTCAGCCACAGCAACTCAGGTTCCAGGCTGTGTCTGTGACCTACACAGGAAGCTCATGGCAATGCCGGATCCTTACCACACAGAGCGAGGCCAGGGATTGACCCCACATCCTCATGGATACTAGTGAGGTTCATAACCCACTGAGCCACAATAAGAACTCCTCATATGATTTTTATATTATAAACTTTACTAATTTGAAGCATTACCTTAGCACTTCATTTTGGTTTTCATTTGTATCTCTTTGCACAGTTTTACATGTTTATTAGCAATTTTTAAAAAAAGTATGCACTCCTGTGCTCTGACCCCTTCCATGGCTTTTTGTAGCACTTGAAGTAAAATCCAAATCCTTCCCAGAGCCTCCGAAGCTTTCCAGAATCGGGTGCTTGGCTACCTCCTCTGTGACCCCATCATCCCATCACCCTCCTTGCCAGTTTAGCCCAGTAACATTAGTCTCATTGCTGTCCCTCTGCCTGGAATGCTCTTCCCCCAGACCTCGGCATTTCTCGCTCCCTTCTTTCTTTCAGGGAGCTACCCGACTGTCACCGTATCAGCAAAGTTGTCCCTGACCCTCCGTCTAATAGCACCTCCTACTCTCCATCTCATTACTCTGCCTTATTCTGCTATCACTTATCTGTCTTCATAACACCTGGCATTGTATCCCATTTGTTTATTGGCTTGTTTCACATCAGTCTCACGCCATAGAAGGCAAACTCCTTCCCGAAACCAGGATGGTGTCTGACAAGTAACACATGCCGCATAAACGTCGTGGAATCAATGATTTTGATCTTCACATTCCAAGAATTGCCAATCCCTTCTCATTCCCAATTTCCTTTCCCCTTTACTCTAGTTCTTATGTGGAAACATATTATTCCATCACGTCGTGTTTCTGGCAAGTGTTTTTCCCAGTTGTTCCTTACACTTTCAATTGTTTTATGATCTTTTTAGTGAGCAGGAGCTCCAGTATTTTTTTATGTAGACAGCTTTGCTCTTCTTTCCTTGTATCCTTCTCACTTGGCAAATAATTATTCAACTAATCCTCTTTTCTAGGTTTTGAAGGTTTCCTTTTATGCACGGAACTCTTTAATCCATCTGTAATTGATTGGCGGTAACGTGGGAGGTGATAAGCTGTTCTGTCTCTTTCCCTAATTAGCCGGTTTTTTCAAATACCACGTATGCAACTATTCTTCCTTTTCCTCACATCTGCGGGGCTTTCTTTTTCATATATTCTAGAGTCTAATTCTGGGTAATCCATCAATTACATCATGTAATCTTAGGAGCACTGCCCCTGCAGCCAGCCTGTCTGGGTTTAAATCCTGATCTGGCAATTGCTAGCTGTGTGAGTTTGGGGCAGAACTTAACCTCTCTGTGCCCTAGTTTTCTCGTCTGCAAAATGTGGATGACAATAATACAAAATCGCCACTTCGTAGATAAAAAAAATCCTAGCAAATACCAACAATTTGGTGTGGTTGAACATAATACCTGGCTCATAGGGTTGTTGTAAGGATTCAAATAATTAAAAAATGGAAGGGCCCAGAAGAGGGCCCATCACCGGTGGATGTGTGATGTGTGCTCTTATTAACGAAGTGCCCCTTCTCGTTATCCTTTGCTTTAAAAAGTCCTCAGCTTACAGAAGACCTGAATAGATATTTCTTCAGGAAGACACACAAGTGGCCAATAGACACATGAAAAGTGCTCAACGTTGCTAATTACTAGAGAGCAAACCAAAACCACAATGAGGTATCACCTCCCACTGGTCAGAAGGGCCAACATCAGAAAGTCTACAGGAGCTCCCTTGTGGAGCAGTGGGTTAAGGACCCAGCATTGTCACTGCAGCGGCTCAGGTCACTGCTGCAGTTGAGGTTTGATCCCTGGCCTGGGAACTTCCGCATGTCTCAGGCATCGTCACAGAAAAGCCTACAAATAGTAAATGCTGGAAAGGATGTGGAGAAAAGGAAACCCTCCTACACTGTTGGTGGGAATGTAAATTGGTGCAGCCACTATGGAAAACAATATGGAAATTCCTTCAAATAAACTAAAAATAGGGAGTTTCCATCATGGCTCAGGGGAAACGAATCTGATCAGTATCCATGAGGACACAGGTTTGATCCCTGGCCTTGCTCAGCATGTTAAGGATCCCGGGTTGCCATGAGCTGTGGGGTAGGTCCCAGATGTAGCTTGGATCTGGCATTGCTGTGGCTGTGGTGTAGGCCAGCAACTGCAGTTCCAATTTGAGCCCTAAACTGGAACTTCCATGTGCCACAGCTACAGCCCTAAAAAGGAAAACAAAACAAAACAAAAACCAGATTTGCATCTCTATGTACAAAATAAACAACATGGACCTACAGGATAGCACAGAGAACTAGATGCACGATCTTGTAATTACCTATAATGGAAAAGAATCTAAATATGTGACATACTGAGAACCGAATCACTTTGCAGCGCCTCTGAAAGTAACGCAATATTAGAAATGAATTCTACGTCAATAAATAAATAAAACTGCAAGAAAACGTCCCCAGCTCTGTCTACTTGTTCATCCAGCTCCCAGATGTAGTCTCGAATCGTTTGGTCCAAGTTCAGGCAGTTCTGAGATTCTGGCTGGGACGGCCTCGCGTCCCCCCTCGTCCCCTCCCCAGCCGCGCCCTGGCCTGGCATTGACTCCAGTCCTCCCCGGTGTCTCTCCGTGGCGTTAAAGGAACAAGGGGCCAGTGACAGAGGGGCAGGAACTCTCCCAGCCTGGGCTGCAGGGGACATGGGCTGGTCTCACTAAATCACTATTTCAAGAGCAAGGCAGCCCTGCCCAGAAGAAACACTGCGATGAGAATATTTCCTGAAAGTATTATCGGTTTCCTCCAGCAGAAGCAGCAGAAGTGCCGGGATGTCAGCAGGTTATAGGCTTAATGCGCTGAATTACTTGAAAGCCGTGGGCTCCGGTCTCACCCAGGACTTGGCTAGATAGCTTCAAATTCGACTGTAAACCCCTCCATTTAGTGGTTCTAAGGCTGGTTGAGGGGTTATTGTTACTATTATTACTTGTTGTTATCATTCATTCATTCATTTTGAGAAAGTGTTCAAAAGGCCCAAGTGCCAGGTAGCCAGCGAGGTCCGCAGAGACCCTCAGGAGCTCCAGGCTGTCAGGGTGGACCCCTACCCCCCCATGACACACTGGGGGCCATTTTGGTCCCAAGCCCAAAGGAGTGGGATGTTTTTGTTGTTGCTGTTTTGCAGCCCCACCTGCAGCCTGTGGAAGTTCCTGGGCTAGGGACTGAATCCGAGACGCAGCTGTGACCTACCCTGCAGCTGTGGCAATGCTGGATATTTTAACCCACTCTGCTGGGCCAGGGACCAAACCCATGCCTCTGCAGCGTCCTGAGCTGCTGCAGTCGGATTCCTAGCCCACTGCACCCCAGCGGGAACTCCAGGAGTGGGATACTGACCGTAAGTGCTGAGCAGCCTCTGCAGAAGGAGGTACCCTGGGAAGAGAGCAACCCCATGGGGGGTGGAACCGCCGCATCCACTGTCAGCTCTAAGCTCAGGTGCCCAGAGAGGCTGCAGCCACTGCCCCAGCTTGCTTGTGACACCTGAGCTCAAATGGGCGCAATTGCTCTGACAGCTGCCGAAGCAGGACGCGGCTTACCGAGAGCAGGAATGCTGGAGCTGGGGGAACATCTGAGCGGAGGAAGCGGTGAGCCTCAGGGCGCTGAGCTGCAGGCGGCTGCCCTGGGATTCAAGCACTGCTGTGTTGACTGAAGGCCCTGGGGGCCCAGTGCAGCTCCAGTGCAGCTACTGGGGTGTAGGGAGGGGCCCTGGTAAATGCCTGTTCATTTGGTGGCCACTGCCTGGGGTTCCTCTGCCCTGGGCACCTTTCTAGCCCATGATGGCTGAGAATGAGGGCCTGGCCGTGAGCTTCAGGGCACATGGGTCTCCCCACACTGGAACAAGCTGTCTTACCCTTTGCCAAGTGCCCAAGGATGTGTGTTACCCCGAGCCATCCACTGGGTCCCCTGTACCTAGAAGAAGTGTGTGGGTTTTTTTGTTTTTTGTTTGTCTTTTGTCTTTTTAGGGCCACACCTGCAGCATATGGAGGTTCCTAGGCTAGGAGTCTAATCGGAGCTACAGCTGCCAGCCTCCACCACAGCCACAGCAACGCCAGATCCGGGCCGCATCTGTGACCTCCACCACAGTTCATGGCAACGCCGGATCCTTAACCCACTCAGCGAGGCCAGGGATGGAACCTGCAACCTCATGGTTCCCAGTGGGATGCGTTTCCGTTGCACCACAACAGGAACTCCAGAAGAAGTGTTTTTAACGGGGGACAGTGCCATCCTCCTTAAGGGCCCTTTTGGCTGTCACTTAACTGGGTCCTGTCGTGGACATTTGCAGGACAGTCCCACACCACAAAGGACTGTTCTGCCACTGATACCAGGTAGAGATGCTCTGTGTACAGGTGGCGTTGGGGTGAGGAGGCAGCAGCCTGTGGGCAGACTCCCAGGACCCCAGGGCCCCGCTTGGGTCCACTCAGGTCGCTGCCACTGAACTACAGAGCCACCTTCTGGAGGAGAGAGTAATTAGAAGGAAGACTGGAAACCTCCTGAGGTTACAAATGTGACTTGGCAAAATGAGGCAGGGCGATACATCTGCCTTTGCTATTATTCATTAAGGAAAGTCCTTTATAAATCCCAAATTAACAATTTCTCATTTAAAGATGGGTGATTTCATCATTCTTTTCTGGCAATTTATAGCTTTCAAAATCCTGAAATGTGAAAAGTATAGGGGGAAAAATTCCAGCCATGGAAAATGGAAATCCAGTTCAAAATGATTGATAAGCGTTTTTATTTTTAAAATTTGTAAATGATTTTTATTTTTTCCATTAAAGTTGGTTTAGTGTTCTGTCAATTTTCTGCTGTACAGCAAAGTGACCCAGTCACACATATGTATGTACATTTTTTTCTCACATTATCCTCCACCAAGTTCCATCACAAGTGACTAGACATGGTTCCCTGTGCTGTACAGCGGGATCTCATTGCTTATCCACTCCAAATGCAATAGTTTGCATCTATTAACCCCAGATTCCCAGTCCATCCACTCCCTCCCCCTCCCCTTGGCAACCACAAGTCTGTTCTCCAAGTCCATGAGTTTCTTTTCTGTGGAAAGGTTCATTTGTGCCGTATATTAGATTCCACATATAAGTGATATCATATGCTATTTGTCTTTCTCTTTCTGACTTACTTCACTCAGGATGAGAGTCTCTAGTTCCATCCATGTTGCTGCAAATGGCATTATTTTGTTCTTTTTTTTTTGTCTTTTTGCCTTTTTAGGGCCACACCCGCAGCATATGGAGGTTCCCAGGCTAGAGGTCTAATCAGAAGTGTTGCTGCCCGCCTACTGCAGAGCCACAGCAACTCCAGATCTGAGCCGAGTCTGCGACCTACACCACAGCTCACGGCAACGCCGGATCCTCAACCCACTGAGCGAGGCCAGGGATCGAACCCGCAACCTCATGGTTCCTAGTCAGATTCGTTTCTGCGATGCCACGACAGGAACTCCTATTGTGTTCTTTTTTGATAAACGTTTTTAAATGATTGATAGTTTAAAGACCGAAAGTAATCATTGCATCCATGTTGTTAAGTAACTGCTTTGGTGTGATGTGAAAAATCTGAGCAGTCACGTGAAGGTCTGAGGTCATTCTGCCTGTGGGTGACACCGTGCCCCAAGTTACAGGGAAACCAAAAGATGAGAGTGGCCCGATTTCACCCAACTCAGAGATTCTTTGACTAAGGGCATTGACAGCAATGCCTTTAAGTTCTTGTCTTAGGGATTTCCATTGTGGCTCAGTGGGTGGAAAACCTGACGTCACCATGAGGATGTGGGTTCGATCCCTGGCCTTGCTCAGTGTGTTAAAGATCCAGCTCTGCTGGCAGCTGTGGTGCAGGTCACAGGTGTGGCTTGGATCCCACATTGCCATGGCTGTGGTGTAGGCCAGCAGCTGGAGCGCCGATGCCACCCTAGCCTGGGAGCAGTCATATGCCACAGGTGCAGCCGTTTAAAAAAAAAAAAAAAGGAAAAAGAAATGAATTCTTGGTTTTTACAGAGCTCAGGCATCTTTCTAAATAATCCCTCCAGGCTCCTCTGGAGGGAGATGGTGTCTGTCCAAAGAGGAATCGTGCAAACATAAGGAATGATGAAGGCTCTTCTGAAAAGAGACTTCGCATCGTTATCCAGAATGTACGCATTCACGAAGCCCTCCCCTGTGGGCGCTGGGCAGAAGGACAAGTTGGACCTGGACTCCTGCCTCCCCCGGAGGCCAGCCTCTGGGACCCCCGACTCCAGGTCGAAGATGTCACAGCAGATCTGGTCCGATAGCCCATGCGGATCATTGAAACCGTCTGGTTCGATGGAGGAAAACCGAGATGAGCTGGTGTTCACGGGTGGAAGCGGTGAGGAGCCGTCCTCCTGAGGCATCTCCTGCCACGGTGGCCACCAGCTCACTTGCCAACCCCCAGACTCCGGGCCCCCTCAGACAGAAGGTGCCAGTGCAGGACCCAAAACCTGTTTGCAGAGTGAAGAGTGTGCTGCTGATGCCGGGCCATCGCCACCAAGGACAGGATAGAACAACAGCCTGAAGCTGCGGCAGGACCAGCCAGGGCCGAGCGGGGGGAAGGGCTCTCACTGAGCCACTTGAGGTCCACGCAGCAGACTCCAACCCAGAGGCGCGGCTGAGGCAGAAGCGCAGGTGCAGCCCTGGGTTCTGCCTGGCCTCCAACAGGGGAGCCTGCCTCTGTTTGGATAAAAATGGACACGTGACTAATATTGGCTCACCATGTGCCCAGCTCTGTCTGGTGCCTTCTGCCCACATCAGCCCTATGGGCGCTGACGGGGAACAGAGATCAGAGAGGGAAACCCCCAAGGGTGCAACCCTCCAGGGGGTCTGAGTTCAAAACTACACACCTAGGTCCTAAACCACCTGCTACTGTGGCCCGGATGTTACCATTCACTTCTGTGTTTCCTCGCTAACCTTCCCAGAAATCAAGATGTCCTGACGTCTGGAACCTTGTGCCAGGTCTCCAGGTGAGGGGACGAAGGTCCAGATGGGGGAACCGACTTGGTCAAGGTTGGCTCAGGGGAGTTTCTATTAGGATCTGACGCCCCTCCAGGGTTCTTCGCCCTGCTCTGTGCCCCCTCTCTGGAAGTTCTACCCAATTTCATATAAAGATAACGGACTCCTCATTGAAGCAAAAGTAGGGCCAAGCATCCTCAGCCCTCACCCTACCTACCAACCCACATCCACCAACAGGACTGCTCCAAGCTCTGTCTTGCCAGCCCTTCCCCACCAGCAGCCGTCCCCCAAAGGCCAAGGCCTGGGCCCTAGCCCGGGACCCAGGGGGCTGGAGTGTGTGCCAATGGCTTGGGCCTCAGCGCCCAAGGCTTTTGGAGATAGAGATCGGGTTTTGGAGAGATCCAGGCCCCCTGCAAGTGCCACCCTGAACAGGGCCACTTCCTTAAGGTCTGGCTGCTACATCTGCACACAGGGAGGCTGCCCCTGCCTGCCCAGTGGCTGTGAGATGAGCTGGCAGATAGAGCCTTGGGTGCAGTGTGGTGATGTCTTTCGTCTTCCTTCCTGCGCTCTAGGCCACAGCTACCTGGATGGCCCTGTGGGAGAGGTGCACTGGAAGCTTCCATGAAGAACCACCCGACCGTGGTTTCGGATGAGCACCCACCTCTGCCTGCTGCGCAGGGATCCAAGCCGGGCTGGGGTCAGCCCCTCTGTTTCCTTCCTTGAGGTGGCTGGCCTCTGCTTTTGTCATTCAGAGAGGGGGCTGTGCCCCCTCCCTGGGATCAGGTGGCCACTTCCAAACCCCCAGGGCACCCTCAGCTCGCTGCAGGGTCCCCCGGCCAGGTGCGTCTGCGGAAGTCGGGCTGGGGGCGGGGACAGAGGGAATGAGTGGGGGGTGGGGGGTGTGCCTGTGTGAAGGATCTGAGTCCGCCGGAGCCGAGCCGGGGAGCTGGCTTAATGGGATCAGGTCGGTGTAATCCCATTTCAGCCTTTGTCATTCGGGCAGCCGCGGAGCCCAAGCTGGGGGGCCGGGCCCTTTAAGACGACGCGCGGCCACACCAGAGCGGGACAGGCATGACAAAGGCGCTCGGGATCCAGTGGCGGGAAATAAAGAGATGAGGGCTGGGGGGAGGGGGGCGCCCAGCGTGACATCTGCCTCCCAGGCCGGGTCCTGCCCCCGGCTTTCGCCTGGGCCCTGGGCCCCTCTCCGGGTGCGCCTGCGCCTTGGGAGGAGGCCCCCAATTTCGTGCTCTGGGCCTCGGAGCATCACCCGGCAAGGTCGCCGGAGGGCCGGGGACAGCGCGCAGCCGTGCCCCCCACCCCGCCCCAGCCTCCCACCTCCAAGCGGCGGGGGGTCCGAGGCGGGATCCCTCCTCCCTCCTCTCTCCCTCTAAGCCAACGGGACGCACGCACGATGGTTCGGGCTGAACCGGAGGCTCCTCGCGGCCTGTCTGCCTCTGCCGGAGCTGCCCCGGGCTCAGCTGTCCCCTCCCTGGCCCAGCGGGCGGAAGAGGGTCGACCAGGCCCCAGGACGTGTGTGTCTGGAGGAGCCCCTTGCGGGCGGTGTTGGTGGGGACAGGGAACAACCCAGAGTCTAGACCCCGGGTGGAGTGGGTGCCCGGGACCTCATCCCGGAGACTCCACTCTGCACAGTGGAGGTTGGGGGGGGGGGCGTGTGAGAGCTCAGCAGCGGCCAGAGGGGGTGGGAGGTGGGAGCCTCTTCGCGGTGCCACAGGGGTGGGGGTAGAGCTCGGAGGCGCAGGGCCCGCTCCCCGCGGTGGAGGGTGCAGTGGGCGCCTCGACTCCCCCACTGGCGTCGGTTTGGTTGGCTCTCGCCGATCCGGGAAAACCGGGGTGAGACGTGAGAGGTGACTCGACAGCTACACGCATAGCAACACTCTCACCCCTCACACCCTCGCCGGGCACGCTCACATTCACACTCATTCAGAGCACAGCGCCCACTCTGGGTGGACTCCTGCGGGTCCGAGCCAGCAATCTGAGCGAGCAGCACCGAGTGCCGCCCGAAGAGCTGCCCCCCCTTAGTCTGGTGGAGCTGGTTTCTGAAATCCAGGCTGGGCCTCGATCCGCAGCAGCCCCGGGGTCCCAGGGGCGCCTCTCGCCCAACCGGCACGTCGCCTTTTAGGGCTTCCGGAGACAGGTGCGCGTCCCCGCCTCCCGCGCCAGCAGGCGGGTCCGTAGCCCTGACCCGCGACTCTGAGCCGCGTCAGCCGCGTCCGCGGGCCGTCGTGGGGAATACGCTCTCCCTGACCTTGCCCCAAAGCCAGAGAGGGCGGAAGTCAGCTTAGGGCTCTCACTTCTGAACTGTTCAAAGAGGCAATCAATTTTTATGATGTAATTTATAATTTATGCAGGTTGTCTTCATACATATGGTGTTGCTTTTGTGTGTCGGGGTTTCAGGTGCTTTATTACTCTGACGGTGTGATTTGCATTCATGTTCGGTTACCGAGATCATATTTCTCCTGTTTACACCATAAGGGCCCGAAATGGAGATTAATGCCACTTACCTTCGCCTGGGCAACTCCCAGTAGACCCCGGACCTTGGCTCACCCCTAGACTCCAGGGCCCTGGTGTCCAGCTTCAGGGAAAAGAGGCCCTGCCACGTCCTGGCCATCTGGGAAGCCTGGCAGTTCAGAGGGTCCAAGCAGGCCACCTGCTCCAGTGATGTGGGCCTAGGCAGAGGCCTGGGGTCTCCTGGGACAGAAATGGGGGCTCCCACATTAGAGCATCCTTTCTAGGGGGGACGAGGCTGGGCATGGGCAGGCCACTGGGCTGCGTGGTGACCCACGTCCCCTGCAGGCTAGACAACTCTGAGCTGATGCTACAGCCAGGGCCCTGGAAAACACCGCACTTCAACCACTCGGGACCCCCACTAGCGACTTCTACAGGGAGCTGAGAAGACCCTGAGAGCGAGAACCAGGCGGTGATCACCTCCCAACACATCCCTCCTGGCTTCCCACACACCCAGGACCCCCTGCTAAGGGAGACAGAGGGAGGACAGGCCCAGGACTGGAGGGAGTGGGCTGCGGAGGCCTGCGCTAGGCTTGCCAGGCACAGTTGAAATGATTAAGCCAATTAAGCTCCAACAAACAGACACAAGACACTGACCCGAGAGACCAGGCATCTTGGAATGCAGGTACTCATCCCAGCGGCAGGCCCAGTGTCGCCGGCATGCCTCAGATGGTACTGCGAGGCACACCTGGACTGGACGCGCCTACAAGGCCTCCCCACCCCACCTCATCCCATGAGGCTGAAAAGACGCTGTGAAAGAACCACCCTGGGACTGAGGATGGGGAGGGGAAAAGTGGGCACCGAAGCATATGCGCTGAGTCTCCAAAATTCCAGCGCAGACTGGGGTTGGGGAAGGCCAGGCATTGGAAGCTAAGGCACTGGGAGGGGTCCTCCCAGCCCCTGCGGGGAGTATGGACGGGGAAGGTTGTTTGAAGACCCAGACTAATCTAAGAGGCCCTGTCCCCAGAATGTGGAGACATGGCTACAGGTTTTCAAAGTGCCCAGGAGCACCCAGCTCTCTGAGGGGCGAGGGCTGGGGTTCGTCCTGTTGGGTGGTTGTTCCTGTGACCCCCGTGGTCAGACCGGGGTGGTGGACGTGCGGTGCGGGCCATCCTCAGGAGCCCTGGCCTGGGAAGTGGGGGCGCAGGTCCGTGGCGCTCTGAAGCGTAATTATTTGATCTGCAGATGTAAGTGGAATTTATTGTAACAACAAATATAGTGATGTCAAAACCCAACCTTGGATTAAAGCCGGCAGCCAAAGGGGAAGTGTATTAATTTCCAACAGCATCTCAGGCCAGAGCCTATTAGAGCAAGCTATTCTTCAGGCCCCCCCATCAGAATTAATCATTGGGAGTTAATTTGAAGCTCAGACAAGTTGCTGTTAATTTAGTGCAGGGAGGACGGGATGGAATAAAAAGCTGAGGTGCTGGCCGAGCCTCGTGGGTCTCATTAATCAGCCAGCTGAGACGGCCTGGCTTGATTACAATTTGCAAAAAAATTCATTAGGGCCCGGGCGATTGACAATTTTTCTCTCTGCCTGTGATGTGACTCATTAGGCAGCCAAATGAAAGCCATGATGACGGCCATGATGACAGCGGCCGTCAAGCGCTGCTTGTTTATCTTCCTCCCCTCGGCCTGTCTCTCGGGCCTGGGCCGCCGGGCTGGGCTGCCGGCATTGGGGGTTCAGGGGTCGGGGAGGAGGAGGACCGAGCCCAGAGAGGGCAGGAGGCCCGGCGGTAGCCCCAGGCCCTCTACTCCTGCTGCTTCCAAAGGCCCAGGACCAGGGCACCTGGGGGGCTCGAGCCCTGGGCTAGGGCTCCCTGAGGGCCACCTCCCAATCCTAGGGAGGGTCATGTCCCCCTGGGGTTTGTGAAGCCAAGGCTTTGGGCCCCTCCCCTCTGTGTCTCCCGTCCGTACCCTGGGCTTTTGGAGAAGGTGGGTAGGGGTTACACCTGTTACAGTGGAAGGGTATAAGGGCGAGTGCTCCAGGATCTGCCCGGCGTGCCCTGCTCTCAACACCCTGAGGGCCAGGCGAGGGCATCCCCGCTGGGAAGACTGCAGCTCTCCCTAGGTCCTCAGGCCCGGACACTGAACCACCAGCCACCTTTCCGCCAGGGGCGCATATCCGGCCAGGGCATGGAGAGGCCCCCGGGGTTGGGGGTGGGGACTGCGTCTCCAAGCCCTCCAGTGCTGAGGCAGCGGCCTGTGGCCAGTGAGGACCTGCCCCGAGCAGGTTACACCAACCGGTGACCCGCGTGCGTTCACTGGCGAGCCACCGGCGGAATCAGCGGGAGCGGCCCTTGTGCACCCTCCACCCCCCCGACCCCAGAGCGCTGGGTGGGGGCAGCAAGGAGCCCGCGTAGCTCTCCTCGCCCGAAGAGCGGACCGAGGCCCTCGGAGGAACGGCCGCTCAATTTTGCTGGGGCTCAAAATCCAAGCCTGGGCCATTTTCTGTCCCTGGAAATCTTGGGGACGCGACGGGAATCGCTGTATCGGTCGCGCCTGGCCCCCTCACCTTGTGCCTGAAGTTCGGGCTGAGATCTCGGTCCCCCTGCCCCTCCGCCGGGGAAAGGTGACGGGTTGGAAGCCACCTAAAGTCAATATTCCTATTGTCCCATGGCCACCGGCTTCCCCGTCTTGGGCTGAGAATCTCGGTGAGTGCGACGCGCGGCTGCTCCGCAACCAGCTGCCCGGCCTCCACGCGGGAGGATGAGGCTGGCGAAGCTGCCGGCTTCTCTTCGCTCTCCCGGCTGCTGGTTTAGGGGCCGCGAGGGCTCTGGCATCGCGCTCACCCTCGCCTGCCCGCTCCGCGCCCCCTGGGTCACCCCTGGACTGTCCACAGCAATCTCCGAAGCCCCTGGCCGCCCGCATCCAGCCAAGAACCTCGGGTCGGGAGAGGAGCCGCGGGTGGAACCCGCCCGGCCCGGGGTGGGTGGGGGCACGGTCCGCGGGGGTGGGCGAGTGAGGGCGAGGGTCCGCGTACGTCCCTCCCGCGCCCCGCTGGCCGCATCCCTCGCCACCCGAGGCGCGGGGGATGCCCAGCTCTCCGCTCTCCCCTTCCCCCGCGGACCCGTCCCCAACTGGCCGGCGCTCCTCGGGGTGGGGCGGTGGTCGGGACCCGCCCCCCTCCGACCCCGCCCGGAGAGGGAGGTGCCCGGCCGGCGGGCTCTCACAAGCCGCCTCCGCCTCCGAGCTGAGCGCTGCCGGGAAGCCCAGCCCCGCTAGTTGGGTTTCTGCTCCTGTCGGAAGATCACGCCCAGAGCCTGATTTATGGGCGCTCGGCCCTGCCCCGCGAGCAAGCCCCGCTTCTTTTCGGGCCTCGGTTGTTTGCAAGGAAACGCGTTCCCTCTCGGCTGCAGTCGGTTTAGAGAATCAGGGATTTGTGCAAAGGCACCAGCACCCGCATTCACTTGCCCCGCTCTGGCGCCCGCCTCCTCCTCTGGCCGAAGGTTGCCGGCCTCCACGGTACGGGTTAGTCTGAGCAGAGGGGAAGACGTTAGGTTTCTAAAGTGAGACTTCGGTTTTCGCAAATGGATAAGCTAATTGGGGCTTTTGCCCTCCTATCTAAAACCTGGTGGCTCAAAGCGCTGTGTGGCTCATGTCCAGCCAGCTTGAGGAGGCCCTGGACAGGGGACGTTTATCCAGTCCTGGTCTCAGACCAGCCCCCTGGACACATGCTGCCTCGGCCTCCCTACCAAGACATACTTAGGAGACCCAAGAATTGGTCTTTCCCCCGCCCTCTCTCTCCTTTTTATTATTCACAAGACTGAGATTGTTTTAATGTCATAACTTATAGGAAAATAAGCTACATTGAAATAAATTAAACACAACGGAGACGTGCTTCAGACATGGCCAAAGAGGAGATGCAACCTCGGCAAAGAAAGCCAGGCAAAACCAAAGCAAAGCGAATTTCCAGGCTGCCCCAAAACATCTGCTTTTCAGTCAACTAAAAATGCCAGACTAGAAACAAACAAACAAAAAAATAAGTGTAGACCCCAGTGTTTGTTCTTGCATGTCATGTTTACCTTTGGAAAAGTATGGAAAGGTGGCTGCTGTGCGTGGCAGGTTACAGCAGAGGTTTTGTTTTCTTCTGGAATGTGGGTAGAGGATGTGACTGAGTAGTTTGTTTCTATAACTTTCAAAATACTGCAGCTGAGATCCAGTCTATATAGATATCTATGTACAAAGTAGGATAGTATAATAAATATTTAGTGTGCCTTCAGGTGTACGGTAGCCCCTTCGAAAGCAGTCTTTTAAGCCTGTTTAATGAATATACTCTCAATTTGCTTGGGATGTCCAAAGCTGGGGGGTGGGGGTGGCTGTGAGTTTTGCTTCAAACACGGTGGAGTCCACCATGGGTTCCCTCGGCCGCTGTGGCTTCTGCACGCTGGTCCTGGCCTTCCCTGGGCCCTCAGGGTCTGGCCTGCTCCAGCTGCTGATGCTGACTTCTAATGGCGAACCTGCTGACATGGACGGGGATGGGGACGACGATCTTGGGGTTCCTGGAGGGCTCCCCCGTCTTGGAGTTGGCATTGCCAGCCTTCACCCGTTTCCATTTGGCCCGGCGGTTCTGGAACCAGATTTTCACCTGCACCTCGCTGAGTTTGAGGGCGTGAGCGATCTGCGAGCGCTCGGTCAGCGAGAGGTACTTTTTGCAGTGGAACTCCTTCTCTAGCTCCAGAAGCTGCTCGCTGGTGAAGGCAGTCCGCCGCCGCCGGTTCTTGCCCGTGGACGTGGTGCTGCCCGCGGCGCCGCCGCTCGGCGGGGTCTCCTCCAGCGCGTGGCCGGGGTCTTCCTCCTTGTGAGCAGTCTGGCCAGTCAGATTGTCATCCGAGCTGTAGTCCAGATCGCTCTCCAGCGAGAAGCTCTCCTCCTTGCCCTTCGGGTCGTCTTCCACCTTTGACTCGTCTTTCCCCTGCCCTCTGACAGCCCCGACTGAAAGCAAAACCAAACGGCGTTTTATTGCGTTTCGCACACTGGCCGGCCTTTCCCTGCCCGCCGCCACCCCGGCCTCTCCCTCCCTCAGCGGACTGTCTCCCTACGACATTAACACATTGTGATTTCCTGGCCTTTGAGGGGTGGAGAAGGGGAGGGGGCGTGAGAAAGCTCAAGGGAGAGGAAGAGACAGTACCGGCGACGGCCCTTTGCCCAGAACCATCACTCAAGGGGCCGCCGGGCCTCCTCTGAACCCTCCCAGCCTCCCGCAGCTTAAGGCAGAAGGCACGGGAGGCCCGAGGCCCGAGAGAGCGTCCCCTTTGTCCCCTGGGTGAGGGGCGGGTGAGGGTGCTGCCTCACCACACACATACACCTCAGCAGTGAAAATTCGCTGAACCTCAGTGGCATCGCAGCCAGAGTGGGGCCGGAGGGAGGGGCAGATCCCAGATCGTGTCTTCTTTGAGACAGACGGTATTGGTCAAAGGGAAGTTCTGTAGCCCAAAGAAAAGTTCCCGGCAGACGCCCCAGCACGCACACGCGGACGCACAGCCTCCTAGGAATCCGATTCCCCCAGACAAGTCGCAAGCCGGGGAAAGGGGTCTAATAGGTCTGGGCGCCCCTGGGCCCACGCACTGCAGAGATGCGCAACCCAACCCGCCTCCCCTTAAGGCAGAAACGTACCCGGGACCCCAGGCCACAGCTCGGGGCGGGGAGGGTGCAAGACTCGGCCAAACTCGCCGGCAGACAGATTTGCCGCAAAGTGCAGCAGCTGGCCGGGGGCGCTAAATGCCCTCCCCCGCTTGTTGCCTGCCTCTAAATGCCCCCCCGGAGGCCTCGTGGCGCAGCTCGGTTGCATCTTCCCGCTCCTCAGGCCGGGGTAGCCCGGGTGAGGGTCGGGCAGGGGCTCGGCCTCGCCCCCTCTGCCCCTCGGGAACACTGAGCGGGCGCGCCCCCGCCCCCTCCCGCCTCCGCGCCGGGGTGGCGCGCGCGCCGCCGACTCACCAAGTGACGCCTGCACAGCCTCGGCCGCGGAGAAGGCAAGCAGCGAGCCCTCCTTGGCCAAGAAGCCTTTGCCGTCCTCCGCGTCGGCTTGCAGCGCCTCCGCCTTGTCGAAGTTGCCACCGCCGGGCAGCGGCTGTGGCGCGAACTTGCGGGCGCCGGCCGCCTCCTGGTGCTGAGGAGACGCGGAGAAACCGCCGGGCAGCGTGGCCATGAGCGTGGAGGTGAGCGCCATGCCCTGCGCCAAGCTGGAGCAGAAGCCGGTGGGCAGGCTGGGGATCTGGTGGTGGGGGTGCGCCGGCGGCAGCGCGGGCTGCAGCGCGGCCTGGGGCAGCGCGGGAGGCGGCGGCGGCGGCGGCGGCAGCACCACCGGCCGGTAGGGCATGAACATGGGGTAGCCGGTGTAGACGAAATGGCCGGGGCTAGGCTGCGGCGGGCTGCCGATCAGCGAGTCTATGCTGAAGGCGGTACTACTCCCCAGCGGGCGCTGCATCATCATCAGCGACGGCGGGAACGCTGCGCTCATAGACGCGCTCGGGAGAGGCCCGCGAGAGGCGAAAAGTCCCTGCGCCGCGCCGCCACCTGGAAGCCCGCCGGGTGCCGGGAGCACAGCCGGGCGCACCGGGCAGGGGCCGACTGGGACCTGGAGAGCAGATGCCCCTCAGTCCTGGGCCCGCTGCATGCCCGGCGGGGGCGGACGCGGGCGATGCACGGGGTGAGGCCGTGCGCCCCGGAGCGGAGTGGGCGCCCGGGCCCCGTGGGCTCGTCGGAGCCGCTGCCCGCCGTTTGCCCGTCGGAGCCCGCGCGCGGCGCGTCCAGGGCCCTAGAGCCCGGCTCTCAGCTGTCGGTGCGTCCGTCTGTCCGTCCGGCTGTCGGTTGCCTCCCACTCGCCTCCGGGGAGGGCGCGAAGCTGGCGCACTTGTCTTCCGCGGGCGCAGCCAGCACCTTTAAATCGCGCTCCTCTTTCTCATTCACATTTTGCCTGCTGCCGGGCCAGGCTCCTCTCACGTGGGTTCGGGAGCCGCAGCCTATTGGCCGCTCCAGGGGGAGGCGGGGCGAAAGCGGGGCTCCGCCCCTTCCACCCCGGCTGGCCGCTAGCGGACTGTGGGCGCCACCAGCGCGGCGCGCGGGCCTGAGAGCTGGAGCTGGTGCGCCTGACCAGCGCCGCACAAACTTGAAAGGGGCGGTTTGCACCTCCAAGGCTCGAAACACAGGGCTCGCCAGCCTCATCGAGGCCGCCTCCAAGGGCACATTTCCTCCAAGGGACTAGCGCCTGCCGCGGCCAAAGCGCGGGCATTTTATTTCTTTTATACAGGCGCTGGAAAAAGCCTACTGGCGGTTCACCCTACAGCTGGGTGCTGCTGCTGCGCTTGGGGTCCAGGCGAGGTTCCTGGAGTTGGGGGCAAGATCCTGCCCTCGCAGATCTGCCCCTAGGGCGCCGGCCGGGAGCTAGCAGTCCCTGGCTGCCGCGGGAAACCCACCGGGGTTGCTCCCTGCGCCGCCGCCTTACCAGCGGCGCGGGGAGGCTGCTGGTTCTCCCATCCCGAGCTGGGCCCTCCCGTGAGCTATCCCTTCTCATTTTTCATGACATTCTTAATCATCACACCTATTTACACACTTTGCCTGCGCGCACCAAAATAACAGCCACGATAATTATGATAATAAAGCGAGTCCTTTATCTGCTCCATCCTCGGGGAGGAAGGGGGGAGTTGCTGTGCCTCCAGATTGTATAACGTGAGATTATCCTGATGAAAGCTTTATGATGTTTGCTCAAATAAAAGCTGCGTTTTGTAAATAGGCGCTAATTAAGCACGTTGAGAACCGAGGGAGCGCTCACCCTGGCGCCGCCGCCCGGTTTCCAGCGCGAGGACTCGAGGGCGCGCGGTTCCCTTTTGCCTACGGCAGGATGGAGCCGATTCCCTCAAGATGTTTCCCCTGTCTCGGCAATGGTAAAAACCCAGAATTGGGGAGCAAGGGAATTGGCGGGGAGGGGTCTACGCTGAGAATGTTCTTATCCCCTTCACCATGATAGAAACAAAAACTTTGAGCTCTTGTGTTCCCTGTTTAAAATGGCATCATTTCGTGGTAAGGGCAGACCGTGCCAAGCGCGCCAGCGCGCGCGGGGTATCCACGCCCCTCGAGGGCCTCAGCTCCAACTTCCCGGGTCTAGACCTTGGCGCGGAACGGCGGACAAGCACCGGGCTGGGGAGGAGAGGAGAGAAGGGCATTGTTAGGCCGGCCATTAAAAATCAGCTCACGCCAAGGAGCTAGTGGATGGGGAGTTGGTCCGGGTTGGACGTGTGTTATGTATCACTTACAAGCACATTTAATTGGGAGATAAAGATAAATCGATCTTTATGAATTTATCGACCCGATTCTTTGAAGCTCTTCTCTCTCTGGCTCTTCTTCTTTCTCTTGCTTTCACCCGAAGGTCCCTGGGGGACGTCTTCATCCTGGACCACCTCCTCAGCCGGGAGTCCAGCCGGGGACCCACTGACCACCCAACGGGCCCTGGAGGAGCGAGGGGAGGGTGCTCCCTCGGCGCCCCAGAGTGCTGAGAAAACTCGCTGGCCCCGCCGCCAACCTCCCTCCTCCTCCTGCTCCCCCGCTCCCCCCCGCCCCGCCACCACCCGGACAAAGACGTCTCCAGCGCGTTCCCCCACTCCAGGCCGCAGTAATAGATGGCTCGGCAGCAGGCGGTTTGAAAGGAATTCATTAGGACGCTGACAGTATTGCCTCTGCTCCCTTCACGCCCAGACCCGGAGGTGGCTTAGGCGGTGTGAGGGGACATGAATTCCCTTTGGGACCCATGGGGAAGGTTCTGGTGTCTGTGGGCTCTCGAAGCTCTCTCCAAGCGCTCTCCCTCTTTTCCCACTCATACCAGAGAAGGAAAAGAAGAAAGGGAAAAGAAAAAAAAAAAATCGAAGCCCAGGGCAAAGGGCTGATTTCTTTACGAGCATAATAAATACTCCCTCATTATGAGATAGTTACAGCCTCACCGTCCTGGGCACGGTTACCTTGTTTTTTGAATACTAAGAAAAAGCACTCAACTCCTTGCTTGATTTACGTTGATCCAGCCGGGTTCTTTCATTGCCAGAGACTGGCATGTCTGTGTAAGCTGTTGCTTATTTTACCTAGGCAGATTTGCCACGCACTTTATTATGTTGGCGTAAAAATAGTGTTCTAGGGACTTCCGGTCTCTGATTACCCTCCGAGAGACAGAGGTTCCTTTGATTATTTTGGTGATAATTCCACCTTTTAAGTTCAGCAAGAAGATTTAAGTCCATTGAATTATAGCTACACTTGAAATAATTTGATAGCATATTATTTGCATCCATAAATCGCCATGAAAAGTATTGACTCCAGGGGTTATAGTCCTAATCTTCTTTTATTAGTGAGTTCAGAGAATTCTCATCAATATGAATTTTATTTACTTGTGTGCTTTTTCTCGAATGCCATGCAGTAATATTTCCTCATCTAGTGCTTAACTGCTTAGAAAACGACTGTTCGTGTCATAAAAGAATCCTTGTGTTTCGCCGTGATTAACAAGATTCATTTGGGGCACTTCGGCTACCTGCAAAGCAGAGCATGGGGACAGTGGATCCTAAAAACCTTTAGAGCTTCCCCTCTGCTCCTCGGAGAGATTTCTGGGCAGTGAGAGACAGGTACATGGCTTATCCACCCTTTTTGGATTCCCACCCGCTTAGCTCGGAACTGCCTCAACCTGCAGAGTCCTTGGGTGATTTCAGCTGTGCAGGCAAACCAGCCCGCACAGATCTTCACAACTTTGCTTCAAGAGTTCCTTCTGTCTCTGCCCCCTCGGCTGAAGAAGAGTGAAGGAGTACCCGAAGGGCGATCTCGGTTTTGCAACTCCAGTTAACTTCTTGCAACTTTTTCCTCTGAGGAACCACGCCCGGGGATGAGGTTGGCCCAAGCCCTGGACACTTTCCTTAGCCGGTGCCAAGCCGGTGTCAAGATCATGTTAGGCCACTTGAAACATCAGATGTCAGTAAATGCAATGGTAATTAAGTTGTCGCCACGCTTTGGGGCTGTCCCAGTCAGCTTTTGCACGCAGGTGTATGGTGGCTGAGTGTAAAATGCTGAATGCACAAGTAAATGAATATTCATGCAGCAAACTTGCATTGGCCTGCCGAGTCCAGCCCGGAGGAGGAAGCGCCACGAACCGTCCACATCCACGCTGCTGCCAGGGTCGAGGTGACTGGGGGGGTGGTCATGGAGAGAAAGCAGCCTGGGAGCCTCAGGTCTCCGTGGGTGCAGAGAAACCCGCGGGCTTAGCAGGCCGATCACTCCCGCCGGCTGCCCAGTTCCAGGCTAAAGGCTGGTTTCTCGGGTAACCATGTTGTTTTTATTTATAGGGACTTTGAGTGGCCTGATCATTCGGTCATTGCCGCAGCTCTTGCTCCTGGCAATAGTTGGGAAATAGCTTGGGATGGGTTTTATTTATGGAAGGGCAATTGGGATTCACACCCAGCTAACCCAGAACAGTCCCTCCCAAACCCAAGACGCACTTACAAAGGGGTGCTTGTGTAAAATTCCCCATCAGACACACCAATTTGCAAGTAGCAGAAAGCATTGAAGCCTCATCTTTTTTAACTATTTTATTCAGCTTTTTTTTTTTTTTTTTTTTTTAATCTGAAAGCCCAAAATAGACTCCATGTGGTTCTAAGTGAAGTCAGCCCTTGGCTGGCTTTGAAATAGCTCCTGCAATTATGTAAAAGAGCCATTCACCAACAGGACGGAATTAAAAGGGATCTCACCCGTTTGCCTTTCATTGCCAACCTCTCATGTTTGGCTTTTCAAAGCACTTCCAACACGATGTCTTTCTCCAGGACAAAAGGCAGAACAAAAAAAGTCCCCAAACTTGTAAATTGAACGTCAAGGGAACTTTAAACAATTTAAAGCCCATAAATAATGATAAAGGGGACTGGCAAAAAAGGCAAACCCATTCAATTAATAGAGTTTCCCAAGCAAAGATCAAGTGGTTTATAAAATAAAAGTCTTTGGTTTCATTATTCTGCTCCTTGGCCGTGCAGAAAGCAGGACAGGGGGTTTTTCTAAAGCGCCCGCAAGAAGAAACACTTTGCAGGCCAGTGTATGCTGCGACATTCTTATGTAGAAAGTTTTTTTTTTTTGTCCCCCACCCTTAAAATAGCAGAAACAAAACCGCAAACCAGAAATGTAAAGAGGAGACTTTTTTTTTTTTGCATTTTCTTGGAGGACTTGGAAATTATTTCTCGCAGGCCTACAGGCGGGGAAAACGTGACCCTCACACCTGCACCACCCTCCGCACCCCAGCGCCGAGGAACGAGCAGAGCCACAACCGCGTGTCCTGCCAGCCCAGCCCTGGTGGCACCCGGGGGCCAGGGTCGGGGTGTGTGTGTGGGGGTCCTGCACAGCTCGGGAGCCCCGGAACTGCAGGCATGGAGGCGCCGAAGGCGCACACAGGCGCCCGCTGCGAGCGCGGGGAGCCTGAGGTTCCCCTGAACCCCACGCTGGCCTCGGCTCCGGAGCGAGGGCCAAGGCATCCAGCGGGGTGGGCAGGGGTCCTAGGAATAGAAATAGCTTTTAGGAATACTCTAAAGATTGGAGTGGGGAGTTCAAGGCCACTGGGGGATTGGCTCTCCAGACGCCCTGGAAGCTCTGCGCCCACGCTCAGAGCGCATCTCTCCGGGAGCACCCAGTCGGAGCCAAGCGGATGCTCGGCGGGGACTAAGCTCTCCCGCCCCGGGGTTCCCAGGCTGGGAGGAGGGAGCCTCAGGCGGAGGCCGGGTCGGGAGCCAGTCGGGGTGGAGGCAGGGGCCGCGGATGAGCCAGGCCCCGCTGCTGTGGGAGAAGCGTCCGCTTCGGTCCCGCGGGGCTGATGCGGGCCGCGCGTGGGAGAGGCGGGTGCGCGAACCCCAGGCCGGGGCCGCTGGGGAGGGAGGCGCAGGCCGCGCGGCCCTGCTCACCTGCCTTTATCTCCACGCATCTGCCCCTTGGATCCCCGCGGCCCCACCTTTTGGGGACTTCAATCGCGCCCCGCCACCGGCGCCCGACTTTCATCTCCCCGCACAGCGGGTATTGTTTGCGGGACTTCACAGAGATGCTAATCCCGGGGCCGCGTAAACGGCCCGGCGGCCCAGGAGGCAGGCCGAGGGCACTGAGGGGTAAGGGAGGGCGCCGAGCCGGGGCCTTGGGAGCCGCCGTGCCGGTTGCAACCCTCCTGCCACGCCGGAGTCAGCTACTGTCCCCCGACCCATCCCGCCCGCCTGGTCCTGGAAGGCCGCGGGCACGTCGTGAGGGTCCGGGACAGAACACAGCCGGCGTCCTGTGGATGCTGAAGCAGGAAGCGGCCAAGGGCAGGGGCTCAGCAGCGCGCCCTCCGAGCTCCCAGCTCCCAGCTCTGGGAGGAGACCGTGTGACTGGGGAGCGCCGGCCCAGGGTCTCCGACGGTAGCCTCTTGGGACTCCCCGGGCCTCCCAACCCCCGGTCCCAGCTGTCACCCCTCCACGCCCCAGACCCCCTGCAGGGTGTTGTCTTTTAAAGTGGAGGAGGTTTACCTAGAGTTCATCCATTTAACCCTTTGGGAACCGCACTGGAAGCAGCCAGGGAGTGTTTGGCTCAATGGCCACCACATCAGGGGCACCGCTGGGACTTCAATCTCTACGGAGATGGAATGAAAAAGCTGCGCCTGCTCCCGGGCCCAAATCCATTTCTCCTTTCTCCAGAGACTCTTGCAAAGCAGAGCCTGCCTTTCCTGTGCTTGCTGCCCTCTCCAATTAAGAAACCGTGACCCAGAAAGGATGTCCCCGACAGGGCAGGGCACTGGATGTCAAGCAAGGGGAGAGATGCTGGCTAAATGGGAGGGAGAATTGGGATGGGCTCTGTGCCTCCGAAGGAACCCCTCTTGTGGATTTCTGGGGGGAAAGGTCGTTGCAAAAACTTTGCTTATCAGTAAGCTCCTCTGGGAACCTCAGGGTAGTTATGTCTGACTGACCGGCCCAGATTCACGAGGTTTCCCCAGAGGACAGCTCTGACTCAGGGAAAGCTCCTTGGTGTGTGTGTTGTTGGGGGGAGGGGTGCCTTAAATGACAGATATTTCCATAGGAGAGGGTGTGGGCTGATGGGGGTGGGGAGAGAGCCATTCTGTCATAACCAGTCAGTACCTGGAGATGACAATAGAAGCCAAAGCCCCCCTGGAAAAGTAAACGGGCACACCTCACTCACCATAGGGCACCCAGGGAACAGAAGAGGGCTTACCCATAAACCACTGGGGTGGACCCGTTCCATGTTGGAGGAAAATTCCAGCCCCGATCTTTGACTCTTGTTTGAGTGGCTTGAAAGCCACCAAGAACCAGAGCCAATGAGACGGAACCAGAGCCAGTCAGTAGAGTCTGGCTGCAGGACGCAAGCCCCCCTCCCCACCCCAGCAGACTCTTTGAGCCTCACCTGCCCGGCTCCTTTGCTCACTGACCTGAGGTTGAGGGTAGGTCCTGGGCCCCTAGCGGGTGAGTCAGCTTCCTTCAGTGAGGCCCCACATGTAAGTGGGCATCTGTGTTTGCCAGACCACCAAACTGCTGCCTGGTTCAACAGGCACACCCACGCTGCTCATCGCTGACCCCTGAGCAGGCTGGAGTGGTAGGGGAAGGAGCGAATGCTGGTTTTTAGGTCTGAAACAAATCTCTAAAACCTGCAGGGTCAGCCCCCCTGCCCCCAGTATAAACCCCTCTTGGTGGCAATTGCAGAAATGAATCTTTGGAAATGGTAATCTCCTAGCCCTCTGAAAGAGAAGTTCCAGAGTTCCCCACATTTGTCATATGAAAAAATACAGAAGGCTCAATTTGCCTACCTTTGTTAGCAACAGTTTTATCTCCCAAGAGGGTCCGGCCTGAAGTCCCCAGACTTTGGAGAAAGAAGGTACCAGGAGCAGGGTGGAGGGCGGACTCTGAGACCCGCAAATGTGTTTTCATTTAGGGACCAACGGGCTGGAGCCTGTGTAGACCAGACAGGAAAATGAGCAAATGAGGAGAGGAGTTCTTTGAGACACAGGGGGGGGGGGGGGGGAGGCAGAAAACGTCAGATTGCTGTCCCCACACCTCCTTAGGGGACCTCTCTAGGTTTTGTAGGAAATGAAAACATTTTGCTTGGGGCCTGTTGCCCCTTGCCAGTGCGGGCTTGTTGAAAGAGTGTTGTGTTTTGTTTTTGAGCAATGAACAGAGTGTTTAAGGAAGGCTGTTCGTGCCTTGCTATCTAGTATTTATTCTACACAATGACTTTAAAACGACCCCTGTGAAGGGCAGTTATTTTTGCAGGTCCTTCCCTCCCATATACCCAGGAGGGCCGTGCTGAGGGGGCTGCCACCTGCAGGGGACACTGCCGTTGCCACCAAGAAGAAGAGCTGGGGGCTGCTTCTGAAGGCTCCCATGGGTGACTCTTGCCTGTTCTGACCAGGCCGCAGCAGAGCAACCATCCTGGAGAGTCACAGACCCCATAGCAGAGCAGAGGCCAACGCCTGGCGAGTGGGCCTCTTCCTGAGCATGTGAAGCCGCCTCATCTCTCGGTTATTATAATATTCCTTTTGTCCTTAAGTTTCTCTCAGACCCACTGAAACTGCAAACAAAAAACCCAAAAATCCCCAGAAAACTTTGGAGATGACGGGCTTCTTAACGTTCAGCTTTATTCTAACCCCTAGCCTTTAAAAGTCAGTTCATGCAGGATATTGTAAGTTATTTGGAAATGTATTCTTTACAATGTAAAGAAAATGACTACTTTATTGTGGAAGCCAAATATTACAGACATTTTCATTTTAGTCATTTAACCCAGTGACCTAATATCTGTAAACAGAAGTCAAATAAGTACCATATATTTAATGAATTAATAAGAGAATGACAGGAAACCGTTTCCTTTAAGGCTTCGCAATTTCAAATACATTAGCCTTAAAAGCATGTTGGGTGTGCGCGGCGCTCAGTGATATAGAGCGCCCCCTATGGGCCATGCGTATAATGGCACCTGCTTTATGACTTGTTTGGGGACCGAAGGAAGGCGGCTCTTCTGGGGCATGAGAAAGGCCAAGACGTCTTTCTTTTTCAAGTCTACAATTGCACAAGAAAAAGTCCCGATTTATTTTCACCATAAACATCTGGGCTACAAGAGAAGGCTTTGTCACAAATGGGGGGGGGTGGTATCAGACCTCCATAATTGCACAAGGCATCTTAAGAAATAGGATCAGGAGTTCCCTGGTGGCTTAGCGGTTAAAGATCTGGGGTTTTCGCTGCTGTGGCTCGGGTTCTATCCCTGGCCCGGGAACTTCTGTATGTCGTAGGCACCGCCAAAAAGAAAGAAAGAAAGAAAGAAAAGAAATGCGATCAGATTTTGAACGTGATCATAGAAAACCCACTTACAATCCAAGTAGAGCTCTCTTGGCTCTTTGAGTCAAGCCGGGCCTAGAAGTACAAGGGATAAGATACCTTCTGACATCGGGGCCTGAGGGGCCTGGGCGCACCACTGAGCTTGGCCCGGCCTCTGCTGTTCCATCTGAGTAATGGACTGGAATGCTGGCTCACCAGCGGTCTGGTCTTTAAAACGCAGGTAACTAATATAAGGCTTATGTCGGGGGGGGGGTAATTATAGGGACTGAACCAGATTGCACAGCACGCGGGGGGGGGGGGGGAAGGGCAGGGCGCCGAGACTCAGGAGGGCATCTAAACTGCAAGCAGGCCTACCAGCCCTGGAGCGTGGCAGAGTGCTGGGCGGACGCAGGGCAGCCGGAGGCGCAAGCCTGTGCGCGGAGAGTGACAATACCAATTTGAGGCAGCCTCTGATCTCAAGACTCTCGGGCGTTTAAAGACAAAGTGCAAGCCGCCAGTGGATGCGATCCAGTATTTAACAACATTCCATGCCTCCCTCGCGAAGAGAGGTTCCGAAGCGCCACCCCTGGGTCTGCACAGCGTCATCGCCTTTGCGCAAACCGAGGCTGAGACAGTTCCTGGGCCTGGGAGCAGCCCTCCGCAGTCGGCTTTCATCACCAAGTTCAGCTTAGAAGGACGCTAGGCACTGCCTTCCCAGGGAGATGACTTCTGTCATTTTGGATTATTTTATTTTAAATGAAAGCTCTGTTAACTCCGTTTCTGTGCTAAACGAGCAAGCTCAAATACAAGCTCCCTTTTGGGGGAAGGAGGGGGAATCGAAACACTTTGGCCTTTTGCTTCCCCCCAAACTCCATCTCCCCAGAGCCCCCATCCCGATCCCACCCCTGGAGTTTTGAACACCGCGGGGACCCTGGGGGTGGACGATGCTAGGAAACGGGCCGCAAGCTGCCTGCCAAAGACTCAGAGCTGAGCCGCCCTCTCTCCCCTGCTCCACTCGGCTCTCGCCGCAGGACCCTAGCTCGAGCGCGCCCCCTGCGGGCCGAGGTCGGAATCGGCCCCTCGGAGCAGGAGAGCGGGGCTGCCCGGGCCTGGGCGGGAGGGGAGCGGGGTCAGGGACGCCGCCCGGGCTGTTCCCTAGCACTCTTGGGCTTCCGGTCTCTGAGCAGCAGGGGCCCAGTCTTCTCGTTTCCGGTGCGGGGGGCGCTTTTACCGTCACCCCCGTTTTTTGTTGTTGTTTTTTTTTCTGGAAAGGAGCAGACATCTCCAGTTTTAATGTGGCCCAATTATCCCGTTTGTACGACTTAAAATGTTTCTCTTTAATTCATTTCAATCTAGTAAATATGCTTCGGCAAGTAGCTAATTTCTTAGGGATGGCTTCCCCTTGTCATTTGCATATAAAGCGCGTCGGGGGTTGGCCTCATTTCCCGCTGTGCGCGGGTCGCAGGCGGCTAGGCCGCCTCCTCCAGGGGGGATGCCTGGATTTGGCCCAGGAAGTTGCCGGCCGCGGTCAGTCACAGGGCCTGGGGCCGGAGGGGCGGGGCCGGGGCACCCGGACAGGGGAGGGGACAGGCCCCTCCGCTGACCCTCCACTGCACCACCCAGAGCCCCAGCCCGCTCTAATCCCCGGTAGGGGGCGCCCCTTGGGTGCCACACAAGCGCGAGGGTTTGGGGAGCATTTATCCCCAAGTGCGTTTATTAAATTGTGTCTGGAGATAGATGGACGTGGATATAGGGGAGGAAATCGCAGCGCTCAGTTGAGCAATCTTCTGGCTTTAAATTCCGAATAAAAGTCTCAAATATTCCCGGGTCAGGGGGGCACTGTCTCATTAAAACCACTCTCGTCCTGAAACTGCAATGCAGACATTAAAGTGCAGTATTTTTCAATTAGAGCTGACGAATTCAATCAAAATTCCATAGATTAGGATGAAATGAGGCATGGGTCATTTACAGGGGAATTTAATTGCCGAGCCATTAGACAAATAGTATATTTGCCATTCCCGCGTTATCCATCATTTTCGACATCAATACCGAGGCCGCATCTCCCCGTCCCGCAGCCGCCCGGCGTCGGCTGTAAACACTCCCTTCCCTGTATCTTCTGATTATATCTGATTTCATTTAGGGCCATGGGGGATTATAAATGTTCACGCAATCAAGTTCATTAGGACTTCAAATCGCATTTCTGATTGGGATCGCTCTGCCGCTGTCCTCCGTGCGCCTTTCAAACCCCAGGACGAGGCTTTCAAAAACATCTTTTTGAATTTAAAGCTTCACGTCCTTTTGTCTTCCGACGCCCCCTCCCGCTCCCCGCGCCCCCCGCCCCCCACGCCCCGGGCGGCCCCCCCCTTCCCCTCTGGCCTTTGCTGGGGAGCGGCCCTGAGCCCCATGACCCCAAGAGCAGCGCTGGACCCCCACGCCCCCCCCCCAGGCTCGTCCCACGGGGGCTCCGTGGGTTGCCTCCCGGCGCCCCGAAGACCCCCCACCCTCGCCTGGCTAGGCGGAGAACCCCCCGCGTGGGCGCCGGGTGCTCAGGTCTGGAGACTTGGGCCCGGCGCGCGCGCGGGGAAGGGGGAGACTCGGCCCCGCGCGTTCGCGGAGCACGGGTGGGTGCAGTCCCCGCGTCCCCGGCTCCGGGCCCCGCAGTTGTAAGTGGAGCTCTGGGCGTATTGAGTCATGCGGCCGCAAGCCTGTGGGCAGCTATTGGGCCCGACCCTGTGGACTGACACCTGGGACTCTTTTGGGCTGGTCCCTGTCACTCCAGAGGCCCGGGTGGGGGCCGTAGCCTGCGGAGCAATTGTCTCATTAGCAAATCCAAGAAACAAAGGAGCAGACTCTTCCGGGGAAAGCTCGGCAAGAAAGGCGCCAGGTATCCCTTCCAGCGTCGTTGAAAAATAATAGCTTAATATTAACTGCTTCTCATAAAAATAGACTTTCACAGAGATATACAGTTACAAGAAGAAAACCCTCATTTTACCCCCGTACTTTGTGCTCATCGCTGTTAGCTGCCTCAGTAATTTAATTGGAATGAAACGTGAGAAATGTGTCATTTTTGAAGAATTTATGCATCACTTCCTAGAAATCTCATTGTGTTAACTAGGAGCCTACTGCGTTCTGTTTAGAACCCATAATCACATTTTTATGTGTCTGTACTAGGAATTAATGTGACCTCCTGTTTTTAGCAGATAAAAAAAAATTGTTCTCTTTCCATAACATCTGCATCAAACTCCAGCTTGCACCAAGTATAAGGAAATCCTATTTCCCCAATGTTTTCCCAACTTACCAACTTTCTTCAGAGTAAGGAAAAGATGTGTGAATGGGAAAAGTGCCTACCAAATGAATAATTACACACCGAATTAAAACCCTGCATTAAACATAGTCGACAGCAAATACTGCATTCTCAATCATGTTTATTGCTTACAAATTGCATTACAAAGAAATCTACTCTTTTTATTGGAGTGATTAAGCAGAGTGTTAGGACGGCAGACATACCCATTCTGGAAGATTAGATGAAGGCTGAAAACCCAGCTAGTCACATTGCAGTGGCGAATGTATAATTTTGTTAAAGAACACGTTTAACACACAAATGAGGATTGGGCTGTCATGGCGTCATAAAAGAGTCAACTTAAAATTACATTTATTTATAAACACATTGCCTGTAAAGTGCACCTATTTGATACAAAGGAAGCAGGCAATGCCATAATCAATATTCTAATTACGGATTTTAGAAATTATAGCAGCACAATTCTATATGATATGTCACGATTCTATAGTTTTCCTATACTCTCCTCCCCTTTATCTTGTGAGCTAAAACCTTATTTTCTTCCCTTTTAATTCTGGGGAGAGCCCTGTTGGCGGGCAGGGTAAGACCGTTTGCTTATGGCGCCACCTGCAGGACGCCATGAAAATAAGTTTCAATACTGCAGTCCTCTGGCTGGGCTTCTTTTAGCAATTTGATGAGATTAATTTTTGTTTTAAAATAGAAAGATGCTGACAATGTCAAGGCAAACCCTGGAGTCTGAAAGCATATTGAAATTCAAAAAATAAGAAGTAGTATTGATCCCAGTTGAAACTTTGGGACTTCTGAATAGTCCAGGCCCACATAGAAAATTTGACTAAGGAATAATTTATTCTTGAAATAAGGGAATAAAAGATGCAATATTCCTGGTTTATCGCTTGGTCCTTGGGCAGCTCTTCAGAGGTGAAAAGCACTTGACAAGCTAATAACATCTGCAATTGCAGTGATTAAGTCCCTTCTCAGATGCCCGCATCAAGACCAGTCACTGGAGCGGACCAGCTCATTCTTCAAGCCTGTATTTCAGGCCGTTTTTGTAGAGGGTTAAGTGTTCTTTGCAGCAGTTCAACAGCCTGCACCATCCACATGAAAACGTAAGAATTATTTCGGAGCGTGAGCCCGTGATGATGACATGGAGTTACTAGAATTAGCAATGCTTCTTCAAGAGTCAGGGGTTTTGATTTTTCTTCCAAAATCACTGAATTGATGACTGTCAGGTAACGTGAAATGAAACAGATTTAAGGTACACTAAAAAGAGAGGCCCCCATGCTGTGCACAGAATTTTAAACAGGAGGCACCCCATGCTGCCACGTCCACGCACCGCCTGCCTGTGGGCTGGGTCTGGCTGTCTAGCTGTGCGGCGCACGTTTCATCCTGTCCAGGAGCATGTGGCTAAGACGGAAAGAGGTGACCCTTCTTAGGACCCTTGTGGGCAGCGAACTGCCCTTGTATGTGCCTGAATTCCCTGCGGCCAGATGACAAGTTGTACAGGCAGGACAATCAAGTTGGAGAAGTCTTCTTCCGCGAGCTCTTTCCTTTTCGGTAGAAACAGCATCTGCTCTTTTATTACCTTCTGAATTTTGAACCCTGTGAACGCATCATTAAACACTAAATTTAAAATTAAAGAAAGTTTAGCTCTTAGGGAATTGAGTTTATGTAAAATACTCAGAGAGAAAAGTAATGACGTTCAATGTGAACTGTTTAAGAAGAGAAAACATTTTTACTCTTTCATGAGAGAGACACCAGGGCAGCCTCCGTTCCCTGGAGAAGGAGTCAGCCACCATCGCTCCAGCTTCGAAGCGGAATGCGGCGCTTCTCTCCCTCCTTCCCACTTTTTCTCCCCCCTTCTCTTCCTCTCTTCTCTCAGGCTTGTTCTTCTCCCCTCCCTCTGCTCCCGCATCTCCTATTTTATTTTATTTTATTTCACTTTATGGCTACACTCGCAGCACATGGAAGTTCCCAGGCCAGGGTGTGCATCCAGGCCTCAGCTGCAGCCTACACACAGCAGCAGCAGGGCTGGATCCTTTAACCCACTGCGCTCAGAGAGGATGGAACCTGCCCCCCTCCCAGCGACCTGAGCCACCGCGGTGGGGTTCTTAACCCACTGCGCCACGGCAGGACCTCGTCTCTTTCTTACCTATGTGGAATTATACAAGTCCTCTTCATTTTATTTATTTGGCTCTGCCCCTGGCATCGGCAGTTCCCAGGCCAGGGATTAAACCCGAGCCACAGCAGTGACGACACCAGATCCTTAACCCACTAGGCCACCAGGGAACTCCTTTTTTTTCTTTAAAGTCGCCTTTATTTTAGAATTTCCGACCACATGGAGCATAGAACAGAGCTGGACATCATCATCAACACAACAGGTTTTTTTTTTTCCAGTTATTTTATTTTTTGCCTAACAAAGTAAATTGCTAACAGTAATTAAATTCTGAAAACCTGTGAAGGAATTCCATCTTATCTAATGATTAAGAAAATCCCCAAACCACCCACCTCATCATTTTTGTCCCAAACAGTCATGGCCATGAATCAGGAATAATTTTTTTTCTTCTTTTTTTAGCACATCTGGAGGCCCTGGAAGCTGAGTGATTCGGAACGAATTTCTCGTGCCAGTTTGTTTCCTACTCACTCCACGCAGCCGTGATGTCACGTTCCTGATGAGCTGGAGGCTGGGTGAAGGCTCCTGACATCTCCTGGGGCCCAATTCATTGCTCTATTTCTGTTGCACGTGGGTCCGTGTTGACCAGACTGCTAGACTGGAGTTACTGGACACGGGCTGGTGGGACAGGATGGCAGGGGAGGGCGAGGGGGGAGCGCTTCATGGATGTCATGTGACTGCCTGTGATGAGAGTGGTGGGAGGGAAGCTGCGGGGTGGCCGGACTGCCACCTGCCTTGGGAACAGGCAGCCCTGCGAGAGGAAGCCAGAGCCCCACGCCTCCCCTGGCGTGCCTGTCTCTCCAGCAGCCCTTTTTTTTTTTTTTTAATTATAGCTGATTTACAACTATTCTGTCAATTTCTGCTGTACAGTAAAGTAACTCAGTTATACCCACACACATTACATATACATTCTTTTTCTCCCATTATCCTCCATCGTGTTCCATCACCAGTGATTAGACAGAGCGCCCTGTGCCATAGACATAGAGCAGGACCTCATTGCTTATCCACTTCAAATGCTTTAGAAACGTTGGTCCCTTTTGCTTGGCTGTGAGGTCCCTGGGAGTGTGTCTTGTTGTTGAAGGGTCCCGAGTCCCAAGCCCTGGGCTCCGCCCCCAGCAGGTGGTGCTCGGGCAGGGTTGCTTGGAGGGAGGGACACGTGACTGAAAGGGTAAGTGGATGGTTTACCCCAAGGAACTTCCTGGATCAGCTCTTCCTGGGAACATCTGAATTTTCAAAGACAATTCTCGGGGCGGAAATGTTCGCAGTGGCAGGGTTTCAGGCGGCTTTGGGGAGAGGGCTGGGCTCCCTGTGAGAAGTGTGTTGTTTTTCTTAAGCTGCGATTTGAGGGAAAACATGATTTTCAAAATGTAATGATTGGTCATCATTCATCAGATTTTGAGAGATTTAAAGGGGATATGTTTTAAAGAGTTCTACTTTGGGCCAGGACTCCAAAACATATTGAAAATTTAGTGCATTTCAGAAATGCAACCAAGCCATTTTCTAAGGGGAGGGCGTGGAGATGGGGGGGGTGCGCTGAAGAACAGGCTGTCAGGCAAGCAGAGCCGCTCAGATTCCTCTTTGCAACATCTCGTGAGGACACGGCTCCTTGGTGGCTGCTGCAGCTGTATTTCTTACCATTTTTTGGTCTTTCTCATTTATTTTCATAAACAATGTTTCTTTGCGTTTCCGTTTTTTATAGTCTCTCTCTCTTTTTATTTTAGGGCTGCACTCACAGCATATGGAAGTTCCCAGACTAGGGGTCGAATCAGAGCTGCAACCGCCGACCTATGCCACAGCTCACAGCAATGCCCAGTCCTTAACCCACCGAGCGGGGCCAGGGATCGAACCTGCATCCTCATGGATAATAGTCGGGTTCATTACCACTGAACCACAATGGCAACTCCCCATTTTTTACAGTCTTTATCCCAATAGTAGGCTATTTTCTTCTAACAATGATAAAACAATCATAGTAAGAGAAGGAACGATTTATTGTGCCCTTCTGGGCCACCTCTGGGCCTGGAAGCTTGTCGTCTGTGCCCAGGAGGGCCAGCCAGGGGCAGGGCTATCACCTAAGCTTGTGGATAATGTTAAAGTTTGCAGACCTGCCTGCAGAATTGGGGCCCCATTCCACACACGAGTGTCAGAATCTGCATTTCAGTAGGATCGCCTCAGAGCGGAGAAGCCTGCTGCTGGCCCCCAGGTCGCTCACGGAATCCTGGCCCAGCGAGAGGAGTGGATACTTATGGTCCCAGCTGAGCAAACACCAGGTAGCTCTTCTTCTTGCTCTTCTTGCTCAGCGGAGCAGCCTGGCTCTGAAGCCTTCGCCCCCAGGGTGTCACCCACCTGCCCTCCAGGGTGCCGCACCCCTTTCCAGGACAAAGTAACCTCCCTAGAGTCTCCCTGGGTCCATGTCTGCTTGCCTGCCCCAGGGCGCCTCACAGCCCTGCCCAGTGAAGTTCAGAATCCTTGATCTGGAAGCCAAGGGCCTCCGATTTGCCTCCCGCCTCCTCTGGCCCTGCCTCCTTCCACTTGTCCCGGGGCCTGATACCTCCAGGAGGACAAATCCCTGTTCCTCCCTTGCGTCTTGCACTTTCTTGCACCCCTACCTTTGCTGAAGATGTCCTTTTGATCCAGTGGTGGCTCCTGAATGTTGACCTAGGAGGGGGTTGCGGAGAGCCACCTGTCAGGGATGGGGGTGTGTGGGGTTTTGAACTCTGTTTTGGTAGGTTGGGTGAGTTGTCTGTCTGCAAGGCAGCATGTGGGTGGGTCGGCGGAAGGCTCAGGAGGCTGCCCCCCACCCTGCAACCTTGGCCGACCTGCGCGTTGAAATCCGACCATCCTCCGAGGCTCAGCCTGGCTACTTCCGCGATGCCCGCTCTCATGCTTCCCACCCCCACAGGGAGCCTCCCTCACGGAGCACACGGCACATTGGACTGCAGTGACCTGCTGGGGTTCGAACCCCCTTCCAGACTGCAATGATGGGATGGTGTGCCCGCCCCTCCTGAGGTTCGTCCTTGGTGCACCTTGCACTGGCAAAAATGGAGCCACAGCTTATCCTCACAGGATGGCCACAAAGAGTCCTTGTTTTAAAATATGGCATTTGGGAGTTCCCGTTGTGGCTCAGTGGGTTAAGAACCCGACTAGTATCCGTGAGGATGCGGGTTTAATCCCTGGTCTTGCTCAGTGGGTTGAGGATCCCGAGTTGCCTCAGCTGCAGTGTAGGGTGAGGATGTGGCTCCATCTGGCATTGCTGTGGCCACGCTGTAAGCGGGCAATGGTAGCTCCGATTGGACCCTTAGCCTGGGAACTTCCATATGCCGTGGGTGCAGCCCTAAAAAACAAAAAAAGTGGCATTTAATAGAAAATTTGAGGTCTAATAAGGCCCACACACCAGAGACTGGTCCCAACGAAGAGATGGTTTATTACACACCAATCCCAAGAGGAAGACCACACCACACGGGGAAGCACCGGGGGCAGGAGGGGCGGGGGAGGGGACGAGGGCAAGAGGCTTTCCTGTGATTTCCGTGGAAGGAATGGGTGAGGCTTAGGACCGGCTAGTCCGAACAACTGCTCTGCGACACGGGGGCTGTCCCTGGTCGCTGGTCCTGGTCCTGCGGGGGCAGAGCGTCTGGACTCCCAGGGAGGTGGTGGCGAGGTGAGCTCCGATGGGTGGCGTTGTATTTGACAAGGTTGTTTGGGGCCAAGATGTTTACCAGCTCTCGGAATTGGGTCATCCCGGGAGGGGCCGCCCCTCTAGGGTTGGAAAGGCCCCAGATGTCAAAGCACCAGCATCCAGAAAATAAAAGCCGTGGTTAATACAGTCCCAGACTTCAGAACTCGCTCCTGTGCCAGATGTTCGGGCCGAGCGGACAGCGGCCTCCTCGATCAACCTGTGTCCGGCCCCGGCATCTGGCTTCACGGACTGTTCTCACAGCTGGATCGGTTGGAGGTGGGGGGGGCGGGATGCGGGACAAAGGAGTGACACAGGATTTAAATGTCTGGCTCACAAGGTCCTTCTAGGGGCTCTGGCCCGTGATGCTCTAGGGAGCACCTGTGGGCTCCTGGGAAGTGTCTGCCCTCAGTGTGACCGTCTGTCAGGTTTGGAACAGCATCTTTCCAGGAGGCTGCGTTCTAGGAGGGGGTCTGCAGGCTGGGGGGAGGGGCCGCAGCACGAAGGCTAACTCACTGCGGGCAGGAGACAAACCTGGGAGAAATACTGTATCTTTCAGTTTAGGTGAAAGGTCCTTTGTGATCCAAGTACCAGCACAGACCAGTCCCTGTTTCAATCCTCACACGCAGCCCTGAGAGGCAGGAGGGCTGGGGTTACCAACTCCACGCCCAGGAGGGGTTTGTGCATGGGGGTCGGGGGAGGCCCCTCCCCGCCCCCAGAAGAGCACAAGCGTCTCGGTCCAAATGCTCTGGGTTTCAGTGCAAAACCCCCTCTGGCTCCAGGAGGAGGAAATCCTGCAGGGACTGGGGCAAGGGCAGGAGGGGCACGAGGCAGAAGCACTTCCCGCCGAACACCTTCCGAATGGCGCATCGGCAAAGATGCTGCAGGGAGCGCGGGGCGTGGGCCAAGGCCAAGAGGGACCGGTAGAAAGCCTGGTGCACCTGAAAAGAAGGTGGGGCGACTTCAGTCCGTGCACCTGGTACCGACAGTCGCCTTTTTCCAGCCGGGAGACCCCTGAAGGCCCAGGGCATCCTTTCTCGGCCCCCGATGAGGAAGGACCCACCAAAGCCACCCCCCACCCCCCCCACCCCCCAAGGGTCTTGGTCCTTCTCGAAAGTGCAGCTCCTGCCAAGTCGGAGGGAGGTCCGTTTGGGGTGATTTCAGATCCCGCAGATACATCCTTAAGCCCGCTCTGCCCACCCGTCCACAGAGCACGCTGCTGGTTCAGCCGTCTGCACAGACTCAAGTCAATGAAACACGAGGAGACATTCTCTAGAGGCTTCCAGAAAAAAAAAAAAAATTCTCTCTCTCTTTTTTTTCCAGGGCTGCACCTGTGGCATATGGAAGTTCCCAGGCTAGGAGCTGAATCGGAGCTGTAGTCACCAGCCTACACCACAGCCATAGGAATGCAGGATCCGAGCTGCGTCTGTCTGTGACCTACACCATGGCTCATGGCAATGCTGGATCCTTAACCCACTGAATGAGGCCAGGGGTCGAACCTGCGTCCTCCTGGTTACGAGTCAGGTTCGTTACTGCTGAGCCACAATGGGAACTCCTCTCTCTCTTTTTGAATCAGTGGTCCCCTGCGGACTTGGCTGCGCATGGATGCGGTACCCGCAGCTGCCTCGGTCATATCCTAAAAGCCGAGTGAAGATGAAGCCGACCTACGGAGGCCTGGACCTCGCAGCCCACCCTTTTCTGGACACTGGTTACGGGAGCCCCGACCTTAAGCCAGTGTGGTCCTTGCAGCCCACAGCACTTGCCACCAGACCCCAGGCTGCGCGATTACTGTGCCTCCGGAAGAAAAACCGATCCGCCGCCACTTGCCTTTCTCTTTGCTTCCCTGATGTTTTAGAGCCACCTGGGCATTCGTGCAAAACTGCACACGCGGGTGAGGAGAAAGAGACAGCAGCCTTGTGCTAACGGGGGAAGAAGGGGCAGCTCGCTCACCTGAAACACCTCCTCGGGGATCACCTCCTTCCAGGACTCGGAGACGCGGAGCTGCGGGTAGGAGTTGAAAAGGACCTCGATGGTCGTGGGGGCGGGCGCGCAGGTCTTCAGCACCTGGCAGCAAAGGGTGGGAGGCACGGCTTGGGTGGCCCGGCTTGGGGTCCAAGTGGGAAAAGGTGGGGAGACGGGGGGTGTGTGCGTGTGTGCGTGTGTGTGGTGTGCGTGTGTGAACGGATTCCCCTTCTGCCACTTCCTGGCTGTGGGACCTCACTATCCTCAGCCACGTGGGGACAGCGGCGACCCCAGTAACAGGACAGCAGGGTCGGTGCAGGCCCAAGGCCTTAGGCGCAGACAAGCACAGGGCAGGCTCTGCGAGGGGCTGTCTCATCACGAAGAGTCCCAGTCAAGAGCCACCATTCCCAGGAGGACTGTGCTGAGGGCGGCCTGGCTCCCTTGGTTCTCGAGAGCTGCTCAGAGAAAGGAAATAAGTACGTTTTTCTTTTTTTATAATTGAAGTATAGTTGATTTACAATTTTGTGCCAGTTTCTGCTGTATAGCAAAGTGACCCAGTCATATATATATATATTCATATATATATTCATATATATATATTCATATATATATATTCATATATATATATTCATATATATATTCATATATATATATTCATATATATATTCATATATATATATTCATATATATATATTCATATATATATATATTCATATATATATATATTCTTTTTCTCATATTATCTTCCATCCTGGTCTCTCCCAAGAGACTGGACAAAGTTCCCTGTGCTGTACAAGTCGGCTCACATTGCTTACCCACTCTAAATGGAAGAGTCTGCATCTATTAACCCCAGACTCCCAGTCCATCCAGTAAGGGCATCAGTTCTGATGGGAGGGTGTTTGGCCCAAGGATGGTGCTGCCAATTCCTTACTTGGATTTTCTCGTGTGTCGGGAAATGGGGGGAGAAGAATTGCTTTGCTGTTGAACTTCTTCTCGACTTGGCCTTTCCATTTTATTTTTCATCATCCCCACTGGCAAAGGATGCCTACTTTCGAATTTGCAAATTCTACAATTCACGTCTATCAGCTTCCTCATAAACGTGGAAACCCTATTTGCTTTAAAAAAAAAAAAGAACTTTTTTTTTTTGTTGCTGTTATGGAGAATTTGAATGTACACAAACAAACGTAGACGAAACAGTATGATAAACCCACGTGTACCCCCATCAGCTCATGGCCAATCCTGCCCCGTCCACACCTCCAGCTCCTCCCCCTTAATGTTATTTTAGAGTATGTTCAATATATCCTACCATTTTATCTGTAAATATTTGTGTATCTCTCTCTCTCTCTCTTTTTTTTGCTTTTTAGGGCCACACCTGCAGCATATGGAAGTTCCCAGGCAAGGGGTCCAACTGGAGCTGCAGCTGCTGGCTTCCACCACAGCCACAGCAACGCCAGATCTGAGTCACATCTGCAACCTACATCACAGCTCTCAGCAACACTGGATCCTTAACCCACTGAGTGAGGCCAGGGATCGAACCCGGGTCCTCATGGATACTAGTTGGGTTCATTATGATGAGAACTCCTGTGTACCTCTTAAAGGAAGTTTAGAAGAAACATAAACACAGAAACCTATATAACAGCTGAGAAATTAACAGTAGTTTCTTAGAATTATCTTACATACAGTCAATGTTTAAATTCACACATTTCTCTTCAATGCCATTAAATAAAAAGCAATCATTTGTTGTTTGAATAAGAATTCAGTTAAGGCGAACACCTTTACATCAGTTGATATTATGTATTCACAGGTCTCTTTTGTTTCATGTGATTTATTTGTTGAGGAAACTGGATTATTTGTCCTGTAGAGTTTCTCACTGTTGGGATTTTGCTGATTGCAGCCCCGTGGGGTTTTTGAACCTGCTGTTCTTTCTCTGCTGTCTGTAAATTAGTGGCTCGATTTAGAAGCTTGATCAAACTCAGATTTGATTTTGGGGATGGGCAGGGCAACTTCATTGTTCTCTGTCTTTGAGGTTTAAGATTTACCGAGTGCTGTAAAATTGTCCTTATTTCGTGGTTGCGAAGGCTGAGGTTACGTAACTCTTCTAAGGTCAGGAGTACAGCAGTCAGAGCCGAAAGCTACACGTGGCCTGTGTCACGCTGACTGGGGCTCCTTGAACACAGTCGGTATGGACGCTCCCTGTACCGTTTGCTCGGCTTCTTTCAGATCTAACCCCTCTTACAGAGACAGAAAAGCAAAGTTAAAAAAAAATACTTTTCAAGCCTTTGTTCAGAGATGACCACTATCAACATTTTGTATCTACTAAGGTTCTATGCATTTAGACAAGGAATTAATACATCTAACAGAATTGAACTAGCGCTTTGCATATTATTTTTAACTTGATTTTTCATCAAAATCATTGTGAACCACTCAGAAGTCATGACTGAACATTTTTAGTGGCCATATTATATAATGTATCATAATGAATTCAACAAATGAACCATTATAAGTTGCTTCAATATTTTTTGATATTATAAACAATGAACAGCTCTGAAAGCAGTCCTCTTTTTGCCTCCAACTATTCTTACTTTAAAGCTTTTATTTATTTATTTTTCCATTTTAGGGCTGCACCTGCGGCACTTGGAAGTTCCCGGGCTGGGGTCGAGTCAGAGCTGTGGCTGCCGGCCTATGCCACAGCCACAGCAATGCCAGATCTGATCCACATCTGCCACCTACACTGAAGCTCATGGCAACGTTGGATCCTTAACCCACTGAGCAAGGCCGGGGATCAAACCCGCATCCTGTGTCAGGTCCTTAACCCACTGAGCCACGATGGGAACTCCTAAAGCTTTTAAACCACACTGACAAATTGAAAGTAAGTTGTTACACTTTTAAAAGAACCGAGTGTGAGAGTGCCTCTTTTTTTCCTACCCAGGCCATCTCATCAGTTATTAAATTTGATAGGTACAAGGTGGAGCGTCTCCTTTTGGCTGACCATTTGTCTTTCTTCTTTTGTGAATTACTAACTTCAGTCTTTAGCTCATTTTTTACTATGTGTTCATTTTTTCCATTACATTTTAAATACACTTATTTATTAAGGCTACTTCTTAGGTAGACGATCATTTTGCACATAATGATGTTGCTTCCACCTCAGTATTAATATTTATTTATTTTTCTTGTCCTATGACATTGGCTAGAGCTTTAAATTCAATGTTAAGTAATAATATTGATAGCAGGCATCATCATCTTAGTCGTAATTTTCATAGGACTGTCTATCATCTCTACTGTTTCACCATAATCTTAGATATCAGTTTCACAGAAATACTTTGCTCTTTTTTTTGTCTTTTTAGGGCTACACCCAGAGCATATGGAATTTCCCAGGCTAGGGGTCGAATCAGACCTGTGGCTGCTGGCCTTTGCCACAGCCACAGCAATGCAGGATCTGAGCTGTATCTGTGACCTATGTCACAGCTTACAGCAACGCCAGATCCTTAACCCCCTGGGTTAGGCCAGGGATCGAACCTGCATCCTCATGGACAGTAGTCAGATTCATTACTGCTGAGCTACAAAGGAAATTCCAATACTTTGTTCTAAGTCAAGGAAATATTTTTCTATTCCTAATTTACTACAAATTTTATGATTTAATTTAATTCTTCACCTTTTTCTATCCAGGTTGATACAAAAAGATTTTCCCATATTGACCTATTTTTGCCTTTATAAAACAGATTCTATTTGGCTATTGTTCTAAATGTAATGGCAGATTCCATTTGCTAAGATTTTTGCATCTCTTTTAATAACTAAATTTGGTTTATAGTTTTAGTTTTTTGGGGCTAATCTTATCAGGTTTTAATATCACTTTATGTTAACATAGTAAAACTATCTGAGAAAATTTCTATCTTTTTAGTACTCTGGAAGATTTTTAAAAGTAGGTAATTTTTGGAAATAAGAAAATATGATAGATCTTGAAGTTGAATCTTTTTAGCCTAGCTGTTAGTTACAGGTGATAATTTTATATTTTTTATTTCTTTCATGGTTACTGGTTTTCTTTGTTTTGATTTCTTTGGGGCTCAGTTATTAATCTACATTTTCCTGGAAAACAATCTGCATTTTAAAGAGATTTAGCATTGCATATGTACTAGGATTCTAACAGGAAGCAGATGGCACACTGGATATAGGATTGTTCCAGGAGGCTTTATTGATACAGGGCCTACCTGGCCAGGTGTGAGCACAAGGGAATCACAAGGAAGAGTACATTGATGGGGAGCTGCTAGCAGAGCTACTTCCGCTCCTGGGCCTGCAGGGTGAGAGGCTGCGGCGGGGAGGGGGTGGGGGGGTAGCTGCTGCACCAGGAGCAGGGTCCTCGGCTGGGGACACACAGCCAGCCCGAAGCTGAGAGGGTGTGAGGTAACTGCCTCCTCTGACCTCACTCTTCTTTCCTCCTCCAGCTTTGGGGACACCGCCCTGGGGAAACCCAGGGAGCAGAGGGCCTCGTGGATGTGTCTAGGAGGCGGAGAAGAAATTCAGCCAGGGGCTGTTTCCGCTGTGTCTATGACTAAGGGCCCTTTCTGATTTGAAAGTCTCTGTCACTGTCTTTGCAATTTTTTTCATGTTTCGTCTGGCTGGACTTTTGTCTAGTTTAGTTTCTTCTCAAGGCATCAGCTATTGGATTTCATTGATCAGTTCTCTTTAAAAATATTCCAACCCTTTAATTTTTGCTTTATCATTAGTAATCCCTTTCCCAAGGAGTTTCTCGTTCCAGCTCCTTGGATTGATGGCTCAGTTAACCTGGCAGTATGTTTTTCCTTGAGTCACCATAAAAGCCATCCTAAAAGGGGTATGGATCTTCCTTTGAACAGTCTGTGGTCAGAGCCATACGGTTTGAGGGACAATGTTGTCGCTGCCTTTCATTCTTAAATAGTCTGCAATTAAACAACTAATGATGCGGTATTCATTTGGGAGTGTGCTATGAAATGTTCAAAAAGTCAAATTATTTGAAAAAAATAATTTTTGCTATTAACTTTCTGGTGTATTCTAGCTGTAAATAATGTGTGACTTTGGAGTATCACAAGGTGAATTCTGTTTGCATGGTTCAAAGTTCAACATGTATATGCCACACTTACGATCTGAAGCTTCTAAAATTCTTCCCACTTGATTTATGGGGAAGATTGAGATGTGAATTTAAAAGCCCTCTAGAATTACTATTTTTCAGTTAGTTTCTCCACTTCAACATAATCTTTTGTCTTTGCTATGGACTGCATCCTTTATCAATGTCAGGTGAATCTTTTCTTCTCATTTTGTGTATTTCCCTAGAATCCGTCTACATTGCATACTGATATCAATATATCATTTTCTGGGGGTGGGTCATGCTCGCCGAATGCAGAAGTTCCTGCCAGGGATCACACCTGAACCAGAGCATCGGCCCGAGCCACAGCAGTGACAATGCTGGGTCCTTAACCCACTGCATCACCAGGGAACTCCTCTATACATCATTTTATTTTCAGTTTTTGCTAGAATTACCTCTGCCCACTCTTTAACTTTGACCTTTTGTTTCACGATGTTTTAAAGTGTTTGAGATTCTCTCTATTGGTAACAGGGTAATTTAAAGAATATATATTGATTGTTATAAATAACCTACAGGGTCCTCTATTTTCGTCTTTGTGATTTTTTTATGCGCCTGGTTTCCTTTATTGTCCGATTTCCGTTACATGGGCTTGTGTTTTCTTTGTATTTACCTTTTATATTTTGGAATCCGTATCCTATTTAAAATTTTACTCGTGGTTATTTTAAAAATATGTATAAACCTATCATTATCTGAACATCAAAGTAGTATCTTTTGGGTTCTGGATGTGCCATTATGCCTTCTCTCACATCTCTCTCTCTTAACCAATGCTTCTCCCTCCTTAATAACACCTGAAGTTTGAGTTCCGGATTATAATTAACACCAGATCATATTTTACATTGTATAGCTCCTTTGGTAGTTGCATTTCGTTTTTCAACCTCCTTTACAATTATTTAAGTTTCCTCTATTTTAACTGGATTGTTTAATCCACTCATTTACTAGATATTCAGCAAGTCAGGGCTTGTGCCATGCCTGTGTGACACCAAGGCTGTCGCAGAATTTTACAGTCCCAAACAATACCGTCCCTAATAATACTACCAACAACATGTAGGTGCCACTGCACTATGGTGCGGGAGGCGCCAGGTGTTAGGAATGGATTTGCAGCAGGGTGGTGAGTGGGTCAGGGAAAGATTTCTGGGGGAAGCGACATTCAAGCTAAGACCTGGAGTCGGACTCACAAAAGGTTATGGAGAGTTCTGCGGGCGAGTGTGTTGTAGACGAGGACACACTTGCCGAGAGTGGGAGGTGAGAGGGAACCAGAGAGATGGGCTGCAGAGCGACCCGGAGTTAGACGCGGGGAGCGGTGAGAACTGAGTCTGGAGAGGAAGGCAGGGTCAGATCCAGAAGAGCGACCTCTGCCACGACAGGAGGCTGGACTGTGTCTTGAGGACACCGGGCTGAGGGGAGGAGCCATCGGGTCGATTTTATTTAGAAATATCACCATGGCTACCGTGTTGTGAAAACTTTCAGGGGGCGATACTGGAGGCAGCGAGCCCAGGTACCAGCATATTTTTGCAGCTTAGGGGTGAGGTGGTGGTGGCCTCAACTCAGCGGGTGGCCGCCAGGATGGGAAGAGAAGAAAGACGTTGAGACGTGTAAGGGGTTGAGCTTCCCCTTCCTGAGACGGTCCTTCCCTCGTCTCTGGTCCGGGGGAGGAGGCCCACCCCACGTGGCCCTGAGCCTCCACCACTCCACCTCGCCCGGCGCTGTGTCAGCTCATCGCATCCTCCACTGTGCAATGTTCTTCACCAGCTTCCAGGAAACTACACTTTGATGCCGTCGCCTGCCTCGCTGTTGCTCCGACTTCCCTCTGCCGCCTTCCCACCTGTCTTCTCTGCTGGAAGGGCCTTGGATTCAGTCCTCATTCCTCTTCTCCGTGTACCCCTCCCCGGTGATCTCACTGGGTCTCCTGGCTTTCAAGATACCATCCCCATGCCACCGACCCTCAAGAGCGTATTTCCAGATGGGTCAAGCCTTCCTCCCTCCCAAGCTCTGTTTTTTTTTTTTTTTGTCTTTTTGCCTTTTCTAGGGCCGCTCCAGCGGCATATGGAGGTTCCCAGGCTAGGAGTCAAATTGGAGCTGTAGCCTCCAGCCTATGCCAGAGCCACAGCAAAGCGGAATCCACAGCTCACGGCAACGCCAGATCCTTAACCCACTGAGAGACGCCAGGGACGGAACCTGCAACCTCATGGTTCCTAGTCGGATTTGTTAACCACTGCGCCACGACGGGAACTCCCCAAGCTCTGGGCTTGAGTGTCCAACTGCCTCCTTCCTATCTCCTCTTGGCTGCTCTGCCTCACTCTTAACATACTGAAAACAGAGCTTCTGAGCCTCCTCCCTGAAGCCCAGACCTGCTCTATCCGTAAGCTCTCCCGAGTCAGCGGATGGCACGCACACCTCTTCTTCCAATACCCCAGGCTAAAAGCCTTGGGTTCGCCCCGGACTCCTTTTTATTCTCCCACAGCCAATGTGTTAAGACATCCTGTTGGCTCTACCTTCCAAATAGATCCAGAGGCAGACCACCTCCCTCGTCCACACCACCGGCATCCCTCGGGTGGAGTGTGGCAACCACCTCCAGCTGTCCTCTCCCCTTCTCCTCTCCTCCTTCGAAGGTTCTTCCTCAACATGGAGACCACAGGAGCCTCCTGAAATGTTAGCCATACCGTGCTGCTCAAACCACTGCAATGGCCAAAGTCATTATAGGTCCCCCCCCCCGCCCCCGTGACTGGTGCCTCCTCCATCTCACCTCCGGCTACTGTCCCACTGGCTCTCTCCACCTTCAGCCACACTGGTTCCGTGTGGGCCCCCACATGCATCATGCCCACTCCAGCCTTGGGGCCAGGGACTGGTGGCCCATCTGCTGGGCTGCTCTTTGCCTGGACGCCTGCTTACCTGATTCCCTCACCTCTCTCAAGTCTACTCAAAAACCACCCATCCTGGGAGTTCCCGTTCTGTCTCAGCGGGTTAAGAACCCAACAATACCTCTGTGAGGATGTAGGTTCGGTCCCTGGCCTGGCTCAGTGGGTTAAGGGTCTGGCCTTGCTGCAAGCTGAGAGGGAGGCTGCAGAGGCGGCTCGGATCTGGGATGGCTGTGGCTGTGGTGTAGGCCTGCAGCTGCCACCCAATGTGACCCCTGGCCCAGGAACTTCCATATGCTGCAGGTGCAGACATAAAAAGAAAAAAACAACCCCCCCCAAAAAAAAACCCCACCCATCCTAACTGCTCTCTTTAAAATTCACTGCCTCTCGCCCTGCTTCTTCTCTCTGGGTCCTTGTCATTTTATAGGCCTAAGTACTATGCTAATCATTTAATGTCTCTCTCCCAATGACAGTCCCATGATGGCAGGAATACGTATTTCCCCCTGATCTATTCACTCATTAGCTATCCTAAGCACCTGCTATGTGCCTGGCAAATGGCTGATGCTCAGTAAATATCTGCTGAATAAGAGAATAAATAGAATTTTTTTTTTCAAAAATGCATTACAAAGCCAAGTCTTATGAGCTCTTGAAAGCTAAAAGTCTTCTGCCAACAAAAATGAAAGCTATCTTGGCTGAATCTAGAATTCTAGCATCCAAACCTTTTCTTTGAAAATCTGTAGATGTTATTTTGTCTTATGGTAACACTGCAGCAGAGAAATCTGAGACCAGTCTGAATTTTATTCTTTTATGAATAATCTGTTTTGTGCTCGGATACTCTGCAAGATTCCCCCATGCTCTTTCAGAACATCTATTCAACTTCTCTAAGTTAAGAATTTTTTAGTGCAGCTGAGTTTTCTTCTATTGTGTCTTTGACTATTATTTCCCATCCACTTGTATGTTTTTCAGTAACATTGCTTATCTGTGGGTTGGCTCTCTGCTCTGTGTCCTTCACGACCATCACTTTCTCTTTTAGTCTCTTGGCTTTGTTTTTTCTTCCTCGTTTAAGATCTTTTAACATTAGTCCCTTTTATTGTTGTTGTTGTTGTTTTGTCTTTTTAGGGCTGGACGCATGACATTTGGAGGTTCCCAGGCTAGGGGTCGAATCAGAGCTGTAGCCGCCAGCCTATGCCATAGCAACACAGGATCTGAGCCACATCTGCGACCTACACCACTGCTCATGGCAACCCTGGATCCTTAACCCACTGATCGAGGCCCGGGATCGAACCTGCAACCTCATGGATACCAGTCAGATTCATTTCTGCTGAGCCATGATGGGTACTCCAACACTAGTCCTTTGTAGTGAACACTGACTGTGACTTCCTAACACTCCAAATGATTAAGTTAATACGATCATGATACTTCCATCCCCCTTATGGTTCGGGGAAGGGCAGATTTAAGCTAACTAGGGCCAATAAAACACAAGGAAGGACACCTTCAGGGCTTCTTGAGAAGAGCAGCTGGATATGAACAGGAAGCTGGTTGGCTCAGCTGTTGCTAGAAGCCACCATGTGACCAAGAGAGGAACCATTCTGAGGGTAAGGCTGACTCATGCTGAGGTTGGAAAGTATCTGGTTCTTTGACATCATGGAGACTTGGAAGCAACCAATCCTGAAGCCTGCTTTTCTTCTGTGCTTCTCGTTCCATGAGGAACAAGGGAGGCTGGAATCATGTCAGACAGGAGGTGTCTGGTGGGGGCTGTGACTATGAGAAGCAGCTGCCTAGAGGTGTCGGAGCCCTGGAGATGCAGGTGCTGGTGTAGAAGCCGCCCAAGGCAGAGAAAGAGGAGGAGAAGACCTCGGCTTCTTGCCACCCTTCACATCTAATTTCCCACGGCGTCTCCCTTGGCTGAGTCCAGCCAGAAGCCAGCTGATCTGGGACTCTGTGTTGGCTCAAAGGGGCCAGCTGCACTGCCCATGCCCTCAGGAGGCGGTCTGAGGGTGAGCAGACAAAGAGAAACTTCACTTACACATCATGGGTTTCATTTTTTTTTTTTTTGGTCTTTTTAGGGCTGCACCTGTGACATATGGAGGTTCCCAGGCTAGGGGTCAAATCAGAGCTACAGCTACTGGCCTCCACCACAGCTCACGGCAAAGCCAGATCCTTACTTAATCCACTGGGCAAGGCCAGGGATCAAACCCACGTCCTCATGGATACTAGTCCGATTCACTACTGCTGAGCCACAATGGGAACGCCTCTTTTTTTTTTTTTTTTTTTTTAAATGGGTACATTGCTCAGCACATGGAAGTTCCCCAGCCAGGAACTGAATCCAAGCCACAGTGGCAACCTACTGACCAGATCCTTTAACCCACCATGATGCACCAGGGATCAAACCTGTGCCTCTGTAGCAACCTCGGCCACTGCAGTCGCATTCTTAACCCACTGCTCCACAGCAGGAATTCTCTCTCTCTTTTTTTTTTTTAATGAATCAGTTCTGCCTTTTACTTCCTTTAACCCGTAATCTAATCTACCACTGTGCTTTTGCTTTTTTTTTAACATAATTCTTCTCTTCCATCTTCCTTTTTTTGTCATTCTATTGACTTCTCTTCTTAACCTGTTTGGTTTTATAGATTTTTTTTTTTTTAATCCACACCTGTGGCATGCAGAAGTTCCTGGGGTCAGGAATCAAACCCGTGCCACAGCAGTGACAATGCTGGATCCTTTGCCAACTGAGCCACAAGGGAACTCATGGTTGTATGGATTTAAAGGCTAGATCTTCTTATGCTCCACAGAGGATGGCACCCATGGCACGTGACTGCCCAGATTTTCTTCTGGATCTTTGGGTGAGAAGTATGGATTTCCTCTCTATTCTCAGGACGCTCTGTCATTTTGCTTTTTCAGCCCTTCACCCTTCCACGAATCCATTTATTTTTCTCTGTGTTCATCTCTGGTTAAGGTGAGATCCAGACGTGAGGTCTAGCAACATGCTGGGGAAGTCCACGGTCCGCTCTCTGTCTGCCTGTGAGACGGGGGTGGGGAGAGCAAAGTGGAGGAAGGCTGGGTGATGCCCAGCCCAGTTTCCCCTTTGCCCACCCACCTGGGGACCTGGAGGCCTCCTCCTCCTGCCCTCTCCCCAGCGGAGTTAGCAGGTTGCTATGCAACTGGGTTCCTCAGTTTCCACCTGGCACACAGTGCCCCTCCCAGGATGCACTGCGCCTCCACGAGCAGCCCTCACTGCCTGGGGGGCTCGAGCGGCTGTGTGGGACATCCGCCTGGACACTAGGACCACCCAGCAGCGGCGCGGCAGCCCCTCCGGACTCAGACAGGAGGTCTTGGTGCTGGTGCCGCGGATCCGCTTTCTCCCCTCCCCCGCTCCCTTCCCTCCTGTCTACGTCTTCCCAGAAATTTTAACACGGAGACAGGAGCAGCTGCCCTTTTAAATTGGTAATCATGCTCCGATGAGCATCTCTGGTCCCCTCCCTGCCTCAAATTTGTTTTTTCCCCTAATCCATTCCTGTCACAAGCTTGGGCTTAAGTGGGCTTTAGAGAAGGAGCGAGGCACAGAATGGACATGGGAGGCTGAGCTGCAGAAGGAGAGCCAGGCGGGGCTGTGCGTCTTCCCACCCAGCCTCGCACCCCACCGGGTGCTCTTGATGTGTTCGTATTTCTGGCTTACAGGAGCCAGCCATTTCCTGGGGGCCAGCAGTCCCTGAATTCAATCGTCTCCCTTCTGCGTTGGGAGAAAACCAAGCCATTAAGAAGAGCCGTTCGCACTGGACCCCTCCCCCCAGAGCCAGGCTGTTAATCTTGCTGTGGCATCCGGGCCAATTCCTGCATCTTCGGACTCACCTGGACCCTCCAGCTACCCTCTAATGGGCCCGCTCACTACTCTCTGTGAAATATTCAGTGCTTCCCAGGGGCTGCCTGCAACCTGGACACCCCCCCCTCTGCTGCCCCCCCCAAGAGCTGTCCTCCCCCGGCAAGAAGCCCTCCTCCAGGCCCCTCCTCCCTGGGTCACGGACTGTGACAAAGTCTTATTGCCTGTCTCTGGGAATTCATTTCCTGTCTCTCCTCTGTTCCACCTCTCTGGGGCTCCTGGGCCCTCCCCACCCCCGCAGCACTGGGCCCCCTCATGTTTGCCAGGCAGCTGGCTGCCTTCATTATTTTTACGCCAACACAGTTTAAAAATCTCCGCTGCCTCCTTGCTGTCTGCGGAGAAGCGGCTGCCACATTACTCTGACACGCTGATGTCATTAGCGCCCAGGCACGCTCTCTTCAGCTAATGAGGCGGCAGAAAGAAAATTAAGGGGGAAAAAAATCACACCGGCGCATTGCTTTATATGTAGATGGAGAAAAAAGGCCAGAGCAAGGAAAAGGGAGCGAGGTTTCCAAGAGCGCGCCTCCCCCTCCCTCGGGGCACGGTGCACCCGCTGCCCAGTCGGGGAGCCTGGACACGGAGCCCTGGCTTTTGGCCTATTGCTACCCCAGGAGTCTGGGAAACGGCTGAGAGATGGGAGTGTGAGGTCACATTGCCTAATTCCCTAACGAGGTAAAAAGAAAACACAAAAACTTTAGGTCCATGTTTTCAGCTCGGTCAGGGCCCAGAAGGTGAGGCAAGACTGGAGATGTGCACGTGGTTCTAGAATCCTTCTCACCAACCACCTCCATTTCTCCTTTCCAGTTACCTGGATCCTGCACCTGGACTGCACGACCGGCCCTTTAGGCCAGCGTGTTCTCCACCCCTGAGCACAGAAGTCACCTGCCCAGTTGTCACTGGATGATGTCACCTCTCAAAGTGATGTAATCGCTTCGCATTGTTCTTAAGACAAAGGCTTAAACGTTTAACCAGAGCCCTCCCCCGCATCCCAGCTCAGCTGGCTCCCTCTTGCTGTCTCTTCTCCAGCTACTCCCGCATCCTCCCCCGCGTCCCCTGCCCCCACAGGTTGCATTGCTCCTTCTGCCCCAGGACATTGGCCTGTGCTGTTCCTTCTGCCTGGAATGGCTTTCCCTCCCCTCATCACATACCTAAGTCTGTAGTCTTCAGATATGGGGTCACTCTATAAGAGCTTGAGGGAGCCTTGGACACACAACCTCTCCCTCCCCTGCCCAGCCAGGTCTGGCCCCTCTCTGCCACTCCCAAGGTTTGGAGGGCCTTGGCTTTGCAGCTTTTCACACCATAGCAGTTTCCCAGTGGTGTGTGTGTGGCTGTCCAAGTCGAGGCCACCTCGCCCACATGACCAGCAGCTCCCGGGGGGCAGGAAAAACCCTGGCTCCCATTCAATAGTGTAACTCCAGCATCCAGCACAGCCGGTCCCTAGAAACATTTGCTGAATGAATGAATGTTTACAGGATGCCTGTGGGGGAGAGCTTTCATCATGTCCCCAACTCGGTCCGGGCTTATGACGGCCCAGGGGAGGAAGGTGAGCAAGGCCCTTTATTCCCGAACAAGCCTCTAACCCCAAAAGTCAACTGGCAGCAACCAGTCTGGATCCACACTCGTGTGTGTTTCTCTGCCTTCCTGCCTGCTCTCCTCCAGGCGGGGCCCCATCTGGCCTGACAACTTCCAGAATTCCAGCCTGGCAGCAGCCCGATCCCGCGCCTGCACCTGCCCTCGCACCCCATCCCCGACTCTGGTGTTAACTAGCGGTCAGCCGGGCAGAAAGGCCTGGCATTGTCAACATGCTTGCTTCCCAAGCCGTGACACCGCTTTGATGTTCGCGGCAGCGCAGTGCGCACGGCTCCGATGGATGCTTCCAGTCCGCCTGCCGCGGAGACGGGGCCTTTGTCTGGGCACGGGAGAACTGTGATTTATGTCATGGGCTCGCTGTGAAACCTTTTGCCTCAGTAATTCTGAGCTCCGTGGGTGTCTCTTTACATCTATTTAAAGCACGGCTGCTGCCCACGGCCTGCGTGCTCTGTGACACTCCCCGTGCCTCTGTGTGCGCCTTGCCGTGGCGCTGAGTCTTGCCTGCACTGCATCTTTGTGGCTCCTTTCAGCGTGTTTGCTGCGCACTCAACGGGACTGCTGAGCCGAGTCGGGTCGGCCCTTTGATGTCCGGTGTGTTGATGAGACCCCTTCCCTGGCGGAGCCCTCGCAGGGGGCCTGGGTGGAAGCGGATGCTGCCGCCAGACTTCCAGAGTGTTCGCGCTGGGTTGTCCCGAGGCGAGGCCACAGCATGACCGGCACTGGAACGTCCGCTCAGAGGACGCCCAGGGCGGTGGCAAACGTGTTCCTGTTTGCGGTCTGCACCGGGGGCCACTCTCTCGTGGGGCGCTCCTTCCAAGTGTGGGAGACTTGGGCGCAAAGAGATCGGATGCCCACTTCCAAAGATTTAACTGCAGCCCCGCGCCCTGCAGTTGCTGGAATCCCTCTCCTGCACTCATTCAACAAACATGGACTGAAGGTCCGCAGGTGCCTCCCTGTACTGTGCGCGGGGGGTGGGGGGGTGGGGGGGGTGGGGAGGCAAGGCTGCTTCGTGAACGCCTCAAAAGTATAAACGATTGCTCCGCGAAACTCCAATTCCTTCCACAACGGTGTGGAATTGCAGGGAGAGAGGCATCATTACTGCCGGAAACCCAGCACGTCTTGGGTCCTGTGCCCCCCACCCCCATGCCATGACAGCCCCCAAACTCGAACCCATCCTCACCCTCCACCCACTGACGCCCATTCCTGTGCGGTTGACACTGGATCCCCTGAGGGGATCTCAGCACAGGGCCCCTGGAGACCCACACTGGGTCTTGTCCTTAACTCCAGGTCAAGGGGGGGAGGTGATTCTTACAGCCCTGCAGACAGAGGTGCGGCGCTGGAGGACGACGGGTGAGGGGCCGCACCCAGCACAGGGAAGTCTGGACAGAGGTCAAACTGAATGACTTCGAGGCTAACAAAGGATTATGACTAGTCACCACGGAAATAAATTGGCTTTATTTTTTCTCTAAAAGAATCTGGACCGGGTGTTTTTCATTTGTAAAGTCTTTGCTGTTTTGTTTGTTTCTGGTTCATTCTTTACAGTTTTCTACCATGAGGGTTGAAGGGTCCATCTTGTTTTAATGAAGAAATGGTGTGAATTGGAGGGGTTTGTTTCCATTTTATCGGTTGATCAACTAATAAGCCTGTAATCTTGCGAAATGTCAAAATGTAGATTATGAATAAAAAAGGTGTTACAGAATATAAACCTGCTGGCATGGTTTCTCCTTCGAGAGTCCATGACATTGAAATCACTACATGAGAAGAGTGGAGTGCCAGCACAGAGTTACTGGACGGTAGTGTGAGAATTGGCATGAGAAAGTTGTTATGCTGATCAAATAAAGAAGCATCCAGGGAGCTGTCTGGGTGGAGTTTCCATTGCTCACCTCTGCTGTGACAGACACGAACTTGGGGTGCATCCGGCCACAATGCAAAGTTAGCATTTGAGAGAAATGTGTGCATCTCCCTTTCTCGGACCTTTTAGAACACTGTCCTTTTTAGATAACAGTGTCTTAGCTGTTTGCGTAAAACTTACCAGGCCAAAATATGTCTCTTGCATGTGACTGGTGAGTCTGGGGTCATTTTTAAATTAAGGACATCCCATGCCTTCTCTTCCATGAACCCTTCTCGGGAGGACAGTGTCTTATTCCAACCAATAACGGGGGAACTTCTGTTTTGGAAACATTTTCTGTCTTTACTTTCTCTGATGAGAAATCTGTATTCTTCATCTTTATTATCTCAGCATAGATCTGGCACGCGGAAGAGTGACAAGCGGCTCAGCGTCAAGTCTGCCAAGTGGGGACGAGGTCCCAGCACAACCCTGACCCTGGACAAGGCACTTCACCTGGCTGAAACCCAGGTAGGGGGACGCCAGGAGGCTGGTGTATTTCACAGGAGTGCGGCGAGGATCGAATGAGAGAAATTTGTGAAGTGCTGTCATTAATCCCATGAAAAAGGTGGATGACCTCGCTCGGCATCTCGTATCGCGGCAGATGCCAGACGCGACAAGAAACTGTCATTGTCCACCGATTACATCAAAAGATAAGGTGCCAAAATATTTTGAGCCATGATGGCATCTTAGAAATAAGTGCCTGGCGTCCCCAGGTGACAGCTTCGCAAGGTCACACTCCAGTATGCTTGTTGACGGTCCAACCTTTAAAATTTTCTAGTGACTCTAGAAAGGCCTCCCAGCCCCTGCACCTCAAGGTGCGGTCGCAGACCTGCAGCCTCAACGTCACCTGGGAGCTGGCTGGACATACACCCCCCACCCCACCCCGCCCCACCCCCGCCCGGCTGAATCACGATCTGCCTTGGCACCCGTGTCCAGGGGGTTCCTGGGCCCCTGACAGTCTGGGAATGGCTGCATGCCCCTGGGCTGCAGGCCAGGCCCCGGAGCTGCCAAGTCCTCGTGGGTGTGTCCCCCGGCTCCCTCTTACCTTGGAGAAGGCGTCGGGCCACACGGTGGGGGAGCCGTGGTTGAGCAGCGCCTGCACCGTGCGATGCGGCGCGGCCTCGCGGGCGCAGGCGGCCGTCTGCAGGACGCAGGCCAGCGGCGTCGCGCCCCCGTAGTCGAGCGCGCCCGCGTCGGCGCCGTGTCGCAGCAGGAGGCGCGCCAGGTCGTGGCGCGCGCGGCCGCAGGCCTTGTGCAGCGGGCTGCGCTCGTCCTCGTCGCGCGCGTCCGCCGCCGCGCCGCCCCGCAGCAGCAGCGCGCACAGGCGCAGGCAGCGCGCGTGCTCGTCGGGCCGCCGCGCCGCGCCGCACGCCACGCTCAGGGCCGTCTCGCCGCGGCCGTTCCTCGCGTCCACGCTCGCCCCGCGGCCCAGGTAGAGGAGCGCGTGCTCGTCCAGGCCGTGCCGCGCCGCCACGTGCAGGGGGGTGTCCAAGCCCGCGCCGCCCGCGCGCCGCACCGAGGCGCCGTGCTCCAGCAGCGCCTGCGCGCACCTGCGGGGAGGCCGAGGCCGGTCAACGGGGCGGGGCGGGGCGGGGCGGGCCGGACCCCGCCCTCGCCGTCCCCGCCCCCCGCCGTCTCCGCCCCCCGCCCCCGCCGTCTCCGCCCCCCGCCCCCGCCGTCCCCGCCCCCCGCCCTGGTCGTCCAAACACGCCTGGGCTCCCCAGCGGCCGGTCGCGTCCAGACTTCGGGTTCCCGGGCCTTGGACACTCCCCCTCGCCCCCACCTGAGTGGGCTCCCTGAAATAGCTAGGGTGGCCCCAAGGGCAAAGGACGGGAATCCAGATCTCCTGTGCCCCGGCTATAGCAGTACCAAGTGAACTTAAAAAATAAAGAGATTACGGCAAGCCTGGGGGGCAAGGCCCACTAGTTACCAAATGGTGGACACTTATAGGGACATTTCCTAAGACTCCACGAGCAGCGTTAAAATGGACTTTATTTATTTATTGCTTTTTGGGGGGGCAACATGTGGAGGTTCCTGGGCTAGGGGTTGAATAAGAGCTACAGCTGCAACCTACACCACAGCCACACAACACCAGATCCAAGCCACATCTGCGACCAGTGCCACAGCTCATGGCAATGCCAGATCCTTAACCCCTGAGTGAGGCCAGGAATCGAACTCTCATTCTCATGGATACTAGTCAGATTCGCTCCCGCTGAGCCATGTGGGAACTCCTGACTTTGTGATTTATAACTGCTCGGTCCTACTTTGGAAGGTAACGTGGTTCAAACGACTGCTGGAAACAAGAATTACCTGGCCTCCTTGTCACAGGTGGCAGTTGAGGGCTTGGGAGTCAAGGTTCTGAAGAGGGTCCCTTAGACCGTCAGGCTCTTTATCAGCTGGCGTGTACCTCAGCTTTGCGACGGTGAGAGGAAAGGCTTGCCTTAGTCCCAGGGAGGGACTCTATCCATCCCTCAAGACACGGACACCGCTTGTCACTGGGGTATCCTCAGATGGGACTGGAAGCGTGGGTGACACCCTCAACCACGCCTAACGGTGGGACTGTATTTCAACCAAACTCTGCTTGAACAGACTGGATTTTGGCTGTATGGAAATTCCACCATAGTGTCCTGGGCATCGAGGGTCCCTTGGGACATGTGGTCTCCGTCAAAGGTGAGTGTCTTCTGCTGCCTCCAGGTCCATCAGCTGGGTCCCAAGTCTGTCCTCTGCCGGGACAGCAGCTTCCTCAGAGCTGTTTCCACACCTGGGAAAGTCCAGGCGCTCCACCTAAGTGCAGGCGGCAGGCTGCTGGCCAGGGAGACCCGGGCTGGACCTTGGGCCTCGGACACTGGTGGCAAGCAGTCTGCCCCATCCTGGGAGTAGGACAATCTCACAGACCCCCCCCCCCCCCCCCCGCCAAGTCCGTCCTCCATTCTGCTGGCCTTGTCCTTTGTGGCCACTGCCACAACACAGTCCCACGTCAGCCACCCACTCCTGGGGCACCTCCTGGACCTTGACATCCCTGTGTTTGTCCCACCTTTGGATGCTGACACGCCAGCGGGCACACTTCCATTTGTGGCTCGGGTCCCTCTCGCTCACTGTCCTGTTGGTACCTTCCTCATCTAAGCACTGTGGAGCCTGGAGTCCTTGAACGCAGACTCTCTCAGCCCCTCCTGGCTTCACTTCCTTCCCTGGGGGGCAGCGCTCCTCTCACTCTCTTCTCAGCATCCTCAATTCCCTTGGGTTGAGGGGACATGGCTGTTCCCTACATCAGCTGGCCAAATCTGCAACCAGGAGCCCATTCATCGTCCACTCTCTCTTCCCCACTTGGCTGGGAGGTGCCGTTGGAGGAACCGCCGTGCATGGAGATTGGCTTCCAGGCTCAGCTAATCTCAGGGCCCTTCAGTTCACACCTCCCAGGGCTGAAGGCTGGCTCCTTATTCTCTGTCCTTTAGTGGCTATTCCAAATGTGGACCGTTATCCCAAGCAGTCCTGTTTCCGCTCCCTTCCCACTCGGCATTCTATTCTTACTTCATTCAGAGAGCACGGGCGCTCCTGGGAACTGCCATCCTTTGCCGGTGAATCGGCCCTCACATCTGTTAGAATCTGTTTCTACTCGATGGTCCTCTTCCTCCATTTGTCTCTTGATCCCCTTGGCCCAGGCGTAGTCCTCTTCTGCTTCCTTAGGGGTCTTGCTTTATAAGTTACTTGCTCCTTGCTTTCTCCTTGTTCTCCTGTGTTCCCCCCACCCCTCTACAGTTGGTCACTCAGTCCTATTGATTCCATCTTGCTAATAATTACTTGAACTGCTTCCTCCCTCCGTCCTCATTGTCACTGTCTTTTCTTGAGGCCCCAGTCATTTCTTGCCTATTAATGACAGTCTCCCAGTTTGGTCCCCTGTGCCAATCAAACAAGCTCCGTAGCACCTAGGGCGAGTCTTCCAGTGTGATTCATGAAACATGTGTCTGCTGAAAGCCCAAAGACTCCTCCTGCCTGTTGGAGAAAGCTTGGGCTTTTTCCCCCGCCAGGACACAGGACATCTCATGATCTAGGTTGTGTGGCCTCGCCAGTTCATTGCCCAGGGCTCCATCCTGTGCTTCCATCCTACCGGACCAGGCGTGCTTCTTAGCATGTAGCCTGTGCTTCCTTTCTCTTCCCCTCGGTCATGCCTCTGTGTTGCTGTGTAGCCTGTACCTGAGCGCCTGGGCACAGCCTTTATCACACCATGTTTCAAATGTTCGCTGGCACGCTTGGCTCCTCTCTTAAGACTGTTGGCTCATTGAGTGTAGAAATGGGGGCTTATTTATCTCTGCTTCCCGGCACTTACGGCAGGCCTAGCTCACAAGTGGTCTTCCCTAAAAGCATCTTGAACAGATGCGTTTCCTTAATGAACAGCTTCCAGTTTTCCATCCCATGGCTCTGCTGTTCTCCCCATTATTCACCTGGCTGGGGCTTGAGGCTTTCCAGGCTGGAAGCGGCTGCCCTGAGATCGGTTTATATTTCTACCCAGGGGGTCTGGATATTTTTAATTCTCTCTCCATATTTCTCCAGCCTCCATATCAGCAGTATGCCAGGAAGTGGTCTGTCTCGGGTGAAAGACCTTTACAAACAAGTACAGTTTGATGTGAAACGTCCTTTGGGACAATAAGCAGCTAAGTGAGGATGCAGATATGACACTCAGAGTGCTTCAGATCCGCTACCTCCTTGCCTCTCTGGGAGGGATTTTGAACAGTGCAGCAGGAGGTGAGAAATCAAGAGTTCCGTCTCATTTTGCCACCGACCCTGTGTGCACTCATAAACAATTACAAAACATTTTCTTCTGTGCGCACTCGCTCTCTTTTTTAAAGCAGCCCAGCCTCTCCAAAGAAGTCCCCTGGGAAATACAAATGGGTCTCTTTTCCACATGCACAGCCGAACTGGCCAATGGCCAGGTTGCTCTGTGCAACAAAGATACCTTTCAGAAGAATGAGGACACTGGCCCACTCTCTGGAGGGCCGCAGGTGCCTTTTCTTTTTCTTTCTTTCTTTCTTTCTTTTTGTCTTTTTGTCTTTTTGCCTTTTCTAGGGCTGCTTCCTGCAGCATATGGAGGCTCCCAGGCTGGGGGTCCAATCGGAGCTGTAGTCGCTGGCCTACACCAAAGCCACAGTAACTCGGGATCCGAGCCGTGTCTGCGACCTACACCCCAGCTTATGGCAATGCCAAATCCTTAACCCACTGAGCAAGGCCAGGGATCGAACCCGCAACCTCGTGGTTCCTAGTCGCATTCATTAGCCACTGAGCCGCAACAGGAACTCTGGTGCCTTTTCATTTTTAATGAAGAGCTTCAAATTGGCTAAAGCTTGGCATTTTCTTAGAGCAGGTAATGACCACAGGCATGAGAAAAAACAACAGAGCAAATTGACCGGGGCACGTCTCTCTGGGCACACACTGGGCAGTCATTAAAAATGAAGGTGTGGGAGCCTGTTTAATGACATGGAAAGCTGTATATGCAGTGGTTATGTGAAAAGACCAGGTCACAAAACAGCATTGAACACTCCCATTTGAAAGAAGAGCAGAAGTGTCATACGCACAGAAAGAAAGCTTAGAAATACGTGGGTCAATGTGCGTGGACCTCTGGGTGACGGGGTGATGGGTGCTTGTATCTCCTTTTTGCCAGCCTGTATTTTCAAGTTTTCAAGTCCATTTTCCCAGAGGATTCAGAGTTGACAGATTGAAAGAGGAGCCACCACACAAGTTATTAATCACCAAACCCATCCCCTCCACCAGCCACAGCAGTAGCTTGGGGATTCTAAGAATGTCAGCTCAGCTTCCCAGGTTCCTAGAATGTTCTCAAATCTTCCGTGGATCTGTCCAGGCACAAGCAGCGATCTTGGAAAGCGTGGACAGCAGGAAAGCACGAGGGGGCGTGGAGAGGAGAGGGCAAGGGTGGCGGGAGGTCCTCGTGATGAGCAGGGCAGGGATAACAGTCTGGGGACCTCCAAGGCCTGACCTTGCCAACCTGACCTTGTAGGCATCAATGCCCCCAGTTGAGGAAGAAATGGCCCAGCAAGGAAGGCACTGCCCGAGCCTTTGCAGGACTGTGCCAGGAACCCAGCTTTGGCTGAAGCCTTTCCTTCTAAGGCAGACTCGGGGAGCAGGTTTCCTGCTATCCTCACAGACACCAGTAGAAAAGCCTGGAGCCAGTGTGGGACAATCGCTGTCAAGAGTCAAGGGTAAGCTCCCATCTGACGATGTCAAAACAACTTGTCTCTGTCTTACAGAGATTAAGGAGACACTGTGTTGTCTGAAAAGCCTCTGATACGCAGCAACTTGGGCCAACGCTGCCCACCCCCCACCATCCCTCATCCCCGTCTTTGATAATGATCGTGACAGGCTGTTACAGGGCCCAAGGTTGACAATGCCCAGAAAAAGTGGCTTGAGCCAAAAGGCAGGAGTTAATAGAGATGAACCCATCAAAGGCTGTTGAATTAACGTCATTTTAACTTATTTCTAAAGAAAGAAGTAGGACTCTGACCCCACGTCCGCACACGGCTCCCTCTCCCGCCAGCATCTTCCTGAAGCGCCTGCTTTCCCACTCACCTCCCGGGTACAGAAGGTGCTGAATGCTTCAGGCTGGGCCCCCTCACAGCTCACCTGTTCCCTTTCACACCGCCTGCCAAGCCGCCCTGCACCCCACAGGACAGCATCTGCTCTAGGCGTTCCTTCTCTGCCCCCACCCCCTCCCCATCCCTCTGGTTGCACAGAGCCCTCACATGTGGTATTTCACAGCCTCTGATTCTGAGCTAGGAGGTCAGTGCACTGACCCAGCACGTGGTCTTTTAATCTATTATTTGAAGAAAGTTATCTTTAGTCCTTGCAACAAATCTGCGTTGTAGGTGGAGTTTGCATGTGGGGGAAATTGAGGCTTAGAAGACCAATGACTTGCAGAGGTCCATCCAGCCAGAACCGGTAGAGTGGGGACTGGGCTGCTGTGCCTGGCTTGGTTCTCCGTCCACCCTCCCATCCTGCTGCTCTTCCCCGGGGTACTATTTGTTAAGCACCTTCTGAGCCAGACACCTGCTAGGCATTTCCCATGTGTTCCCTCTAAACTTTTCATTCCTTGGTTCATTCACCAGGTGGAGAAGGTCCTCCTTGCTCTATACAACAGCCTGTCAAGGCAGGGGATGTGCATCTTTGCGGAGCACTCCCCAGAGATCCTGGGATGCTCGGCGTCAGGACACTGAAGGCGTCAGGGGGCCTCGTGCTATAGGGCAGACAACAGGAACCTGCTTCTCTCCCAGTCCCGTGGGTGGTCCTACACTGTAGATTTCATTCTCCCTCATTTTCAGTGAGGATTCAGTGTTTTGAGGTTTGACCTCAAGAAGGGGGGGACCTGGGATGTGACAATGACCACACGGTCAGAACATCCTGCTTGGGACGTGAACCCCAGCGGGTAGATAAGAACCACCAAAAGAGCAATCTTACAACAGTGACAAAGAACTACAGGAATGTAAGGCAAAATTCAAGATTGAAAAAGATCTCTTAAATTTTTTCATGGGGAAGGAGACACTGCTTTCAAGCCCTCTGGTAGGGGTGTTCAGAGGCTGTCTCCTGAACAGTGTCAACTGCCGGAAGTCGCTGGTGACCTTGGACAATCCTGACTGCCCTCTCCTGCTTACCTCCCCTGATTGCCGCCTGAATCTCTTCTGACAGACAGAAGGGATTTGACGCTAGGCAGTGTGTTCAGTGAGAGTAATGGGTGTCATGAGCCAGTCTTGTTGAATCATCATTATGCTGCTTTTCCTTCTGGGAGTTGACATGCAGGCAGATGGGCTGGAGACATGTCCCCGGGGGCAGGGTGGCTGGAGCCCTAAGCTGGGCAAGGGCAGGACTGACGGGGGGAGTGCTGAGGACACGGGGGAGAGGCAGGAGTCAAATGCAGCCTCACTTTCTGATGAAGCCACTGGAAGGAGTCTCCTGCTGTGGACTGACTTGCCAGCGGACTCCAAATGAAGGATGGGGGAGCCGTCGCCCGACTTTGATGGAGGAGCAGTTCTACTTGGCCTCCCTGGACCTTCTGCTGAGCCTCTCCCTTGGGGACCTGCCACCCTTTCTGCTCTGTATTTTTCTTCTCCCTCCCTTACTCCCAGGATGCTAAGCAATGAGCCTGTGGAGCATAAATGTTTACAACTGAAAGAGAAGATGTGAGTGGACCCAAGAATCGAGGGGAGATGGAGAGGGAAACTGGGTGGCCATTTCTATTCCTACTGTTTCCCTGAGAGCAATGGCTGCCACTTAACTTTTTTTCTAAAATGTTGAGTGGTTGTGGTTGGTGATGAAATTTTGGGCACATTCTCCCCAGACTGCAAGTGAAATTCTGTATTTCAGTGAATGGAGGAATGATTTAAGGAACAAACTTTGAGATGTCATCTCCGCTGTTTGCCTCACTTGCCCACAAAGGGGTATCTGACTTTCTGGAAGCTTCACTAGCAGCCCATCCTCAACAAGAAATGGGCAAGCTTTCTCTGTTCCCCTGGTGCCAGTTTACTGGGTGAAGGGGGAGGCCCAGAGGCATCAGAGTGAGGGGAGGAGATGGAGGAGGGAAAAGTGGAAGGAAAGACTCTACTCTCTTCTTAGGCAGGAATGGGGGTGATGTGGGGGAGCTCTGACTTGTACGAGAGAAAAGTTTCATAGGTATGCACTTGTATGTATTTTTAAAGTGAGATAAAATGTGCACACAGAGAAACGCCCAGGTCTTAAGCGTACGGTTGTAGACGTGTCTGCAAAGGAGTACACCTGTGTAATCAACGTCGCCGTCAGGACATGGACTGTTTCCACCTCTCCCAGAAGCTCCTTTGTGCTTGCTGCCAGTTAGTCATCATCCCCACAGGCAACCATGGTTCTGAGTTCGCTCAGTATGCTTTATCTTTTCCCAAAATTTCTACTTTTTTGTGTCTAGTTTCTTTAGCTCAGTGTGACATCTTTGCCATTCACCCATGTTGTTGCATGCACGACTAACTCTATTTTTTTTATGAGTCATATATAATGCATGTTTTAAAATTACACATAGAACAGTTTTAAAATTCATTCTCCTATTGATATTGAGGGGCATTTGGGTATTTCCATTTTTGGCTATTATGACTAAAGCTGCTATGAACATTTTTATATGTCCTCTTGTGGACATAATATTCTCATCTCTTTTGGAGAAATAGCTAGAAGTGAAATTGCGGGTGGGTATATATTTAACTTTAAAAGAAACTATCAAATAATTTTCCAAGGTGATGACATCATTCTACACTCCCCCCAAAAATGTGTGAGAGTTCCAGTTGCTCCACGTTCTTGCCGGCGTTTGGTGGTGTCAGTCTTTTTGACTCTAGCCGTCCTCGGGGGTGTGACACAAAGAATATTTCCTGGTGGTTTTACTTTGCATTTCTCTGATGACTAATGATGCGGTGCACCTTTCTGATGGCTTATTGGCCATTTCTATATCTTTCTTGAAGCGTCTGATGGAGGATTTTGCCTGGAGGGTAAAGGTTTGATTTAGCTTGGATGACTTCTAATTCCTGGCCGGTGAGTCGCATGTATCAAATAGAACTTGGCAAGGGACCAGAAAGCTGAAGACTCTGCCTGAGATGCAAGGAAGTGGCAGGGGAGGGGAATAAACATATTTGAAACATTGTGACAAGAGATGCACAGGGCTACTTCCTGAATATGCATAGTTTTTGAAAAAAAATTAGGTTAGTAAGGGAGAAATGATATTTCGCTATTGCTTTCTCTTAGTTTTCAAACCTGACAGTTCCCACTTTACTGGCAAAACATGGGCTCTTGGGGGCCCTGGTTTTCTAAACTGGGGATAACCATGCCTTGCAGGCCTGCTAAGGGGACGCAGCAACCAAGACACTTGCAAGTTCTCAGGATGTGACGTCTTGCTACAAATATCAACTCTTCCAATGGGGACGGCCCCTAACTGACGCCTTGGTCTTTAATATTCCTTTAGGTGCCTCAAAGTCCGGTTGAACCAGACCCCTGGTTTCTCCCCTCAAACTACAAATCAGCCACTCATCTGGGAGTGGAGAGTGGACGGTTTACCAGATCGTGCGTCCAGGCCTTCGAGCCGGCACCTCGTGTTAATAAAGCTCCTGTTCTTTGGGGTTGGGACGAGGGCTTGGAATAGCTGTCCCCGCTCCAAGCCTGATCAGAGAGTGCCTTCCTGTCCTTGAGATTTCAGCCTGCCAGGTCCGAATTAGAAAAGAACAGTCCCAGGATTTTCTTCAATAGTTGTTCCTCCTCAGATACAAAGCTGCTTTCCCAGCTCCAATTCTGGCTAACGAATTAATTTTTTATTTAGTTGAACTGACACCACTGAGACAAAAAAGTAAACCTGCCTGCTTTTGGACTAATCCGTTCCTGACGGAAGCAAGTGAAGCACGTCCTCCTGACTTTTGTTTAAATCAAGACGGCTTCAGATGAGAAAAAGTATCCGGACTCTGCTAATTCTTTTCTCCTTTTAATTACCTCAGAATTTTAAAAAGAGTCAAGGAGAGGCATCTGATAATAAATAGGGCGCGGCTGGCATGCAGGCTCCTAACGTGAAGAGAGTAACTTTACTGGAACTTTTCTTTTTGGGAAAATCTCTTCAAAAGACACCTAGATTAAAGCTCCGATAACCCTTTTTGTGTGTTGAATTCTGAATGCTGAAGCTTGCTGGTTGGAAGGAAGCACAGATAATTTTTTTTTTTTTTTTAATCCCAGGAACTCAGAGACTCAAAGGTTTTAAAGTCCTGCACCCATGGTGAATTGCTGACTAAAAGGGGTTGGAGCAGAGCTGGGTCCCTAGGTGTGGAGACCACTGCCATCAAGAGTAAGGAAATGAAATGGCTCTGTATGTAGGTCAATGACCCCCCTCTCTACTGAAAGGCAAAAAAATTAAGGATGACCTAAAATCTACTATGTATAAAAAGATTCTGGAGAAAGTAGCTCTTTCCTGTCAAAGTGATAATGTTTATACTATCAGAAGCTAGACCTCCTCGGAGTCTAACTTTAGGGCGACTCTTCAGAGCTGAAAAGCCATAATCTAAACCTCAGGCCCTTTTTGACATCTGCTAACTTTTATCCTTCAAGGTAGTTGGCTATGTTATTGTAGAGGTGTTCAATGGAAGCCACCAGCGTTTTCTATTAAATCGTTGATGTTGAAGGGATCCTAAGTCAGCTGGTGCATAGTTCTGTCTGAACTTCGGGTGTATTCATCACTTATCTTAAACTTTTCCCCAATAACCTGGATTTAAATAAGTCAAGGCTGTCAAAGGAGATCACCAGGGAGAAAGACTCACGTGGAGACGCGTGGAGACAGAAGAGAAAATGAGAAGAAAAAGACGAAAGAGGAAGAGAAAGACAAAAGAGACGTTAGAAGCCCCATTTTCATACAAAGACATTTTAAACGTCTTTATTAAACAATGCGCTGGATGTGAGTGATTTCTGGAAAACCAGCTGAAGCCAGGAAATTAATTTCTATCACACAGTGTATAAGCTGAGTAGCTCAAATGGTCTGCAGATGCCTCAGCTCTTAGGATAACCAAACGTAAGCTTGTTGGCTTGTCGTAAGGGCTGTTGGCAGGATTCACAATAATTTGAGTTCTGAGTAGGTGGTACATTCTCACTTCTAAGTGAAAGGCAATATTTTTATATTACTGTAAGGCAGAAGGTTGGAGCCCAAGGTATGAAGCAAATTGGGTTTTTGAAGCCCTTTCTATTTTAGAATTATTTTAGACTTAAAAAAGAGTTGCAAAGATAGTGCAGAGAGATCCCAAATGCCCTTTACCCAGCTTCCTCTAAAGTTCACATCTCGGACTTCCCGTCGTGGCGCAGTGGTGAACGAATCCGACTAGGAATCATGAGGTTGCAGGTTCGATCCCTGGCCTTGCTCAGTGGGTTAAGGATCCAGCGTTGCCGTGAGCTGTGGTCACAGACACGGCTCCGATCCAGCATTGCTGTGGCTCTGTCATAGGCTGGCAGCACCATCTCCAGTTAGATCCCTAGCCTGGGAACCTCCATATGCCTCGGGTGCGGCCCTAGAAAAGGCAGAAAGACAAAAAAAAGACAAAAAAAAAAGAAAGTTCACATCTCATGTTATTATCGTACTTTTGTCAACATTAAGACGTTAACATCATGGAGTTCCCGTTGTGGCTCAGTGGAAACGAATCTGACTAGCCTCCGTGAGGATACAGGTTTGATCCCTGGCCTCACTCAGTGGGTTAAGGATCCGGCGTTGCTGTCAGCTGTGATGTAGGTCGCAGACGCAGCTCAGATCTTCTGTTGCTCTGTCTGTGGTGTAGGTTGGCAGCTGCAACTGCGATTTGACCTCTAGCCTGGGAACCTCCATATGCCTCAGGTGTGGCCCTAAAAAACAAAACCAAAAAAAAAAAAAGAAAGAAAAGAAAAAGAAATTAACATCAGTCGAGTGCTATTTAGGGACCTCCAGATCATCTGGATTTCATCACTTTTCCCACCAATGTCCATGTTCCATTCCAGGGTCCAATCCAGGATTCTCTGCTGGATTTAGAGAACCTAGGTTTGAACGAGAGAAAAGTAAATACAGAGCTGCCTTTTCGGGGGGTGGGAGGCATGGTGTGCCCGTCAACATGGAATAGCATCAAATGGGTATTTTCCACAGGAACAGGCAATAGTTGAGCGTATGCTCTTCAATAGGGATATTACTGGAAATAAGTCATAGCTGACCAACAAATAGGGAAATAAAGCAAAGAAACAACAAACCTCATATTAATGAAAAATAGTGAACTCCTGTTTCAACTCCCATAAAACAGACACAGGGATGATCTAAGAGGCCTCAGCAATTGCAGTCAGCATCTGCATCATTCTTAACTATATGCCAGGCGCTCTTCCAAACATTTTTCCGACATTAGGTAATTTAATTCTCATAACCACCCTTTTGCTAGCTCAAATAGTATCCCTGTTTTACAGATGAGAACACTGAAATGACTTTCCTCAGCTTGCACAGCTAGTAAGTGTTAGACCTGGGGTTCAACCTAGCCTTCGAATGTAGCAAAATATGTACCTGTAACATGTAAAATGGCAGGGTGTAAAGATATCAAAACTGAGTGCATTCAATATAAAATTGTGCAATAATTTTGCCAGGTTTTTAATATTTAGAGAGACTTTTGCTTTGAATGGGTTGGCTTATGTCCTTTAATAAAGCTGGTGCTTCTTTCTCTTCTAGAAAAGTGCCAGTAGGAATCCATCAGCCCATACCCTAACTTCCAGGCACACAGATACTCTACCTATTCTTGGCCTGCTCTTGGCACACTACTGTATCATTACCATCCTCTCCCTTGAAACCGAAAGCGTCTTGAGGGAATACACTATGTGTCCTGCAGCACAGCCCCAGCACCTCATAGAATTCAACAACTGGAGAAGGAATGCTTGTAGGAATGGAGTTATTACTGGATGAACTTGGAGCTGTACTTTTCAAAAATAGATGGGATTTCTGTCGTTTTGTCAACAGGTGTCAACTTTATACACCAGCAAATAATCTACCAAATGACTCAAAGACAGAAATTGTAAATTAAAACGAGGAGGAAGTTAATCCCATGTTGAGTAACTAAAAAGAACCTCTCTGTAGAAAGCAGAGAATGCCTGCAGCTGAGGGCAGAAGCGGGTCATAAGATTTGAGCTCCCTGCCCAGTAGGATTTGCAAGCACTGAATTTCTTGACTTCTTTAAGGGTTTCTGGGATCCCAGACTGGGGCTCAGTGAAGGCAACCCAGGCAGAGCCCAGTGGACCTTGAGTTGGGGAGTTGGAGCTGGGCGTCCAGGGACACCAAGGCAGCTAGAGTTTGCAGGGCAGAGTACTTGTGGGGGAGGACTTCCCAGAGAAATAACTTTGCAGAGAACCCCCTTGAGTGTTCAGGTGAGTGGGGGTGTATGAGGAAAGTGCCTAATGCTGGGGGAATAACCACTTGAAAGGCTTAGAGGAAACTCTGACCACAGTGTGCGCAGGTTCAGGAATACTGCTGGGTCTCAACAACAGGGTGAGTGTAAAACCTCATAAATAAGAGGGCATGGATTAGAGCACTAAGAGGAGTGTTGTCCCGGTAGTGGGAAAAAATTAACTTTAGGCCAAATACTGCTCTGACCCTGCCTAACACAGCTTAAAAGCAAGACTCAAAAGGACCAAACTATTTCCAACTAACTTAAAATCCCAAAGCAGAGAGTAAGAATATGGGTAGATAACAAAAGTATCCAGCACCAAATGAAGTAAATGAAGAGAAAAATCCCAATAAATTAAAACTTGCTCAGGGAGTTCTCACTGTGGCACAGCAGAAACAAATCCAGCTAGCATCTGTGAGGATGGGGGTTCAACGCCTGACCTCATCCCATGGGTTGGGGATCTGGTGTTGCTGTGAGCTGTGGTGTAGGTTGCAGATGTGGCTCAGATCCTGTGTGGCTGTGGCTGTGGCTGTGGCTGTGGCGTAGGCTGGCAGCTACAGCTCTGATTTGACCCCTAGCCTGGGAACTTCCATATGCTGTAGGTGCGGCTCTAAAAAGCAAAAACAAGAACAAAAACAAAAACCAAAAAAACCAAAAAGCAAAACACAAAAAACTTGCTCAGATGACAGAATTGGTAGACTGGAACATTAAAATAGTCATTATAACTGTATTTCATACTTTGAGAAGTTGGAGGAAAGATCGAACATATTAAATAAGAACATGAAAGATACAAAAAAAAGACCTAAAATTGGACTTCTAAAGTTGAAAATTATATTGTCTGAGATGAAAAATGCTGCAGCTGATATTAGTGGCAAATCAGGTATTTCAGAACAAAATATAAATCAAGTACAGAAGGAAAAAAAGTACAAAAAGGAATAGAGCATCAGTGAACTGTGGAACAACCTCAGGTGGTGAAACTTACATGCAGGTGGAGTCTCTAAGGCAGAAGTGGGGACTGTATAGGAAAAATATGTGAAGAAATATTTACCAACAATCTTCAAAATTTGATGAAAAGTATAAGCCCACAGATCCAAGAAACTCAGTGAATCTTAAAGATAAGAAACAAGAAAACTTCATCAAAGCACATCAAAATCAAATTGCTCAAAACCAATGATAAGGAAGAAATATTAAAGCCAGAAAAAAGCACATTATATACAAAAAAAATATTAGGAAGACAGAAGATTTCTCATAAAAATGCAAGTTAGAAGACAGTGGAACCGTGAGTCTAAGACACTGAAAGGAAAAAAGAACCTGTCAACCCAGAATCCCCTACCCAGCAAAAATACCTTTCAAACACTCAGATGAAATAAAGATTTTTTTCCACCCTACAGTCACTGAAAGGATTCATCACCAGAACAACCTCACTATAAGAAATATTAAAGAAAGTCCTCCAAGCAGAAGGATGATGACACCAGGTGGACTCTTAAATCTACACAGAGGAATGAAGGGAACTAGAAATAGGAACTGCATGGATAAACATAATTTTTTTTCCTATTATTTCAATATATCTAAAAGATTATTCACTATTTGAACAAAAATAGTAAAAATTTACTAGAGGACTTATACGCAGAAGTAAAATATATAATACCAACAGCACAAAGGCCAGGAGGTGAGAAATGGAATTATACTGTCAAATAGTTTTTAGATTATACATGAAGTAGTATTACTTGAAGGAAGATCGTGACAAAGTAAAGAAGTGTATTATAAACCCTAAAGCAACTACTAAAATAATGCAACAGAAAATTATACAGAATAAGCCAAAAAAGGAGATAAAATGGAATCCTGAAAAAATAATACAGAATAGGGTAGGAAGAGAAGAAAAGGGAACAAAGAATGGATGAGAAAAAAAGAAAAGATAGCAAGATGTCTGATTTGAACCTAACCATATCAAAGTCCCATTAAATGTAAATGATCTAAACACTCGATTGAAATGCAGAAACTGCTAGACCAGATAAAAATGGACCTCAGTTATAATCTGCCCACAAGAAACCTGCTTTAAAAATAAAGACGCAAACTGAGGATGGCCTCGATCAATAGTCACCAAGGAACTGAGACTCTCAGTCCAACAGTCCTGAAGGACCTGAATTCTGCCTATAATGATATGAACTTGGCAGCACATTCTTTCCTGGTTGACCCATTAGATGAGATCCCAGCCCCTGGTGTTTTTTAAAATTTTCTTTTGTTTTGTTTTTGTCTTTTTAGGGATGCATCCACTGCATACAGAGGTTCCCAGGCTAGGGGTCAAATTGGAGCTGTAACCACTGGCCTATACCACAGCCACAGCAATACCAGATCTGAGCTGTGTCTGACACCTATACCACAGCTCACGGCAATGCCCAATCCTTAACCCATTGAGCAAGGCCAGGCATTGAACCTGTGTCCTTATGGATACTAGTCAGATTCGTTTCTGCTGAGCCACAATGGGAACTCCCCGATACCTAGCCCTTGTTGACATGTTGAGTGCAATCTTGTGAGAGACTCTGAAGTAGAGGACCCAATAACGTCAAACCCAAACTCTACCCACAGAAGCCAGGAGATCACACATGTATGTTGTAGTAAGTCTCCAGATTTGTGGTAATTTGTTACACAGCAATAGATAACTAATGCAGATGGAAAAGGCATACTACGTAACACTGATCAAAAGAAATCTATATTAATATCAGACTAGATATTTAAATATCAAAATAGACTTTAGAGCAAAGAATATTGCCAGAGAGAAGGACTATCTTTTAATAATGATGTCAGTTCTTCAAGAGGACATAACAATACTAAATATTTATGTAACTAATTATAAAGCTTGAAAATATTTGAAGCAAAACTGATAGAACTACAAAGAGAAATAGAGAAAATTATGATTATAGTAGAAGGTTTCAATAGCCCTCTTTCAATAACCTGCAAAAACAAGTAGGCAGAAAATCAGTAAGGATATAGAAACTTTCAAAACACTATTAGGCAACTCGACTTAATTGACATTTATAAAACATGCCACTCAAAAACCACAGACTACACATTCTTTTTTAGTGCACATGGAAATTTTTATCAACATAGAATATATTTTGGATCATAAAACAAGACTCAATAAAATAAAAGGAGTAAGCAATAAGTCCTCTAACTATAATGGAATTAAGTTATAAACAAGTAATAAAAAGACAGTTGGATGATACCCAAATATTTGGAAACTAAATATTCCACTTTTATATAACCCGTGGCTCAAAGAAAAAAATCAAAAAGAAAAAATTAAAAGGGAAATTAGAAAGTATTTTAAACTGATTGAAAGTGAAATTTTAACATATTAAAATTTGTGGAAATCAGCTAACATAGTACACGGGGGACAGGTGAGCACTAAAACCTATTTTAGAAAATAAAAATCTCATCAAATCAAAGAGATTAGCTTCCATCTTATGAAACAGACAAAGAGGAACAAATGAAACTCAATGTAATCAGACAAAGGAGGACAATAAAGATTGTCTCAGAAACCGATGCAAAGTAAAACAGCAAAACAAAAAAGAAAATAAAACCCAAAATAAGACTGATCAGGGAAAAAAGAATAAAAGACACAAATTCCAATATCAGGAATGCGAGTGATGATTCTACAGATTCTGCAGCTATTAAAAAACAATAACAGGGAACAACTTTATGCCAATAACTCCAACAACTTAGAGGAAAGAGAGAAGCCACTTGAAAGATAGATACAAGCTGTCAAAGCTTGCTCAAAAAGAAAGAAATATCCTGAATAGCACTAGAGCCATTAAAGAAATTGAATTCATCGTTGAAAACCTTTTCTTTGAGAAAACTACAGGCCAAGAGAGCTTCACTGATGAATTCTGCCAAACATTTAATGAAGAAATAATAACAATTTTACACAAGCTCTTCCAGAAAATAGACAAGGAGGACTCACTTTCCAACTCATTTTTGAGGCCAGTATTATTAAGCTATTAAAACTAGACAAAAGCATTACCTGAAAAAACTATAGATCGGTACCTTTCATGAACAAAGATGCCAATATTTTTTAAAAATTTCAGGAAATCAGACGCATCAACTTATAAATTGTGGTTTATATCAAGAATGCAAGGTTGGTTTAACGTTTGAAAATCAATGTAAATAATTATATTGACCAAAAATACACCATTGAGCAACTCAATATATGCAGAAAAAGCATTTGAGAAAACTCAATATTCATTTATAGTAAAAACGCTCAGCAAACGAGGGCTGGAAGGGTGCTCTCTCAATCTGAAAAAGGTCATTTACAAAATACCCACATCAAATAGCATACTTAATGGGGAAAGATTTAATTCCTCTAAGATTAGAAATAAGGAAAGTTGTTTGCTTTCATTACTTCTATTCACCATTGCAGGGGAGTTTCTAGCCTTGTATCCAGATTGCAAAAGAAGTAAAACTCTGTTTATTCACAGATGACATGACATGATTGCCTACACAAAAATATTATGGAATTTATGATAGAACAATTAGTTCTATACTAGAACAATTAGTGAACTTGGCAAGGTTGCGGGTCTCAAGTCAACGTGCAAAAATAAATTCTTGTCAATTTTACACAGTAGTTACTACAACAGAAATTTAAATAAAAATACTGCTTACAAAAGCATCAAAACCATGAAATAGCTAGGGATAAATACGACAAAATATGTGCAAGCCTTGTACACTGAAAACTATAAAACATAGCTGAAAGAAATTAAAGGTCTAAATAATTGGCAAGATTTATTGTGTTCATGGGTTGGAAGATTCAATATTTTTATGTCAAGTCTCCCCAAATTGATTTATAGATTCGCATTAACCTCAGTCAAAACCCAGCAGCCCTTTTTGCAGAAATTGACAAATCGATTGTAAAATTTATATGGGAAGGCAAAGAAGCCAGAATAGCCAAAACAACTTTGAAAAAGAAGAGTGAAGCTAGAGAACTTCTACCACCTGACTTTATGATTTCTCACAGAGCTGCAGTATTCAATATACTGTGGCACTGGTGTCAAAAGAGACAAATAGGTGTTCCTGCCATGGCGCCGGGAGCTAAGAATCTGCAGTGGTGTGGGTTTGATCCCTGGCCTAGGCACGTCCAGATGCTACAGGTGAGGCCATTAAAAAAAAAAAAAAAAAAAAGACAAATAGAGCAAATGTAATTGAGGTAGAGAGGAACGGCTCTGCCACAGAACCCTGGGGACCTCGCATGTATCTGCACAAGCCACACAAACAAAATTTGAACCACTGCTGATGGTTCTTGGCAGAGCACCCTGCAACCCTCCGGAAAATAAGGAGCTGCTACAAGACCACTGTCCGCCCCCCACCGCTCCCCAACCCCTACCCCATGTCCCCTGGGAGGCTGTCCTGAGATGTTCCTCATTTCCTCCTGGGTTCCGATGAGGTTTGGGACTCCCTGCCTTGCCCGCCTCAGGACAGGACTGCAGACTACAGAACCGCTCACCTGAAATCTGGATTCAGGAGCTCAGGGCTTCCTAACTCACATGCTATCAACTGGCCCTTTTGTTTGGATATTGGCCTTTGTGGTGTGTGGGATAAGAACTATGTGGAATTGGAATTCCTGTCATGACTCAGTGGTTAGTGAACCCAACTAGAATCCATGAGGACGCGGGTTCAATCCCTGACCTCGTTCAGTGGGTTAAGGATCTGGCGTTGCCATGAGCTGTGGTGGAGGCGGTAGACTTGGCTTGGATCCCATGTTTCTGTGGCTCTGGCATAGGCTGGAGGCTACAGCTCTGACTGGACCCCTAGCCTGGGAACCTCCATATGCCAAGGGCTCGGCCCTAAAAGGATAAAAAGACACCCCCCCCCAAGAAAAAAAGCCCTATGTGGAATTGGACCCTCTGGCCAGTCTTCCTTTATGAGTGTTTATCTGTGTTAAAAGGTCTGAGTGGACAAGGGGCTCCTTGGGTCTTCACCAGTTGAATAGGTCAAATCTTTCCCGTCTTGTGTGTACTTGACAAGAGAGCCAGGAATAAACCCTGTATGTAGTCAGTTGATTATCAACAAAAGTGCAAAGGCAAATCCGTGAAGAAAGGAAAGGCTCTTTGATAAGTGGTGCTGGAACTACTGGATAGCCCCATGCAGAGGAAAAAATCCATACCTTACACCATATTTAGCTATTAACTCAAAATGGGTCATAGACTTAATTGTAACATATAAAATATCAATTTTTTTTATCTTTTGTCTTTTTAGGGGCACACCCACGGCATATGGAGGTTCTCAGGCTAGGGGTCTAATCGGAGCTGTTGCCGCCGGCCTAGGCCACAGCCATAGCAATGCGGGATCCAAGCCGAGTCTGCAACCTACACCACAGCTCACGGCAATGCCGGATCCTTAACTCACTGAGCGAGGCCAGGGATTGAACCCACAACCTCATGGTTCCTAGTCAGATTCGTTTCCACTGCTCCACGATGGGAACTCCAAAATTATTAAATTTTAAAAGAGGAAAACATAGGAGGGAATGTTTGTGGCCACGGTTGGGCAAAGTTTTTTTTTTTTTTTTAGGTAAAATAACCCAACACAATCCCTAAAAGAAAAAAACTGATCAGCTGGACTCCACCAAAAGCAAGAACGTCTATTCTCCAAAAGACACTTTTAAGGAAAGAAAATATAACCCAGAGACTGGGAGATAATATTTATAAATCACATGCCTGACAAGGGACTTGTATCCAGAATATATAAATTCCCAACTTTAAGAAGAAAACAAACCACCCAATTTTTAGAATGGGCAATAAGGAGTTCCTATTGTGGCTCGGCAGATTAAGAACCCAACATATTAAAAAATAAAAATAAATAAAAAGAACCCGACATAGCGTCTTTGAGGATTGGGGTTCGATTCCTGGCTTTGCTTAGTGGGTTAAAAATCCAGCGTTGCCACAAACTGTGGCATAGGTCACAGACTCAGCTCAGATCCTGTGTTGCTCTGGCTGAGGTGCAGGCTGGCCTCTGTAGCTGTGATTTGACCCCTAGCTCGGGAACTTCCATATGCTGCAGGTGCGGCTCTAAAAAGAAAAAAGAAGGCTATAAAAACAATAAAAAATAAAATGGACACAGATTTGAATAGGCACTTCACCAAAGAAGAAAAAATGGATGGCAAATAAGCACCTGAAAAGACACCCAGCATCGCTTGTCACTAGGGAAATGCAAATCAAAAGCAGAATGGAATTCTGGTAAATACCTCTAGAATGTCCACAGTCAAAGAATGACCATACCAAGGACTGGTGAGGATGGGAAGCGACCAGGACACTCATGCGTTGCTGGTGGGAATGTAAAATGTTATATCCAATTTGGTAGGGAGCTTGGTTGCTTCCTAAAAGATTATCTTTTAAATATATCAGGTGACCCAGCCATTCCAATCCTAGATACTAATGTAGGAGAAACAAAAGCACATACCCGGATGAAGGCTGGTGCACAACCGTTCACAGCTTTGTAATAGCGCCAAGCCTGCAACAATCAAACGTCTTTCAACATAGCAATGGGTAGACCCATTGTGGTTTATTCACACCGTGGAATACCACTCAGCAATGAAAAGGAGTGAATTATGTATACACACAACAGCCTGATGAACCTCAAAGTAATATTGTCGGTTGAAAGAAACCAAATGGAAAAAGACTGCATTCCGCTTACATAGAATTCGAGCAAATTCAGACTAAGCTGCAGTGACAAAAAGCAGATCGGTGGGATAATGGAGGAGGGGAGGGAGGGATTACAATGGGGCAAGGGAACCTTTGGCCCGTGGGGGGTGGGTTCACCGTCTAGCCCATGGGGCGGTTTCATCAGTGCATTCCTGTGACAACACATACCAGATTGTGTACTTGCAAACAGGCGCAGCTTGCTATATGCAATTGTAACACAGTTAAGCTGCTTTAAAAAATTATCTTGTGAGAACGTTGTGTCTTTCAGTCACTTTCAAGACTCCAGGTGGTCCGCGTGCCTCTCTGATGCCGACTCGGAACACAGGCGACATCAGGAGGTGGTGCCCACCCTCCCCTGGCCTTGATCCCTAAGAGCCCAGCAGTCCCGCCTGCCTGCACTTAACAGGGTGATTTTATTTCATCTTCATCCTGGAGACCGAAGGCCAAGACATTTTCATCCCAAGAACAGGGACTAGAACATTTTGACTAAAAGAAATGCCAAGACGACACAGCGCCAGCTGAGAACCCCGAACATAAATCCCCTGCGATGACATGGCGGCCCCCACGGCCTCTCCCGGGACCTGCTGGACCCCGAGGGGACAGACACTCTGCAAGGACAGCGTCGGGGGCAGCCTCGGCACCTGGGCACCGGGGCCCGGTGTGGGCCCGCACATGCGGGCACAGCTCGGCTGGCTTGTGGGACTCCGAAGCCCCGCCCGAGGAGCTAACCATTTATGTCACACTGTGACAATTATTCTGCATAAAATTATCATTAAAAACCCTAATTTTTCAGCCTCCAACCCCGCCAGTGGCCTTTTAGCATTCTCCCGCGCCGGCGTCTGCGGGCCGGTGATCACCGGCTCATTACCTCCGTGTGGCGCCTCCCCCCTCGCGCTCGCAATCAAGCGCTAATTAAACCCGCGCGGGGCCGGGGCTGGGGCCGAGGCCGGGGCGGGGGGCCGGGCGGAGCGGGCCTGGGGGCCGCCGCGGGGCTCCGACGGACGGCGACGGCCGTGGCGGCGGCCGAGGGCTCCCCGGCCCCGCGGGGGTCCGGCGGCGGGAGGGGCCCGGGGCGCGGGGGCGGGGCCGAGGCCCTGGGGGCGGAGCCTGCAGGGGGGGTGGCGTTGGGGGTGGCCGGGTCCTCTGACTGGGGTCTGGATAGGGTCCGGGCGCGGAGGGCGGCCTGGGCCGCGGGGGGGGGGGGGGGGCAGAGGGCCGAGGTCGAGGCCGCGGCCGGGGTCCCGGGGCGGCGGGTGCGGGGGTGTGTGTGGGTGGCGGGTCCTTACCCGAGCGAGGCGGCCGTGCGGCAGAGGTGCAAGGGCGCCAGGCCCTCGGCGCTGAGCAGGTCGGGGTCGGCGCGGTGCTGCAGCAGCAGCCGGGCGCAGGCCGTGTGGCCGCCCAGGCAGGCCTCGTGCAGCGCGCCGCGGCCGCCGGGGCTGGCGTCCGGGTCCGCGCCGCGGCCGAGCAGGTGGCGCACGCAGGCGGTGTGGCCGTGGGCCGCGGCGATGCACAGGGGCGTGGTGAGCTCGCGCTTGTACTCCAAGGTCCAGAGGCCTGGGGTGGGGGGAAAGTGGTGAAGAGGTGAGGTGAGTGGGGGGCACCTGTGCGGGGTCATTAAGACTGAAATAGGGTGAAACCAGCTCTAGAAGTAGGCACCTGGGTGGGCATGTAGGGAGACACTCGGAGATGCTCAGGGTTGGGGACCGAGAAACCCGGTGAGATCCAGCCTGGCGCTGGAGGTGAAAGGGAGGGGGGCGGAGGGCAGAGACATTGAGGAAAAACGAGTGGGGGCGGGGAGCGTGAGAGCACACAGAGCAGAGACGCCCTGAAAAGACAGAGATGGAGACGGAGGGCAGAGACGAAACACAAAGGAGAGACTGAACCCAGCCACAGAGATCGGGGGAGGAATTATCGAGAAGCAAGAGGGTTTTCCAGATAAGGGGATGGCTGGGGACTCAGGTAAGGCTCCTGGAGGTACAGCCAAAAAAAAAAAAAAAAAAAATTGGAGTTCCTGTCGAGGTGCAGTGGAAATGAATCTGACTAGGAACCATGAGGTTGTGGGTTCCATCCCTGGCCTCACTCAGTGGGTTAAGGATCTGGCATTGCGGCGAGCTGTGGTATAGGTCCCAGGCGCGGCTCTGCCAGCAGTTGTAGTTCCAATTTGACCCCTCCCTGGGGCTCCTCCATATGCCTCAGGTGAGGCCCTAAAAAAAAGCAAAAAAAAAAAGAAAAAAAGAAAAGATTTGTGGAGTTAAAAGCTGAACAGACATGAGGGAGGAAAGTAAGCGGTGGGTTTTTCTGGAATCCATGCCCTCTCTTTCTGAGCCAATTTACGCGTGTATCATTAGGAGAAGACAACAGACAAACCGACCCCCATCACCGAGGTGGCTCAAGAAAAGGACTCAGAAAGTTTAGCTGTCTTGGAAGTGGCCGGGTTTCTGAAGCACCCTTTGATGCAGTGGTCTGCATTGAGCGTAATTCTGGTTTGTTTCTTTGCGCTTTTTAGGGTTGTGTGTGTGTGTGTGTGTGTGTGTGTGTGTGTGTGTGTAGGGTTGTTCTTTCTTGAGGGATGAATGGAGCAGGTGCTATACATTTCACTTCTCTGAAAACTTTGGACTTTCAAAAGGCGGGTGGCAGGTTGTTAGCAGCCACGAGCGCTCCTGGAAATGGGGGAGAGCAGTCCCTGGTGAATACACTTCAAGGGCCAGGATCTCACATGCCAGGAATGCCTTCTGATAATGACGGCACAATCGATACCATGGCTGTAATGAGCTGCGAGGAGACCTTTTCACAGGCCACCTCCATCCCGGGACCCATGCTGAGCAGCTTTGAAAGACCACTCCTAATTACCTACCTCCATGCGGTGCACGGTTCTAGCCGGCCCCGCGTCCCCAAGGCCCAGCCTCGGGCTTGTGCACACTCGGTGGGGGGAGAGGAGGCCTGTTGTCCTGGTGGTGGGTGGTGGTGGCCCAAGGCCCTGGTGACATGGACCCACGTGGATTTGGGCTGCCCTTTCTAGGGAGGGCTGGGTCTGCGTTGAGGGGAGAGGACGGATCTGGTCCTTGACAGTAACAGTGACCTACATTTTTGCAGGGGTCAGCTCCTGGCTCTTGATTCCACTCATTTTCCTGAGACAGGAAGTGTACTTACAGAGGGGCAAGGAAGAGAGTTCCCCATTTTCTAGGGCATGATAAGGGCCCAGCTCTACTCCAGCCACCATCACAGCTCTGTTCCCCCACCCACGATTGCCGAGTCTTCTCCTGGACTGGCGGGAAGGGACCATGGGTGAGCATTTGGCTCGGCTGGGGCTTAGAGCTGCCCCCTTCTCCAGGGCCCTGGAGACGGCCATGAGCTTGCCTCGGGCCTCCCAGAGAAGCCTGCTCTCTGAATCAGAACACCTGAATCAGCAATCAACTTCCTATAATTCCGCCCCCTGGTCCAGGTTCTGCACCAGAAGGAACACAGAAGTAAGCTTTCCCCAGGGAATGCCTCTCCCTAAACGTCAGCTCCTCCATGCTGCTGCTCCTTGGACTGCAAGCTCCACGGGCCTGGCATTCCATCGTGTGTGTGGTATTGAGGGGCTGGCTCCTGTGAACCTGTTAAGTGTACCCTCTGCCCCCTGGCTCCCTTCAGGAGGACCTGAATTGGCCCCCAGGAAGTCCTCGTGTGACCAAGGGCAGTTCGTGGGGGCGGGGCACTGTTTTCAGACAGGGCTTGGTCATTTCTGCTGCTGGACCAGCTGGGAGAAGGCAGGTGGCTGAACTGAAAGGACAGGATCCAGCAATATCCATCCTCTCTTCCCACCCCGAGGCCATGGGCAGTACCAACTGCCGGGGCTCATGTCCCTTCATTGCCCGGATGCCCTAACCTCCTGTGGTACGGGGGTGCCATAGAAAGGCTGCAAACTTAGGGGTGGCAAGATTGAGGGGGAAAGTGAAGAGCCTTTGATTCAGACTGTGAGTCAACATGGATATCTATTTGAAATTGCAATATCTGAGCATGTGTGAGCATGTCCAGGGCTGGCTACAAGCATGCAATTAAAAAAAAAATTAATTGAACATTCAAGCATTTGGCATTCTTGGTTGAATTGTCACCCAGCCCTTTGGAGGAATACGTGCACCCCACGTGGGAGAGAGGGGAAAGATGGGAGACGCGGAAAGGCTCTGGGATGCCTTTGGCTGGGAGGGGTTTCAGCCTGGACTAGATCTGGCTTGCTGTCCCCGGAGCCCCCGCTGCCTCCCTGGCTGCTCTGAGATGCTTAGCCCTTTGATGGGGTTTCGGTTCTCACCCTTCTCTCCATGGGGGCGTCTGTACAGACTGCATCAGTGCTTTGAAAACCGCCCTTCCTTATTCGTGGTCTGCCAGAGCTCAAGAGTCAGGGGCCTGGGGCCCCTGGCCGCTGGCCCACAGACCACAGAGTCCCAGATCCTCCTGGTCTGGCAGAGCTGCTGTGATTTCCAACACATGAGCCCTCTCGGCAAAGGTGGAGCATGGGGACACACAGGAGGAAGGGTGCCCGGGACCGAGCACCAGCCAAGGAGGCCGAGCCGGGGGGTCAGCAAGTCTGCTCGCCCCGGGGGGCGCGGGGGTAGCGGACATCTCTCCACTCGGAGGTATGTTTGCCAGCCCAGCACATCGCAGCCATGTTCGGGCAGCAAGAATGCAGGCACATAGGACACCTCTAGATCCTTCCTTCTCCTGCCCCTGCTCAGGCTCCCCTGGGTTCCAGGTGGAGCTTCTCCTGAGAGCTCTCCCTCTGTGATGCTGGCTGGGCCCCAGCTTCCCCTCCGGAGCTGTGATATTCACGGATTCACAGAGGAGGCTTGCCCAGTGCTGCCTGCCAGGGGCCCGCGCCGGGTGCACTGGAAGGAGAGGAGCGCTTTATCTCCTGCCTTCCTGGCTGCCAGAAGCAGGCTTTGGCAGATCAGCTCCCAAACCAAACCTCTTTTTAAAGACAAGAGGCACCTCCAGCATCAGATGGGCACTCCTCGCCAAGTGTGGCCTTTCCAATTTGATCTTTCACATCCATTACCTAAAAACTACCTCTAAACATCGTGCACAAAAGATTTGGTTTGTAGAGGTCTTTGCTCGAGGTATGTTAAATGCAGCTTGTGTGGTCAGCAGTCTACATACTGGTGCTGTACGTTCAGAGGTGTGTTAGTAACTCAAAAACAGATAACCAGGAGTTCCCATCATGGCTCAGTGGTTAACGAATCTGACTAGGAACCATGAGGTTGCAGGTTCGATCCCTGGCCTTGCTCAGTGGGTTAAGGATCCGGCGTGGCCGTGAGCTGTGGGGTAGGTCACAGATGCGGCTCAGATCCCGTGTTGCTGTGGCTCTGGCGTAGGCTGGCAGCTACCACTCCGATTCCACCCCTAGTCTGGGAACCTCCATATGCCGCAGTAGCGGCCCCAAAAATGCAAAAAGACAAAAAAACAAAAACAAAAAACCAAAACCAAAACCGAATAACCAGGTTTTAAAGGAGCAAAGGTACCTGACAGTCCAAAAGTGCCTGAGGATTTCCCCTGCCACTCCATCTCATCCTTCTTGATCTCAAACACCACGTTAGCATCCTGGAAGAACTGGTCCATGAGGGGCCTGAGACGGTCTATGTCTCCTGTGATCAAGGCAGCATGGTACTCGAGCACGGGGGACCCCGCTCTTGTTTGAGGCTCTTTTTCCATCTTCTGAAAGATCTGAAGCTTCCCTCCAACTGGCTCTGGCCGTCTCTCCATTGCAATGCCGATGATCTCAGAAAAGTTCTCCAGGAAGGGGAAAGATGGTCTTATGGATGTGAGCTATTTCTATTGTCATTACTCAATTGTCATCCAGTTGGGGCTCGGTGGTGGTGTATTTATAACTCCTGTGGACTCTGATGTGATAATGGTTACTTGATATGACCAGCATCATGTGACCACAGAGACGCCAGAGTGCTCAGCCACCGCATTGTGATTATATAGATGTGAACTCCAGAGACAGACACAGCTGTCTATCTCCACAACAGCGCTCCACGCGACGAGAGCAGACACCTAAAACAGGTGGGGCTTCTCTTTCCTGCCCTGAAATGTGTCTTCTTGCTTTCATCTCCTCTGCTTCCTTAGCTTCTGTGGCCAGGGGTCAATGGATGTGTCTTTGAGGGCTGTGTCAGCGAAGCCCAGCTGGACACTGCAAATGACCAGGCTCTGTGCAAGTGTTCCCCAGTGGGAGGCTCCATAGGATAGACCAGAGGTTCTCAAAGGCATCATCTAGGGCCCCGGGTGGCCTGGGAGTTTCTTCCAGTTGTTGAGAACTGATCCTGAAATGTACATGCCTTGCTGAAGATGAGAGATGCCACATTTTTAAAAAGTGGATGGTAACAGCTCTTTATTAGTCATTTACTAGTTACTTGCTACAGTGTAGTTCAGAGCTTTATCTTATTGCCTAAAGATTAATAGTCTAAAAATAGAGTTACTGTATGATCTCACCATCCCACTCCGGGACATATAACCACGAATAATGAAAACTCTACTTCAAAAAGATACATGCACCCCAATATTTTAATAGTAATGCTGTGTACGGTAATCAGACATGGAGGAGTTCCCACTGCAGCTCAGTGGAAACGAATCTAACTAGCATCCATGAGGACACAGGTTCGATCCCTGGCCCCACTCAGTGGGTTAAGGATCCGGCATTGTCATGAGCTGTGGTGTAGATTGCATACACAGCTCGGATCTGATGTTGCTGTGGCGGTGGCATAGGCGAGTGGCTACAGCTCCGATTAGACTCCTAGCCTGGGAACCATCATATGCCATCAGTGTGGCCCTAAAAAAAAAAACAAAAAAAGGCCAAAAAAAAAAGACATGGCAGCAACCTAAGTGTCCATTGACAGATGAATGGATAAAGAAGATGTGGTACATATATGCAATGGAATATGACTCAGCCATAAAAAACATGGGTGGACCCAGAGGTGATCATATCAAGCGAAGTAAGTCAGAGAAAGACAGATGTGATTTCACTTATGTGGAATCTTAAAAAAAAAGAGATACATACGGAGTTATTCACAAAAGAGAAATAGATTCACAAACAGGAAACAAACTATGGTTACCAAAGGGGAAAGCATATGGAGACAGATAAATTGGGAATTCGAGATTAACAGATACAAGTTACTGTATATAAAACAGGTAAACAACAAGGGCCCACTTTATAGCACAGGGAACTGTATTCAATATCTGGTAATAATGGATACTGGAAAAGAATCTGAAAAAGAATATTTATACACCTATGTATACGTATAACTGAATCACTTGGCTGTACACCTGAATTATTGTAAATCAACTATACTTCAATAATTTTTCAAAAAAATGATAAGATCATTTTTTCTTATAACAGGTAAAACCCCATTCTCACGTATTTTCTCCAATTCTTGCTTTCCCTTGCTAGGAAGTTGGGATGGGCCAATGCAGTTGGGCTACCGGATCCTGTGCCGTGTCTGTGTGAGTTACAACAAAAAATGTGACAAAAAAGGCTGGAGGGAGGAAGGAGGGTCAGGAGGGCACTGCCTGGGCTGGCAAAGGGGAAGCAGTGGGGCACATGCCCAGAAGAGGTAGGCACAGAGACTCCGGGGGGAGGGAGGCATGAATAACTGGGACCATGGGACCTGTCACTATGTGGTGTTAGAGTCAAACAAACTGCAGGAAAAAAGACCTACCATGGAAGAAGGAGGCTCACGGGGCAGCACCTCCTTAGTCACGGCTGGGCTTTGTAAGCCCTCTCTTTTCCCATGTCCCTCTCTCTCAGTCTCCTCTGCTCCCCAAAGCTGCCCCGTGACCTTCCCTTCTCCCACTAAGCCCCTCTGAAGTTTGCATTGGCTCTTTATTTTGAAGAGTAATCTGGCTGCTAGGGTGCCCCCTTTTCTGAGATTGTCCACATAAGGGGGGACCCAGCAGAGTACCCTTGATCTTTCTGATCAGGGCTTGTAGTAAAGGGTGGAGGGGAAACTGCATGCACTTATAATTTAATCTAGATGTGTTTTATCCTTACTATAGACCTGATTGGCAGGTATAAAGGTATGTGCAGGGGCTGACCCGAGGCCTAGAGCTTCCCCCAAATGCTAAAACCCATATCTTCCTCTAGAGCAGGGGCTGCAGGGTTCTGGGATGGGAGGGGTGTAGCCGTTTGTCTGCTCACTTGTGATGCCTTCATGCAGGCATGTGAGTGGTGTTGACTGTGCCTCAAAGGCTGAAGGGCTTACATTGGTGACTGACCGCATGGGGGATGGGGTGACCTGGTCACAACCTGAGCTGGCTGACATGATGCAAGCAACTCAGGGTTTCTCAGTCCTCAGGAGATGGTTGACACCCAAACACCTCACTGTACCCACAAAGCTTCCTATCTGACCCGTGCTGCATCTCTGAGCCTGTGACAGGGAAGCCTGCAGTCCCCAAGGGCACCTTGGTATCTCCAGGTGTCTGAGCATACTGTCCCCTCATCCTCAAACTCATACTTTCCCCTTGTCACCTGGCTGCCCCACTCACTCTTCAATACTCAGCTTCCGTTCACCTCCAAGGCTGGTCCTGCGGTCTGTCCTGGCACCCTGTCCATGGTGCTGGCCCACTGCTGGTTACTCATCTCTGCGCTACTTGGCCATGAGCTTCTGCCTCTTTATCTCTGTGGGCTTCTTAGTACTGAGCATGGTGATTCACTCACAACAGGTCCTCAGTGAAAACAGTTGGAAGAACTAATGCATAGGGCTCTTTGAAATGTGCTCAACCACATGCAAGTTCCTCAGTAGTTCTTCCTCGTATTCTTGGCCATTTGCTGCCTTTTCCCTTAGGAAGAACAATGTGGTGACCTGGACTCTTAACTGGCCAAGAGCAGAGACTCAGGTCTTCAGATCTGTGGGCTCCCCATGCACTGCCTACCTTTCTCCACCTGTAAAGATGAATTACCAAATTTCATAAGACCTTGTCTATTGTATGCTCCATGAAGGCTCTTTGAAAACTATTCTCACCTGTTTTAAATGTACCTTGTCTCCATGAGCAGCAGCAAGGAGAGTTAGGGTCATCAATGGACCAGTAGATATTTTTTTCAGGGGCCCACTATGTACCTAGAACACTGCTGGGTGCTGTGGAAAATGCAACAGTAAAGAATATACAGACCATGTTTACAAGGAACATATAGCCTTCATCGGACACAGTATGAGAGCATAGGGAAAAGGCTGAACAGCGACAGTATGGGAACCATTTTCCTCGTGGAATGTCCACTAGAATGGAGTCATTCACTCTTCACTCTTCATTTACATATCCTGCAGTTTCTCTATTCACTTTGGTAGCAATATTAAATCTTCCAATACTCCATTTCTTTAAACATAGCTATTCTACCTCGTTATTTTCTCATACTAATAGTTTGGAAAGACTTTCCATGTATGGACTATTGAAGATCCAACTTGAGCCTGTACTTCACTTTATACCAGAGCATTCTTTTGTACCTGATATATGTTGTCATGAGTTATTTTTAAAAGGGGTGGGACACTGGAGGTGAGTCCAGGAATAAGAGCCATTCCACCCTGTGTTCTGTGCTAAATTTAGCTTTCTAAGTGTTATATTTGTCAACAGCTCCCTAGGTGCCCAAGCTTGATTTCAGTGGGTAGGGAGTAGTAGTCCAGAAACAGACTTGGTTCTTTGTGAGAGCTTTAAAAATAGCTCATGGGAGACAGAATTGGTTTTGCAAGTAGGGCATGCAGATTAGTTCAGGAGCATGGCAGAACTGTTGTTATTTTAAAGACCAAGAATAGCTGTCTTTTTTTTTTTTAAAGCCAAACAAAATGAAAACAAAAACAACACTCTACAAATGGCTAAAAATCAACCCATTCATTCATCTACCAATTCAATAATCATTTATGTAATATTATATCCTAGAGTGTGCTGCTAGGTTTTGGGAATTCAGAGGCAAATAAATAAATAAATAACACATTTGCCCTCAAGAGCACATAGAGTCCTGGCCACAGAGTTAGGCAAGAAAAAGAAAGAAAAGGCATTTGAGTTGGAATGGAAAAAGTAAAACTGTCACTATTTGCAGATGACACAATGCTATATATAGGAAACCCAAAAAACTCCACCAAAAACTGCTAGTACTAATAGATGAATTCAGTAAAGTTGCAGGACACAAAGTTAATATACAGAAACCTGTTGCATCTCTACATATTAATGAACTATCAGAAGGCGAAATGAGGAAAACAATCGCATTTACAATTGCATCCAAAAAAAAAAAAGTAACCCAGTAATCAGTAATAAACTTATCTAAAGAGGTAAAAAACCTGTACTTGGAAAACTGTAAGGCATTGAAGAAAGAAACTGAAGGTGGCACAAACAAGTGGAAAGATAGGGATGCACATGGATAGGAAGAATCAATATCGTTAAAATGTTCATACTGCTCAAAGCAATCTACACATTCAATGCAATTTATGTCAAAATACCAGTGGCATTTTTCACAGAACTAGAACAAATAATCTTAAAATTTGCATGAAACCATAAAAGACTTCAAATAGCCAAAGCAATCTTGAGAAAAAAGAACAAAGCTGGAGGTATCACACACCAAACCTGAAACTATACTGCAAAGCTATAATAATTAAAACAGCATGGTACTGGCACAAAACCAGACACATAGATCAATGGATCAGAATAGAGAGCCCAGAAAACAAAAACCATGAACACATATGGCCAATGAATTTGCAAGAAGGGAGGCAAAAACATACAATGGGGAAATGTTTCTTCAATAAATGATGTTGGGAAGATTGAAAGCTACATGCAGAAGAATGAAACTGGATCTCTTACACACAGAGAATATAGTCAATAATATTGTGACAACTTTTTATCATGATGGATGGGAACTAGTCTTATTGCGGTGAACTTTTCCTAACGTATTAAAATATCAATTCACTAGGTTATACACCTAAAGCTAATATAACATTGTATGTTAATTATAAATCAGTAGTAAAAAAGGATCCCATGGAAAGAGAACAGTTACCTTAGGACCCTAATACACAGGAGCTCTTTGTCTTTCTTCCCACAAGCTGAACGACCTCCTTTACTTACGTGAACAACACTGTTTCCTGAACCAGCACTCCTGGTTGGGCTCCTCCTTGCCTGCTGAATGCCAATTCTGCCCATATATATTTTGCTTGGATCAAGCCATTTTTAGCTCATTTTTCTCATCCTCACTTTTGTCAGCTTGATTAAAAGGCAACGCACAGCTTTCTATGCAAGCTAGCCCACTAACAACATCACTGGGCGAGTTTGGTAACTTTACATAAGATGTGAAGGAGTCTATCACAGTTTGTATACCCTTGTTCTGCCAATCTCCTCCATCCCCGCTTCCTCTCTCTCTGGCACAGCCACTAAAATCTTCCTCCCTGCTTTTCCTCGTGTGGTTCCACGCATTCTCAGGCCTTGCCAGTTTCAGCTTCTACTTCAGGGAGTTTGTCAGGGACATTCTTCTGAACAAATATGGAGCCCTTGAAAGAGAGGGGTTCTGAGGAATGAAATTTCCTCCAAATTTAGTATTTTATTTTTTCAGACAAACTTTCAAATGGTGCCCATGTGATGGACGAACCTGGTACCTGTCTGATGCTGGACCACAGCAGAGTACTAAAGAAATGTAATTGCTGTGGCCTTTTATTGCAGAGTGTGGAGTGAACTTAGGAAAAGATAAAAATGCAAGCAGGAGAGGATGATACCTAACCTCCATCTGATGACTGAATGAGCAGACCATATCTCTTAATAACTTTCCAGGGAGTCCACAGGATGTGAATATGGTTCTGTAAAGGGCATTTTGGGGACTTCTAAGCATAATGTTTGGTCCACAGGAGACCAAAAAAACTGGTTCTCCATACCAAGTCTTGTATCGCTCTTAGCTAATAAGATGAAATTTTTGCTTCTGGATCAAATGAGATTAAAAAAAATCAGAGTTCCCATCGCGGCTCAGCAGAAATGAATCCGACTAGCATCATGAGGATGCTGCTTCGATCCCTGGCCTCACTCAATGAGTTAAGGATCTGGTGTTGCCATGAGTTGTGGTGTAGGTTGGCAGACGCATCGCTCTGGCTGTGGTGTAGGCCAGTGTTTACAGCTCTGATTCAGCCTCTAGCCTGGGAACCTCCACATGCTGCAGGAGTGACCCTAAAAAGACAAGACCAAAAAAAATCTACTAGAAATGATAATGAGATATACAAATGGTAGTGTTCAAATGGTAATTATTATCTTTGCATCCTGCCATTGAATGATGGATGGTTTTCTCTTTCTCAGAGGCCTCTGGGGATAAATTTGCCTGATACTCAGTAGAACAGCCCAGCGGAGCCTAAAATGTAGGGCAGATGAGTTTATCCGGGTCAGGCTGCTTACACAGAGCAGCGACTTTCCATGTGTTCCGGTCACGAGGCAGAGTTTCCTGGCGCTCTTCGGAAAGGTCAGCTGTGTGGATTCTTTCCTAGGCCATTGAGCAAATGTCTGCTTTCTTCTGGGGTCAAGTGTCCAACTATAAATGGACACATGAGGGCAGGAAATCGTTCCCCTTGGGGACACCGTGAAATTCTGAGCATTTTCTCAAACATGTCAATGTGTCCTGTCATCCTGGTCAATTTTCTGCTTCCTACATGAATCGTTCCTATAAATGGCTATGGACTGAATCCCATTGGGTCCTTTCCCAACACTCCTACCACCGGGCACAATAGCCCCAGGTCTTACCGTATATTTACCTTCACACCTTTTTTGATCCTCGCTTTCATTATTTAATTTCTAAATGCCACTCTGCCTTCATCCCCACTCCTTATAGCTTTTTTCTTTTTCTTTTTTGGCCACCCCATGACATGTGGAGTTCCCTGGCCATGGATCAGATCTGAGCCACCGTTGCAACCTACAATGCAGCTGCGGCTGGATCCTTCATCCATTGCGCCAGGCCGGGGATTGAACCTGCATCCCAGCGCTCCGGAGACACCACCTGTTCTGTTGCACCACAGTGGGAACTCCTAGCTTTTTTAAGTAAAAAAAATTAAATAATAAGCTGGCCAGGTATGTAAAGCTCTGCTTTTAAGGGCTCCTGGACCCATCCACCCATCCAGCAGAGTTAGTCACGCAGACATTGACATAAAAAATGTTAAAGTGTCCAAACCTCCCCTTCAAACATCTCGTTTAACAACCCATTAAAACATGGCGCTTCCTCAGGTCAAGTGCATCACTAATAATGACTTAAATCGTCGGGACTGGTTTCACATTATTAAGAAATCTCATTGCCATCATGTGGATGAACACAAAATGGAGAGAAAGCACCTTGGTAACTTATTGTCCTGGCAGTGCTCCCCAGCCCGCTGCAGATCCTGGAAAGCCACAGAGTCCCTTCTCATTCTGAAGGTCATCTCAGCCAAAGGTCAAGTGCTGCTTCCATCCATCGCCCAGGAGGGCTGTTGGGGAGCTCAGAGGCGAAGGTGCCGTTGAATGCTGCCATCCTCTGTGGCTTAGACCCAGCAGCCTGGTCCTTGGTGGGCACAGTCACAAGTACTAGCCCTGGAAGGACATTTATAGACTCCGGAGACAGTGCTGGAAAGCAGGTCATTGAGACTTCCCCTGATAAAGGTGGTGAAGTTTCTTCACAACTGTCATGGGGATTTAATTACATGATAAAATTGCAGCTCCTGCCTCTTGAGACAAATTGCATGTTCAGACTGATTGTTTTTTATGAATCTCACACAGGGAGCAAAATACTTCTCTCTTGAAGTTGGTTTGGTCTGATTGTTATGCCCCTGGCACCCTTTACATGCCTTCTAGAAATGAGAAGTTTATGATCCCGTAGTTGGCATGTGGGGGTGGGCGCCCAGCAGAGTTCTTGGTTACTTTGCATCTCTGCACAGAGAAAAGGGAGGCCAATGATGTCTGATGGATTTAAAGTGCATTTTCCTGGGAGTTCCTGTTGTGGCGCAGCAGAAACAAATCTGACTGGTATCCATGAGGATGTGATTTGATCCCTGGCCTCGCTCAGTGTGTCAGGGATCCGGCTTTGTCCTGAGCTGTGGTGTCGGTCGCAGATGAGGCTTGGATCCCGCGTTGCTGTGGCTGTGGCATAGACCAGCCACTGTGGCTCTGATTCAACCCCTAGCCTGGGAACTTCCACATGCTGAGGGTGTAGGCCTAAAAAGCAAAAAGCAGGAAAAAAAAAAAAAAGTCCATTGTCCTTATTTTTTTCTTTGCCAAAAATGAGAGCTTTGAATTTCCAACAGAAAGACAGGCAAAAGGCATGGTAAGAACTGTAAAGGACTCCTAAGCATATACTCAAAGTCCAATTTCACTAATTTAGGATGCAAGTTAATGTCAGAGATCTTTTTTTGCCTATTGAATTGTGAGATTTTTTTTTTTTTAAGTTGAGTTTTGGGAGAGTTTAGTGAAACCCATACTTTCAGAGTTTGTGGAAGGGTGAGTTTCTATACCACTTGGAAATATTTGATATTGCATGTATGTGTATAGGGCGTTTTTTTGGGCACTAGAGGCCTATGGCGATTCCGAGTAGAAATCCTTGCCTTTAGGGAGTAGAGAGAGATGAGGCAGCCATTCGTGGGCCGGTGGAATGAGGTCATCACTTGCTAGGGGTACAGGTGTGATGGTGAGAGCGCGTCAAGTAGGGCATCTGAGAGACAGGAAGGGGGGAGGTCGGGCCTCTCTGGAAAAGTTGGTTCACGAGGGGGTCTGTTTCCTCCTCTCGGCCTGTGCTGGCAGACCTGTGTCCTGTTATCCTGGGCTGAGCAGAAGGCAAGCTCTCTGGCCTCAGGGCTGTGTTGGGGCCACAGGTGCCGTTGGGGAGGTGGGTGCTCTGAGGCCAGGCAGCGAGCAGGCAGGCAGAGCGGGGCTCTGGGAGGAAACAAGCCTCAGACAGCAGGTCTGAGGGATCATAGTTGAGGGGCGAGGCAGGGCTTCGATGTTTGGGGACACAGATGTGTGCTGCCCAGATGCCACTGTTGGAAGGACTTGTCACCCTGCCTGTCGGCTCCTTCTGGGGAGAGAGCCACCTCCCTCTGGAATAGGCTTCCCAACGTGGCAGATTCCCCTGACTGATCAGGTGCCAGGAGACAAGTCCTGCCACTGTGACCCCAGGTGGGAAAACGGTGACACACGTATCAGCTGCGAAGCTCCCCTGGGGGCTGCCCGAGCATGGGGGGGGGTCACAGGTGAACTTGCCCCCAGCCACCCCCTTTGCAGGTGTGGATCCCCAGCCAGTACCTGCAAGGCAAGCCCCACCCAGCACGGGACTGTGCACCCCAAGGCCCCTGGGCCACCTGGAAGGGCAGGTGGGTGGGAAGTCAGAGCAGTGAGACAGGAGAGCTGACAGACGGCCTGCCCCAAGGCCAGGAAGGGCGAAGGGGGGTTGGGGGTGTCATTGGTTTGGACCAGCATTTCTCAACCACCTCAGGCGAAGGGCCAGGAATTTTTTTTTCTTCCCAATTTGTCACAGAGTGATTCTCTCTCAAAATACAATTAAAATTAATTACAAGATAAAATAAAATGGAAAAAAGGCATAATTACAAGTCCAGTGATCACACAAGTGGGTGTTACCTTAATTGTCAAATTGCCATCAATGTTTCTAAGTGTTTACTGTCAATTTTCAGGGCAAACCCGTGCAGAGCAGCCCCCACCCCCCACCGAGCCCTGAGTGGCACGTTGTCATCTGGAATCACTGGCGTACAGGGTGGGTGAAGCTGTGCGGGGAGAGAGGGTGGGGTGAGTTTGTCCACAGCACAGCTTTTAAGCCCTTGGACACTTGCTGTAGAGTTGACCTCTGTACTGCTGGACAAGGGTTGCCAAGCCATTTTTGTAATGGGCCGAGTAGTAAATATTTCAGGTTTTGTAGGTCATGTGGTCTTTGCAACAACTCCTTAGCTCTGCCATTATAGTGTGAGAGCGGCCATCAACAATATGCAAATGAGTGGGCATGGCCATGTTCCAATAAAACTTTATTTATAAAAACAGCTAGCTGGCCCTCGGACACAGTTTGCCAACCTTGGCTCTAGTCGGGGAGCAACGGCAGGCTTGTGGGAAGGAGAGTTACACACACCTCCAAATAGGGAAGGGCTACCACATCCCTTTGTCTGCAGATCTTCCCCATTCCTCACTTCAGCGAAGCCTGCTCTTTATTCTCAAGGCAAATTTGACTCAACAATCATCAGTAGAGCATTTGGGTACCAGGCACACTTTGGTTTCCTTTCTTTTCTGTCTATCCTGCTTCGGGTTTGCTAAACTTCTTGAATCTGCAAATTTATATCTTTCATCCACTTTGGGAAATGTTTGTTCTTTACATGTTTTTTTTAAATTTTTTTTCCTGCCTCCATTCTCTCTCTCTTCTTTTTCTTGGACTCCAGTTGAATGTGTCAGATCATTTATATCGTCCCACTGTCCCTGTTCATTTTATTTCAAATCATTTTACTTTCTGTTCTTCAAGGTGGATACTTTCTATTGATCTGTTTTCAAATTCACTGACTCTTTCTTCTGTCGCCTTCAATCTGCTGTTCACCCCATGACTGACTAGAACAAGGCCAGCCCTGGCTTCCAGGGAGGTGGGGAAAGGTGGTGTTTTTTCCAGCTGGGTACACTGTATTGCCATAGGGACTTAAGTGGGAAGGAAGTGGCAGCTAGTCATAGCTCTTGGCACGAGTCTCTCCATCTGGAGCCTTTCCACATGTGTAAGAGTTTCTTGTTTTTCCAAATTAGATGATCTCTGTCCATTGCTGAATGGCCCCTCTCTGCTTTTCCAAATAAATGTTAATGCCTATGTTGAGATTTTATGGCCGCACATGATACAGTCCCAACTTGCTTGCTGGGACACCCCTCATCTCCTCTGGTTTATGCACCCCATTTCCAGCCAGGTCCTGCTTCCTGCACAAGGTGGGCTGTGTGCTCCACATCCACGTCTACCCCCCGTGTTCCCTCTGTCTGAATTCCCTTCCTTCCCATCGCAACCTCTCAGGAATACGTTCATCTTTCAAGGGCCAACCCAGGAGATCTTTAGGGTCCTCCATATCCTATTTGATCTATTAATATTTATCACTCAGCTACTGTGTGCCAGGATATGGTGGCTAGGACAAGCTCAGTCCCTATTCGATATCCAGTGGCTGAACTTGGTATTTGGTACCAGGCTATATAGGTTGTGCATTTGCCATTTCCAGTTAGTTTCTTGGAAATGTTTGTCCTAAGCAGGGCACACCACTGCAGGAACATCTGTCATTCTGGAAAGGTAGAAAGCCTCTTCTCTCTTATCCTCATTTCTTTTTGTTCTTTCAAAACTCTCCAGTGTGCTGGGGAGTGATGCTAATAGAAGTATGTCATCAGCATACATTATTCCTTTATTAGCCTGTTTCTCAATTTTGATTCTGAAAATATCCTGATTTAGTCTAATTGTAATTTCACTGTGTTCCACAGGCAGTGATGGTTCATACTGGGGGGGAGGGCCGGGGGCGGGTGCTGAGATGACCCTGTAGGATTTTTCTTCCTGCCCATGTGTAAGCTGGACCACTAGCTCTAAGGCATATATCTCATCTCACCACAGCAATTCACCTGCTTCTGGGAAAAAAAGAGCTTAGAGTGTGTGTCTGGTGGAAAGCAAAGGAATATCTTCATTCCAGGTGGTGGGAGAAATTTTTCTGTAGCTAAAACAAGGGCTGCTGCTGGAGCCATTTTATTCCTAAATAATTTAACTATATTCAAAGATAATCTGATGTTATTGTAGGAAAGTGTATTTCTAATAAATTCCACTTGATCTGGGTGAATCAATTCAGGCAGCGCATAATTGAGTCTGTTAGCAAGGACTTTAGCAAGAATTTTGCAATCAGCGTTAATTAAGAAGATGGGACAATAATTTGTGCATAATTCCGGATCTTTTCCTGGCTTGTGAATCAAAGTAATAAGAGCAATGCTCCGGCTGGTGGTGGGATAGTGTCATTAGGTGCTGATTTATAAGTACTTAGAAAGGTTTAATTTCATTTTGCTTCGAGCAGGGTCTCCCTGCCCCCACACGCTCTGATCAGGGTTGCAGCCGAGATGGCAGAGTCCTTTCCTCCCCACCTTCCCTGTCATCTCTGACCTCCTGCTTCCCATTTTTGTTTTTATTCTTCAGCCAAGCACCCCGATCATTCATCCGTATTTTTCCTTAATACTCTTATTTGAATTATTTGAATTAAGGGACTCCAAGCTATTGATGGTGTGTGTGTGTGTGTGTGTGTGTGTGTGTGTGTGTGTGTGTGTGTGTGTAATGTAAAGTCAAAAGGTTGTACACAGCTTCATGGATCTTCCTGCGACCCGTCTCCAGGCAGGTTTGCATCAAGGACCCATGACGACACGTCAGGAAACACACCCAGTTTGGATGCTGCTCTTCACTGGTGGTGGACCAGTCAGGGGATGCTCCTGAGCCTTGGTGTCCTCACCTGTGAAGTGCAGCCATAGGCCAGTTACAGGCATTGTGGCATCCCAGGAAGAGCACTGGATTTCCAGCTCCTCCAGCTGTGGGACTGAGTTGTGGAACTCAACCTCTCTGAGCCTCGTTCTCCTCAGCTGGGAGACGGAAAGACAGCAGGACACACATAAAAGGAGTCCTCGCTGGAAGGAAGTGTGCTTCCTCCTGCTCGCCTCCACTGGGGGCTGTTCTGGGGCTAACGTGCTCTGGTCCGTGGGCTGCTGGCTCCAGGGCCAAGCTGTTGCTGTTAGTCAGTGGGAGCTCATCCACCCGTCTCCCACCAGCCTTCTAGGTGAGACCTTCCCTGCGCATCTGGCCTGGAGCCAGCGAGGTGAGGCTGGGTCTACACAGGTCTCTGTTAGGACTCTCCACACCCATGAAGGCAACAGGGCTTTGTCAATATCATCAAACACAACTCACTGCTCTAGAACCCTCCTGAGTCCCATTTGGAAACACCCTAAGAGAGGACCTCACCAACCCCCTTATTTTTTTTGGCCACGCCCACAGCGTGAGGAAGTTCCCGGGCCAGGGGATTGAGCCTAGACCACAGCAGTGACATTGCTGGATGCTTAACCCACTGAGCTGCCAGGGAACTCCCCAACCCCCCATTTTTAAAGGAGGAAATCAGGGTTCCGAGAGAATGGCTGAGAAGCACAAGACCACACAGGGAGTAGGGAGCCAGGGGCACGTACCCAGGGCACCTCACCAGGGGTTTCTAGCTGCTTACATTACGCCAGCAACACACAGCAATGCAAGCATCATTGGGTCACATGTGAGTCCTCTAGGGCAGTAGCTGTCTTCTTCTTTTTTTTTTTTGTCTTTTGTCTTTTTCTTTTTTTTAGGGGGAGGTTCCCAGGCTAGGGGTCAAATTGGAGCTGGGGCTGCCACCTATACCACAGGTGCAGCCATGCAGGATCAGAGCCTCATCTGCAAACTACACCACAGCTCATGGCAACACCAGATCCTTAACCCACTGAGCGAGGCCAGGGATGGAACCTGCATCCTCATGGATGCCAGTCAGATCCGTTTCTGCTGAGCCACAATGGGAACTCTGTGGAGCTGTGCTGATTTAACTGACATTCAACTGCTGGGTTTTCCATGGACAGTGTTCCCCTCCACACACAGGGAAGAAGGATGTGGATGCATCCTGATGACATGGTGTGCTGAGCATCCAGCCTTCAGTGTTGCTGGCCGAATCATGCCAACGGACTCCGCTTGGCCTGTGACCATCACACATTCACCCACATTCCTTCGCCACCTATACGTGCTGCTGGGTGAGATCTCTTAATAAAAAGCCAATTAGTATTTCTTTAACTTGCCTCCAGATGCTTAAATACCATTACCCCAAACACAACATAATGCTTCTAGTTTTCTATTTCAATCAAGAATTCAAGTAGCATCTTGACTTGTATATAATATATCAGCAGCAAAATCATGGAATGCTGACATTCTTAATAATAGCAATTAGTAATCAGTTGTTTCTTAAGTAGTTTGATTACTCCAGCTACCAAATTGTACAGTCGATGTGTTTGGGGGCAAGTGGGGTCTCACCGCCCCTCCCCCGCCATCCTTCCTGCCTCCCCATGTTCTCACCGCTTAGTGAGCTGGTAGGCATTGCAAAGAGGTGAGGACGAATAATGCAGTTATGGCTGATATTAAACAGGAGAGACTTGGCTTTAGCAGAAAGCGGAATCAAATATTTCCTTGCAGAAAGACTCACCCAGATCGGGTCTGTGGAAGAGGAGTCTGCGCTCACTCAGCTGAACGTTAGCCAAGGAGCTTGGACTCAGAGTTCGAGCCCTTCTCAGAGCTAAGACCCTGTACCAGGCTCTGGATACCAAGTTCTAGGCAAGGGTCTTGACCTTGAGGAGGTCCTTTTGGGTCTGAAATGGCCAGTGGGTATAAACATCAGCCCCCCAGCAAGGCTGCGTGTTGCAGTAACTGCTAGAGCCTGAGGGCAGGGGCTCTGTGGAGGGAGAAGGAAGGTCCGTGGGGGGGGGGGGGGCAGAGGAGACTTTCCAGCAGAAGCGGGGCTCTGGGTGGGGTCTGGAGGGAGGTGGGGATGCTAGGTGAGCCAGGAGGAGGCAGAGGAGGCCCTCACAAACCCCGGGAGGACGTGGGTGTCATCCTGGAGGGGAGGGTCTTCTTGGGGTGGGGTGAGTGGGACAGAGGGGGTTTCAGATTGTGGGTGAGCTGGGGGCTCCGCCCTATTCCACCCCCCACCCCCACACGGGATTGCTGTACCCCAGCCCTGGGATGCCTCCCTCACAGTGGGGCATCTGAGTCAGACTAGGAGACCTGAGCACCCGTTAGAGCCCGCAGGCCCTGAGCAGCATCCACAGGGCACCCCAGCTACATCTTTGCAGGAGAGCAGGTGGCTTCACAGGGCACAGCTGAATTGCCTCTTTAGGAGAGTCCTGACTTTGGACCGCTCCTCCGCCTCGTGGCCGTGCCTGAGGGTACGCTCTGCACTCTGCCCCCTTACCTGCCACGGCTGATACAAATTTTTTTTTAAACTATAGTTGATTTACAATGTTCTGTCAATTTCTTTCTTTTTTTTTTGTCTTTTGGCTATTTCTTTGGGCCGCTCCCGCGGCATATGGAGGTTCCCAGGCTAGGGGTCGAATCGGAGCTGTAGCCACCGGCCTACGCCAGAGCCGCAGCAACGCGGGATCCGAGCCGCGTCTGCAACCTACACCACAGCTCACGGCAACGCCGGATCGTTAACCCACTGAGCAAGGGCAGGGACCGAACCCGCAACCTCATGGTTCCTAGTCGGATTCGTTAACCACTGCGCCACGACGGGAACTCCTGTTCTGTCAATTTCTGATGTACAGCAAAGTGACCCAGTCACATCCCGCCCCCCCCCCCCCCGCCCCGCCACACACACGCACATACATTCTTTGTCTTATGCTATATCTTCCATCATGTTCCATTACAAGATACTGGATAGAGTTCCCTGGGCTGTACAGCAGAACCTCATTGCTTATTCACCCTCAATGTCATAGTTCGCATCTACTAACCCCAAACTCCCCGTCCATCCCACTCCCTTCCCCTCCCCCTTGAATTTTCAAGTTCCTTCGCCCTCTCCCCTCCTCAAGGGAGCACACGTACACCTGAGGGCGTCTCCAGAATAAGTCATTCCCACCGCTTTCTCGGCTGGTACCTCTTTTCCCCTGTGCTTTCATTGTAATGCCGATATGGATGCACAGAAAGACAGTTATTTTTTCTGTTCTTTTTGGTGGGAGAAATAAGGTCACGGATGAGCATGGGGATTTCACTGAGAAAAGCAACATCCTTAGAGATGTCCATTGACAAGCAGAGAAAATTGTTACTTTTTTTTATTTTTGCTTTGTAGGGCCGCACTGGTGGCATATGGAGGTTCCCAGGCAAGGGGTCTAATCAGAGCTGCAGCCGCAGGCCTACACCATAGCCACAGCAATGCGGGATCTGAGCCACATCTGCGACCTACACCTCAGCTCATGGCAACACCAGATCCTTAACCCACTGAGCGAGGCCAGGAATTGAACCTGCAACCTCATGGATACCAGTCAGATTTGTTTCCACTGCGCCATAACAGGGCCTCCCAGAAAAGCGTTACTTTTCTTTTTCCCCCCACACCCAAGGCATGCAGAATTTCCCAGGCCACAGACTGACTCCTCACCAAAGCAGTAACCAAAGCCACAGGACTGACAATACCAGGTCTGTACCCCCTGAGCCACCCCGGAACTCTTTTTTTTTTCTTATTTTTGCAAATTGTCATCTTTTGCGCAATACTCAGAGTTCTATCAACCAGGGTTGTCCTTAGGTTGGACACTTTTCCTCTTTTTTCCCAGAAGTGCCTTTTTGGTGCGACCCTCGCACACGCCTCTCCTGGCCCGGGCGGCCCCATCTTCTTGCTCATTACATCCTTTCACCCTCGCCTTCCTCTTCCGGACGAGGGACGTTATTCCCAGGCTTCCTCCCCAATGGAGGTGGCATTTCAAGGCACTGCCACAAGTTCTGGCCCCCTTTCATGCACTCCAGAGACCCCACGGGTATGTCTGAACGCAAGCGGCTCTGTTTCTCTCAAGAGTGTTCCCCGAGGTCTCATAATTACCTCGAGAAAGAGCCCACTTACTCCCACACTCAGAAGAAAGGAAGCCTCACTCCGTTTTAAGCTTGAGACCGTGAGACTCTGGGATCATGGCCTCAGAGGAGCCTGGAGATGAAAGGGACCTCAGTGGTGATCCAACCAGCATTGCCCAGAGAGCATCTGCAAATTACCGGTCCCCCTGCGGGTGAAGCCACAGTGAGCTGTAACACGCCTTTGCGCATGGACCACTTCCCAAGTGCCCTCCCGCATGGAGCTGTGCTCAGGGACCTCTGCTTGGGAAGTACGGATCCAACCGAATCACATGCACTAGTTATTAAGTAAAAGCACTGGCCCAGAGAGGGAAAGTGACTTCCCTGAGGTCACACAGCTCGGCGGTGGCAGAGCCCAAGCTTCCCTCTGGAGCATCTCCCTCCAAGGCTGAAACTTCTTGAGGCACCTGTAATGACATGGGCTCTAAACTCCTGGGAGCCGGTCATGTGGGTTATTCCTGTTTCAAGCCTCTGCTCTCCATACTGCCAGGCATGCCCAGAGGCTCAAACACAGTCATAGGTCTCTCTGATTTCTGTCCGGATGGGTGGCACCATCTTCTTCGTGCCACCAAACCCTTCCCAGCGGTTCTCAGCTTTGTCACTTACCTTTGTGTCCATTCCACTCTTGGTTTAGACCCTGTCATCTCTTCCCCGGGCGACTGCCTTCACCCATCACTGGATCTTGTTTCCTAACCCTTTCTTGTTCTCTTCAAAGCCCGCTCTCACACTTCAGCCAGAGCAGCAGCTTCCAGATGCCAACGTGAGCACGCTGCGCCTTTAAGCTGCAGTAAAGCCCCGCGCCCAGCCTGCTTCCCCGGCAATGGAACCACTGGGGACCAGGATGGGCCCCAGGCTCACATGCGTAATTACTTAGTTACAACTGTCCTGAGATGAGAACAACCCAGGACAAGCCCAAGTCCTTCAAAACATCATCAGCTTGGACCTGTTCTTGCCTTCCTGAATTCTACCTGCCGGCAGGGAGGAAGTGTAAACAGATCTGATTTAGAACGCGATGGCTTTGCCGTGGGACCGAACGAGGCTCTCTTAACACCAGCTTCATTAGTTTTAGGTGTTTAGCAAAGCGTGGGGACAGTAGAGACGGTGCAGGACATTAGCAACGTGAAAAGAAACGGTATTACATTGTATTGTATTGTATTGCATTGTATTGTGTTGTATTGTAATGTATTGTAATGTATTGCTTTCTAAGGCTGCACCTGGGGCATATGGAGGTTCCCAGGCTAGGGGTTGAATCAGAACTACAGCTGCCGGCCTACACCACAGCCACAGCAATGCCAGATTGGAGCCGCGTCTGTGACCTACACCACAGCTCACAGCCATGCTGGATCCTTAACCCACTGATTGAAGCCAGGGATCAAATGATGAAGCCAAATCATAGCAGGGATCTGGCAGGGAGGGGCCCCCAGAGCAGAGACCCTGCCCTCCCGGCTCCCCGCAGCAGCTTTGGTCAGCTAGCCTGGGGGTAGGTTGATGTGTTTGCTAAGGCACCTCACCTGCAGGCACAGGGCAGGGGGCAGGGTGGCTCTGCAGGGCTCAGCACTCCCCACCGAAGGGTGGTTTATGATGTTAAAATCCCCTCCCAACTAGCATATGGAGGATAGATGCCTAACAAGGTCCTCCTGCAAAGCACGGGGAACCATGTCCAATAGCCTGTGATCAACCGTCGTGGAGAAGAATACGAAAAAGAATATATCCACGTATCGAGTCACTTTGCTGTACCGCGGAAACAAACACAACGTTGTGAATCAACTATACGTCAATATAATTAAAACAAACAAACGTAAAAAGCTTCTCTCATGGACTCAGAAAAACGCAGTCCCCTTCAAACCCCAGTGCAGGCTCCTGGATCGGGGTGTGTACCCCAAGGGCGCTGTCCCTGCAGAGCCAAGGGTGGATTCATTGCCTCGAAAGAGGATTAAAATTAAGAAGACTGTGTAGTGCCAGGGAAAATACTTTAGAAACGTTAACTCAACAGAGAACACAAGTTATGTCTACCACACAATTACACGTGGAGGAAGTTCACACATGCAAATAGGCTAGCGGCAGGGGGGTGGGTGGGGGGGGGCGGGAGTGGAGAGATGAAAACTGGGCACTGGGTCAGGATGGTGGCGTCATGGCTTGATTTTTTGCTTTTTACCTTTTTTTGTATTGTGCTGTAATTGTTGCCTACGTAACACACAGATATACACTGTATGCCTCTATACATAGTATCTCTCTTTATATCATTATAAATATAGGTGCACACACACACCGTAGCCAGTTTCTCCCTAAAGCCTTACCCAGCTCGTTGACACCCCCAGGGGTAGGGGTGGGGTACATAGTATGTACTACTATGTCCTCCGATGTGTGTGTGTGTGTGTGTGTATAAAATACATATCCTATATGTATAATATGACATAGAGATACATACTGCGCAGAGAGATCCATACTAAATATATACTACGTATATAGACGCAGACCTGTCCCGTGTGCACATAGACATTATGTATATACAGTGACTGCAGCACATGCGTGTGTCTATGAAATAAGGATCAGGGAGCTGGGCAGGTACCGTGTGCCTGCCTCAACCATGTGCCCTTCCACCCGCAAACGCCCACCCCTCACGGGCACACAGGACGGGGAGGTCAGTTTCCAAGGCGGCGATTGACGCAGTTACCTAGGAGCACCCCGGGGGGCAGCTGCGCTGAGGGGTCCTTCATCCAGTCGTCGTTGGCCAGTTCTATCACGGCGTCCACGGGCCGGACTTCAGTGCAGACCAGCGCCCTCACCCTCTCCTCATCCCCGGCTTCCAGGGCCGACTTTAATCTCGTCACCAAATCCGAAGTGACCGGGTAATCGGGAAGGCGGGCCGAGATGGACATTGTAATATTGTTTGTGTGGCGACCAAACGGCTCTTCTCAACCGAGTCCAAAGGCAGCAGCTGCAGGAGCAGGCTCTGGGCGTGCCTATAAATAGAAGCCGTATGGCTCCAGTTACGGCTCTGGGGAGGCGCCACCTGCCAGCAGCCCTCCCCACCCCTTCCTTACAGGGAGATGGGAATTGTTCCCCCCAAGGCCTCTGTTCGGGATTATTCTAGTAAACCTGCCTGTGACTGGGAGAAACAGGACAGTGTGGTTAAAACAAAGACCCCGTGCTATGTGCTCAGGCGTGGGACTGAGGATCATGAGAACGGCTGTGTGTACGTGTAAAACTGAGTCACCTGGCTGTACACCTGAAACGAACACCACATTGTAAGTCAACTATACACCAATAAAATAAAAAAAAAATAAAGTAGGAGTTCCCGCTGTGGTGCCGTGGGTTAAGAATCCAACTGCAGTGGCGGGGTCATGGCAAGAGCACCGTTCGATCCCTGGCGGGGCACACTGGGTTAAAGGATCCAGCATGGCTGCAGTTGTGGTATAGGCCAGCAGCTGTGGCTCAGATTCGATCCCTGGCCCAGGAACTTCCATAGGCCACGGGCCCAGCCATTAAAAACAAACAAACAAACAAACAAACAAACAAACAAACAAACAAAAACCCAAAGTGCGACTCTGTGCTGAAACTTTAAAATCCTTTTCCTGAGACTGACTTGGAACATCTGGTTGGTTGAAAGGAATATTTTGTAATGTTCTGAACCACAGAGTCCTTCACTTCATCTACCAAGAGAGTCTGGGTGACTATAAATCAGACAGACCTTGGAATTAAGGAGAAGGCAGGGGAATCCTTGGCTTCCAAATTCAGAGATAGACCGGGCTGCCTCAAGAAGACAAACACACCACATACGTGAACACAAAAAAGTAACCTTAGTATTTGCGGCTGCCTTTGGATTTGTCCAGGCTGCTAACTGAGGCTTAAAGCACCCAATTCCACGCCCTGTGCGAGTGTAAGCACTACTGTTGGTTTCTGTGCATTCCACGAGCGGAGAGTGGACGTGTTCCATGCCCTCTGCCTCTTGTTCCTGGATGTCTCCACGTCCACCGGCTCCAGCAGCGCCTGCATGCTGGGAGGCTCTCCAGGCTGTGCTGTACGCTTACAAGTGGACTCATTGTGGGGTTTATTAAAAACAAAACAGGAGGAGTTCCTGCTGTGGCTCAATGGTATCGAACCTGACGAGTATCCATGAGGTTGCGGGTTCGATCCCTGGCCTCCCTCAGGGGGTTAAGGATCCAGCGTTGCTGCAAGCTATGGTGTAGGTCACAGATGGGGCTGGGATCTGGCGTTGCCGTGGCTGTGGTGTAGGCTGTCAGCTTCAGCTTTGATTCTACCCCTAGTCTGGGAACTTCTATATGCCGCAGGTGCGGCCATTAAAAAAAAAAAAAGAAAGAAGAAAGAAAAAACATTGAAATATATTGAACACATAACATTCTGAGTATGTTTAAGGTGTACGTCATATGATTTATAGCTTGTAATGTGGCTGCCTTTGTAATGTTGGCTAACACCGCTATCACATTGCAGAACCACCAGTCCTTCTTTTGTGGTGGGGATAGTTCCGTTTTCTTAGTCTCTTAGTAAGTTTGATGTTCATAATATGATATTATAGTCTATAGTTACTGGACTCTGCATTAAATCTCGGAGTTGCTTATCTACTGGTTGCAAGTTTGTAGCTTTCAATGGCATCTCTCCTCTCATGTGCCTTTATGGACGTCCCTCTGCCTTGTGTCCCCATCTGGCAACCTCTTTCCTTTCCCTCTCTCTCTCCCTCTTGCTTTTCAGGGCCGCACCCACTGCATATGGAAATTCCATAGGCTAGGGGTCGAATTGGAGCTGCAGCTGCCGGCCTATGCCACGGCCACAGCAACGCAGGATCCAAGCCACATCTGCAACCTACATCACAGCTTGCAGCAATACCAGATCCTTAACCCACTGAGCAAGGCCAGGGATGAAACCTGTGTCCTTACAGATACTAGTCAGGTTTGTAACCCACTGAGCCACAACGGGAAATCCCTCACTTTCTCTTGTCTTCCTGCGTGATGGTTCATTTTATGTGTGAATCAGGCTGGGCCATGGTGCCCAGATACTTGGTCAAACATTTTGGATGTTTCTGTGAGGGTTCTTTTCTGGGGACGGGTTGAAGTTTATTTTTTAAGTTGGTAGTCTTCGAGTAAAGTAATGGGGTGGGCCTTGTCCAATCAGTTGAAGGCCTTCACAGGACAAAGACTAATATGCCCTGAGCCAAAGGAGTACGGGCAGCAGATGGTCTTTGGATTAGACCTGCTACTCTTCCTGAGCCTCTAGTCTGCTGGCCTGCCCTGAAGGTTTTGGACTTGCTGGTTACCACAATTGTGCAAGTTGATTTCTTAAAATAAATCACATGTATCTTTATTTTAAGAAAACCGACACACACAGAGGTTTTCCTTTGGTTCTGTTTCTCTGGAGAACCCTGAATAATGAACCCTTCTCCTCTCAGCTCCTCTGCATGATTTTGCAACTTCTGTTCCATACAGTGCTTCTCTTCCCATCTGATGCATGTCTATATCTGCGTTTGAGGAGCCAGCTCTGAGGTTCCTTCTCAATATCTGTTCTTTTTCTCCCTAAAAGAACCTGGGTTTTCTTTGTTGTGATGATGTGCCTGGCCCCTGGTGATGAATCATGTTGGTTTAAATCAGTAGCGTCTGCCCAGCTCTCCTTTTCTAGCTTATTGACATCTTAGCTTCCCTGGCAACCCACTTCTCTCTGGTGAGAGCAGCCGTGGTCTGCTCTGCTGCGTCTAGGAAGTTTTTTCCTTTCATAATTTTAAGGGGAAGTAGTGGCTGGCACTTCTGTTTTCCTTGAACATGGACGTGATGTGTGGAGCTGTGGCAGCCACATTACAACCATGAGGTGATAGACATAAGATGAAGGCTCGACATACTAAGGGGAGTGGAACAGAAAGAGGAACAAGATGGAGGGTTCCTTGATGACATTTCTAAACCTTTGTCCCAGCTCCAGGAGGCCAACTGCTACAATTCTTGTCTTTGTTCCTTAAGTACAGTTCATGTGTTTTCTGTGGCTTAAAGCTGAAAGTATCCCAGTTTGACGCAGGCCATGTGTTTACTCTGCCATTAAAGTCATGATCATGTCCTGGCTTTGGTCCAAAGAGATGTAGCAGACATGGCTCAGCCTGTGACAAAGAAAGTGAGTCAATGCCAGCTTTCTGCTCTTCAGTAGTTCAGCTCTTGCCTCTTCTGTGATAAAATCTCACTGCATCTACAAGGACAGCAGCTGACCCCAGACACCCCGAGCTGAGGAGCAAAAGCATCACAGGCTAGGATCATCGGGGGGCAAGCAGCCAGGGCCACTTGAGGGGCTGCATTCCAGTGTCAGAGGGATTGCAATTGGACCCTAATGGAGATATTCTTGGAATCCCTGGCAATATGCTCTGCCCGGAAAGGAGCCATGAACTCTGTGGATATGTATTCAGTTTGGATGTTTGACTAATTTTCAGAGCATGGAGTTGGCCTCTGGTTCTTTCTTCAGTCAAAGAACGATGGGCTTTGAAAGAGTTTGAACTTGAATTTTCAAGCACAAATGCTATGCAGCATCCAATTCCCTACAATTCATTTTTATTTTTTTTTTATTTAAAAAATTTTTCTTTTATGGTTGCATCTGCAGCATAAGGAAGTTCCTGGGCTAGGGGTGTAATTGGAGCTGTAGCTGCTAGCCTATGCTGCAGCTTGTGGCAATGCCAGAGCCTTAACCACTGAGCGAGGCCAGGGATCAAACCCACATCCTCATGGAAACTATGTAAATTCTGAACCTGCTGAGCCACAGTGGAACTCCCAATGCCTTACATTTCAAAAGAAATGTGACATCAACACATTTGTGTAAATACAAAGAGAGGGAGGGTAGTGACCCCAGGAAAATTATCAGAATTTGGGTAAGGTAATTTAAAGAAATAAACCGAGAATTAGTAGAGATTGCTATCAAACTTCAAATCAGAAGGGAGGTAAAGATGAAACACTTGTTAGGCAGATAATAAGATGACAAAGCCTCAAAATATGGCACTCACTGATCTTAATTACCAAGCTATCTGCTGGGTGTTTAATCAGTGGCACATATACTATGCTAATTATTCTGGCTAATTTTGTTATAATGTAATTCTTTATCAACCCTGCTATGTATAAATTAGGAATCGAAATGTAACTAACACAAATTATATTTAAGGCAACATGAATTTCTTCAGTTCATTGTGAAATCTTCTGATCTCTCTTTCTTTGTCTTTTCTTTTTTGATTAGCTCACGTGACCCCCTGCTGCCCACCCCTCCTCTGTCTCCCATAGGCTGAACTGTCATTTGAGGAGGAAGGGACCCAGCAACAACATTTCCCCCTTCAGTTCTTGGAAATCTTGTACTTGACTTTCTCCTTCACCAACTGTCCTTGGAAGGTGTGGGATATATTTTAGCAATCAAGGGCAGAGGGATCCGGGCTTTCTCTGAATCCATAAAGGTCACCTCGCTGTTTCACTCTGATGTTTAAATCATTGTCAGAGGGTACCATAATTCACGGATTTTCAGTGAAGTCCCATATGTGACTTATACCAGGTTATGTTTACAAATGTGCGCAGCTGAGGACTTATAACACAGAAAAGCATAAGTCCCATCTAGAATTTTTTGCATCATCACACAGTTTGCCTCTAGGGAGTTTGGTCTAGCTGTGTAGAGCCCAGGAGCTCGCCTTCAGAGACCACCAGCCTTGGAATTTTCTCTCTATTCGTCCCCTTGGTTTGGAACTATTTTGTAGCACGATAACAATGCCTGATGAATAAATGGATACAGTGGGGTCTCATTTAGTTTCAGCCCCATGATAGGGTGAAAATCGGTGTTGGTTGCTAGTGGAGGGTCCTGGGAGAAAAGGTCCGTCCCGGATACTCAGACCCCATTAGGACCCTGGGGTCAAGGACAAGCACTGGGCACATCCAAGTTAACTCAAAGTGACTGTGGCATGATTCTGCAATGAAACGGATCCACTTCTGAGACCAATTGCCTCTTTGAGCCTGTACGGCTCTGCTATTTCCTGAGGTCCTGGGGAGCTGCTTCTTCAACATGCAGGTTCTCTGTAGGTAGCCGCCGAGTGCTCTCGGCTCAGATCTTTCTGCCAAGTTCAGCTGGGGACCCAGGGACGCCTGGGGCTCCCTTCCCGGCGTGGTCCTCCACCCCTCTCCTGTCCCTGCAGCCCTCTCCCCAGTTCTCAGCTCAGGATCACAGAGGCTTCTCCCTGTGGTCGGAAGCTTTTCAATTTGGCAGAAGATTTCTCTGAATTCCTTCTTAATGAGTGTCCCTCATAGCTTTTCAGGCTTGAAGGTTTCAACCAAGACATCTGTGTGAACGGACTCACTGTCCCCCACCCCCTACGGCAGGACTGGCTTGCCCATCAACCTACTGGGCTGAGGGGAGCCACCCTGTGCGGCATTGTTCGTGGTCTTTATGGGCAGCAATTTGTGCACCGAGAAGACAGGGGCCACCGTCATTTCCTTTGTGTCCCTGAAGGCTTGAAACAACATGGTGGCATGTGGGTACCAGCCAGATGTGAGGAAAGCCATTTACAACCCTTGCCTGGTTTTCTTCTTTCTGTTGGGACATGATTTATGAAGACAGGAGGATGAATTTATACAATTGGAGATGCGGACCTTGCCCCTTAGTCGAACCATCAAAGACAAAACGACAAACAAATGAGTTTCACTCAGTAAACACTTTTTGAGCCCCTGAGGATACCAGGCACTTGCTGATGCGCCATGAATCCAGCATGCGATATACTGTGTTCTGCTTGTGTAAGTCCCAGGTACACGAGAGACTCTTCTAAAGATGCTGCACGTATAAACTCGCCTTCTCTCAACAATCCCGCCAGGCGGGTGCTATCCTTAGCACCACCTGGCTAAAGAAAAGATGGGGAAACCAGGCAGCAAAACTATTTCCTGGAGGCCGCAAGGTGCTAAGTGGCAGAGCTAAGATGCAAATGTGGGCAGTGTAACTGGCCACGTTCAAAGCCCCTCTGGGCTCAAATCTTCCCTCTTCGCTTCTTCCTCTTCCTTCCTTTCCATATTCTTTTGCTCTTTTTTGGAGATGCAGTGTTGTGAGAAAAGATGGGGAAGGGATGGGAAAAGAGGTGCAAAGACCAGGAGTATTTGCAAGACTTTGGGGGAAAAGGCCTGGGAACAGCTATGCTGTGCGCAGGAACTGGATAAGGAAAGAAAGGCAACTGCTTTGAAACAATCCTTCGTTGCAGGAGGGCGTCCCTCTAATCAAGACACTGTGCTGAGCCCAGACCACCGGGGTCATGGCTTTTTAAGAGCGATCCAGCTAATTATAGGGGGCACTGGCGCTGACTGGGGGAGAGACGGAAGCCTCCATCAAGCACAATATTCTTGCGTGGAAAGTTCGCCTTTTGAGCGTTAAGTTAAAATCAAGCTGGCAGAACAAAGCAGCGTGCGTGACGTCATTTCAGAGATACAGCCGGACAGTTTGAGACAGTAATTTGCTTTCAAGGGTTTTTTTTTTCTTTTCTCCGAGCGGAGTAGAGAGGGGAAGGAAGGAGGAGAGAAAGTGAAGGTGACGGAAGCGCAAGGAGGAAGGGAAGGAAAGGAAGGAAGGAGGAAGAGGCGGATGAGGAGAGAGAGGGAAGGGAAGCGGAGGGGAGGGAGGGAGGGAGAGGGAGGGGAGGGAGGAGGGAAGAGGCGGAGGGAGGGAGGGGGGAGGGAGGAGGGAGGGAGGGGGGAGGGAGGGAGCGGAAGGGGGCCGGGAAGGAAGGAAGGACAGGAAGGAAGGAAGGAAGGAGGAAGGGGAAGGAGAGAGGAGGGGAGAGAGGGAGAGGAGAGAGAAGAGAGATGGAGAGGGAGCGAAGGAAGGAAGGAAGGGAAGGAAGGACGGAAAGGAAGAAGAAGGAAGGAAAGGAGGGAGGGAGGGAGGAGGGAGGGAGGGAGGGAGGGGGAGGGAGGGGAGGGAGGGAGGGATGGGATGAGGAGGGAGGGGGAGGGAGGGAGGGTAGGGAGGGAGGGAGGGAGGATTTCTTTTCTTTCTTTCTTTCTGTGTAGTTATTTATGAGCCTGTGCCCACGGCGTATGGAGGTTCCCAGGCTAGGGGTTGAATCGGAGCTGCAGCGGCCGGCCTACACCACAGCCACAGCCATGTCAGATCCGAGCTGTGTCTGAGATCGACAGCACAGCTCATGGCAACACTGGATTCTTGACCCACTGAGCGAGGCCGGGGATGGAACCTGCATCCTCGTGGATGCCCGTCAGATTTGTTTCTGCTGCACCAGGATGGAAACTCCTGCTTTTTCAAGTTTAAACTCCTCCCGTCTCAGATCACCTCGGAAAGAAGGAAAAGGAGCAAATAGAGATCTGGTCAGTGGTTGCACCTAATTAGGGCAGACAGAGGGCATCACGGTGACAAAAGTTGGGGGCATTCCTGTGAGAAACAGGGCAGGCGAGACTGGGGAAGGGCCAGGAGTCCTGGGGTGAGAGCAGGGCGGATCTTGCCTCCGCAGATTGCAGAAAACATCAGTGTCTATGGCGCCTTCTGCTCCTGATGCTGGAACGTCCCGTTTCAGTCGCGCATGTCTCAGAAAGGGCCTTGCATCGGCCATTCCAGAGGGTCTGTGTCGAAAGACAAAATGATTCCCGCTGCGGTGCCTGAGGTTAAGGATCCAGGATTGTCTCTGCAGCTGCTTGGGTTCGATCCTGGCCTGGAACAGTGGGTTGTCGTGGAGGTAGCAGCTGTGGTTTGTGTTTGATCCCTGGCCTGGGAACTTCCATATACCTTTTCTGGGTGTGGCCAAAAAGGAGAAGAAAAAAAAAAAGGGCAAAACCAACCAACCAACCAAAAAAAACCGGGGAAAAAACACCCTGCCCAGTGGGGAAGCTCCTGGCCACGTCTGGCTAATCCGTTCCAAGCCTACCCTTCTGTCGCAGAGAAGTACAAGGCTTGTACTTCTTTCTCTTTTCCTGGTCTGGGTCTGACACACACGCAATCCTCGGACACACACAATCCGTGATGTGCCCGCCTATGCCAGGCAGCCCGACCTGCACACCCTGTGTCATCCCCTCCTGCCAAGCGAACACTTGGTGACATGCTTCTAAAGGAAATGGTACGGCCGAGGGGATGGACTCTCACGTGGGAGATTAGGTTATAAAAAGACTGTGGATTCTGTGCTGGGTGCTGTCTGTCTCTATCTCTTGAATTGCTCCTCTTGGGGGCAGCCAGCTTCCTTGTGACGAGGCAATGAGTGCACTTGAAAGTGGATATTCTGAAGCTGTCACCTGTCACTGGGGAGACCTGGGCGTGGAGCCATCAGCCCAAATCCAGTTTTGAAGTGACTGCAACCTTGTGAAAGACTTTGAGCCAGAACCACCCATCTCAGCTGCGCCTGGATTTCTGACACTGTTGTTTTAAGCCAGTAGGTTTTAGGGCGATTTATTCTGCAAGAATAAATAATTAATCCATCACCCAAACTACTGTTTTAAGAAAGCCATAGACCTCATTCTTCCCGCCCATTGTCTCCTTCCCCACTTAAGGATAAGGCGGCCAGAACGCTGATTCGCAACCTTAGAAGGAAGGATTCTTTCGAGTCATCAGTGCAAACGTCTTTTTTACGAAACAGAGCTGCTGCAAGAAACGAGAGAAAATTTGAGAAAATCTCCGATTCACAGCGCGAATGAGCATCTAGACGAAACTTAACGTCTGTGAAAAAGGAACGACAGGGGATCAAGGAAGATTGCTCTGAGATGAAAATCATGACTCAGATTTTCAGATGAAATTGACACCGTGATTGGAGATGGCAGGAAATCAAATGAGTGGTGTAAACGAGGGCCCGAGCACGTCTCTCACGCTCAGAGTATAAAAGGGAAGAAAAGACGCACACAAAGAAAAGTAACGTTGAACACAGATTCAAAACTCATTAGATCTTAGGAGACACAGGAGCAGAGAGAATATGATGTGTAAACAAGGAAATAATACAGACTAAGTTCTGCTCTGGACTGAATCGCCTCCCCGCCAAGTTTATACTGACGCCCTATGAGACTCTGCTGCGGGGGGGGGGGGGCTTTAAGGAGATGGTTTAGGTTAAATGCAGTCTTAAGTGGGGAGAGGAGGCTGATGTGATGAAACGCGCGTCCTTACAAAGAGGCACTACAGACCAGTCCCCCCAGACACAGGGGAAGGGCACATGGCCAGATGGTGGCCGCCTACGGGCCGAGGGCAGAGGCCTCAGCACGAAACCCATCAGCACCTTGATCTTGGATTTCTCAGCCTCCAGAACTGTGAGAAATACATTTGTTTGTTTGTTTGTTTGTTTGTTTGTTTGGCTGCACCTGAGGCACAGAAATTTCCAGGCCAGGGATCAGACCGGCACCATAGCAGTGACTGGAGCTGCTGCAGTGACAGTGCTGGATCCTTAACCCTCTGAGCCACCGGGGAACTCCTAAATTTGCTTCTTAAGCCACCCTCTGTATGCTGTTTTATTTTTAATGGCCACACTCGCGGCACATAAACGTTCCCAGCCCAGGGATTGAATCCGAGCTGCAGCGGAGAAGAGACCTGCGCCGAAGCCGTGGCAATGTGGATCCTTTAACCCACTGTGTCAGGCCCGGGAACAAACCTGGACTTCCACCTTGATCTGAGCTGCTGCAGTTGGATTCTCAACACATTGCACCACAGTGGGAACTCCCCCGTGTATGCTATTTTATGAGAGTAGACATAACAAAAATGGGCTGTGATGTGTCTTGAGCTAAAGAATATCTTCTCTCCAAAGTAAAACTCTCTTTTAAGCACCTTAAAAAATGTCTTTAAATTCCAAGCATCCTTCAGGGAGTTCCTGTTGTGGTTCTGGGGTAAGGAACCTGACTAGTATCCATGAAGATGCAGATTTGATCCTTGGCCTTGCTCAGTGTGTTAAGGATCTGGTGTTGCCGTGAGCTGGGGTGGAGGTTGCAGATGCCACCTGGATCTGGCTGTGGTGTAGACCAGCAGCTGAAGCTCTGATTCGCCCCCTAGCCTGGGAACTTCCATATGCTGTGGGTGTGGCCCTACAAAAAAAAAGCAAAAAAAAATGCATCTTTCAAAAGATTCTTTGAACAGGTAGAAATGTGTCTGAACATATTCTGATGACATTTTAGTATTTCCAGAATAAAGGAACAACTCTTAAAGTTTACAGTGGAAAAACCACATCCCCTAATTGGCAGCAATTTTCTTCGTATCATAAAGTGGCACAAAGCAACAGAATGATGCCATAAAGTTTGGGAGGGGGGACTACTATAAACCAAGAACTTCATTCTCAGACAATTTAATGTTCATTGTGGGGAATCAGAAAGAGATCTCCAGTGAGAAGACCTAATACTCAGAAAGAACTTGGAAAATATTTCATAAACATCATCTCTTGAGAAAACCATTAAAAAATTACTCCCATTAATTAAGAACAAATTAAAAACTAAAATTAAGAACTCAAGAATTGAGATGTCACTTAAAAAAAGTTGGTAAAAAAAGTTGGTTAAAAGAAAGAACAATATAGTACACGTACATCTAAGTCTTAAACTGATACAAATGTACTAAGAACCCCCAATTCCAAGTTCACGGAGCTTCCAGCCCTTGGGAGACAGCTTCCTCCTGACAGAGGACGGAGGGCTGCCCAGCTGGCCCTGAACCCTGTCCTTTGGGAGGAGCCAGAAAGCTGAGAATTTTGTGGGGTTTAGAGTCCAAGGAGGAAGCTGACCCCTTTCCCTCCCTATACAGGAGGGAGGAGGATGGGTGGGCAGGGGGTCCCAAGCCTAAGGAGGGGTTTCAAGAGCATCACTAAAGGATTAGGGGCCTTGCAGGAAGCAGGTGGACATATGCTCCCTGGTTAAACATCTGTTTGGCCAGATCTTTGGTGACCTGCCCTTGCATCAGCTGAGAAGTAAAGGGACTTGCAGAGGGAGATGATGGGACCAGAGGGTGGAGAACAGGACCCTGAACTCCATCACGGACCTGGCCAGGGAGGCCAGCATCTTCCAAGGGAGGTGAATGGATGGGCAGATGGAGAGGAGCTGAGTCTGGGCCAGAATCTGCCCTGGGGCTCCATCCAGGTGAAGCAGCACACAGATGGAACACACACACACACACACACACACACACACACACACACACACACCCTCTTACTCTGCAAATTGATTTAAAAGGTTACTATAATCCCAACCCAAATCCAAGGGAGGCTTTCTTTTTTAGGGGAACTTGATTAACTGATTCTAGAATTTATACAGAAGAAGAATCAAGACCAGGAACAAGAATAGGAATCGCAAAGCCATGCTTGATGGAGACCAAGGTGAGAGAAGGCCTCTAACAGCAAGTCGGTCTCCCTTTAAAGCCATAGTCATTAAGACCATGCGATTTCTGCACAAGGATTGACAGACAACACAATGACAAGACGGGTGGACTCAAACCAGACTTACACGTACAATGGCATTGCAGGGGTGGGGGTATTTTAACAAACTGAGCTGAGATGATGTTACATCCTTCTGTAAACAAACAAATTTGGCCTCTATCTGTATGCAAGTTTTTTCTCCAGGTGGATTGTAGAGAGAAGAAAAAAATGAAGCTTCTAGGTATTCCCTCGAGTGATGATAAGCAGAACACAACTTATTAATTGTATTCTATTTAAATTTATAAATTCTATTTATCAAATGTTGCTATTAAGAGAGAAAAAAGTAAGCCATAGACTGGGGGAAGGTATTTGCAAAATATTTATATTTTGAGAAAGTGCTCATCTTCAGATTATATAAAGAATTCCTACAAATCAATTAGAAAAAGGGAGAGGATGAAGTAGAAAAATGGATAAGGGACTTGAGTGAATATTCCTCAAAACAGGATATCCAAATATAAATATTTAATAAACAGATATAAGGGGCTTACTCTCATCAGTTAACTGAGAAATACAAATTAAAGCTCTACTGAAAAACCAGTACACGGTCATCAGAATGTCTGCAATTTAGTCTCAATGATTTGGATTTCCAAAGACCACTCAGGCATAACCTGGTGCAACCATTTTCGAAAACTATTATCTGACTCAAGTTGAAGACATACACATCTAGTTCCAAAAATATCTCATTCCCAGGTAAACGTCCAACGGAAATGTGTACACATTCCTATCAAAAGACTTACAAGCTTTGGCACAGCAAAGGAAACAATAAAAAACCCCAAAGACAACTTACAGAATGGGAGGAAATAGTTTCAAATGATGCAACAGACAAGGGCTTAATGTCCAAAGCATACACACAACTCATACAACTCAACAGCAAAAAACCAAACAACCCAATTGAAAAATGTGCAGAAGACCTGAATGAGCATTTCTCTGAAGAAGACATATGGATGGCCAAAAGGCTCATGAGAAAATGCTCAACATCACCACTTATTAGAGAAATGGAAATCAAAACTATAGTGAGATACTACCTCACACCAATCAGAATGGCTCTCATTAGTAAGTTTACAAAACAGCAAATGCTGGAGAGGGTGTGGAGAACAGGGAACCCTCCTACACTCTTGGTGGGAATGTAAATTGGTACGACCACTATGGAGAACAGTATGGAGGTACCTCAGAAAACTAAATATAGAACCACCACATGACCTAGCAATCTCACTCCTGGGCATATGCCTAGACAATACTTTCCTTGAAAAACATACATGCACCCCTGTGTTCACTGCAGCGCTATTCATAATAGCAAAGACATGGAAACAACCCAAATGTCCATCCACAGATGAATTATAAATGTGGTACATATACACAATGGAATACTACTCAGCCATAAAAAAGAACAAAAGAATGCCATTTGCAGCAACACGGATGGAACTAGAGACTCTCATACAAGTCACAAATCTAAAGAGATGAAAGGCAGGCAAGATACATCTGGACAGGGCTCAGAGGCAATTGCCCAATGTCTTGAGCAGGGTAGGTGTGCTCCCTACGGTTACACAACAGATACCTGGATGGAGCAGGTACCTACTGCACTTTGCAGCATCTAAATCAATGACACAGTCTTTTCCAATGCCGCTGTTGCAATGGACATGTGTTCAGATCCTAAGCCATACAGAAAACATCAATAAATTTCCCAAGAAGTGTGTTTATATTCCCTGGGAGCAAGTGAATAAAATGAAAATGTCACAATAGCCTTGGATAGGCAAAAATCATCAGAGTACTTGTATATTAAAAACAAACAAAACTGGAGTTCTCATCATGGCGCAACGGAAACAAACCTGACTAGGAACCACGAGGCTGTGGGCTTGATCCCTGGCCTTGCTCAGTGGGTTGAGCATCCAGCATTGCCATGAGCTGTGGTGTAGGTCACAGATGCGGCTCAGATCCTGTGTTGCTGTGGCTGTGGTGTAGACTGGCTGCTACAGCTCCAATTAGACCCTTAGCCTGGGAACCTCTATATGCCACAGGTGTGGCCCTAAAAAGCAAAAAAAAAAAAAAAAAAAGGAAAGAACAAACGTACATTTAATGAACAGCTCTCAGGTTATGGAATCAAATCAGGGATCAAAACCTGTTTCAGATGAATGACAGCGAGGGTGCCTGGGTAACAAAATTGATGGAAGGTGGCCGATGTTCTCAGAAGAAAATTCATAGCTGTCAGTGCTTTTATTATCATGCTTCACCTTCCTTCCTTAGGAAGAAGGAAGGTAAAGGAATTAAGCATTCATTTCAACAACCAAGAAAGTCATGAAAAGAATAGGACAAACAGAAAAATAATCAAGATGATTTAGAAACATTATTTTGAAAAAAAATGAAACAAAATCTCTAGCAAGATCAGTAACAAACCAGGAAGATAAGCACAAATATATAACCTTAGGGAAAAGTAGGCTATAACTAAATAAATCATAGAATTTTACTCTCCACGAAAGCATATATAATATAAATGAATATAAATATATATATTCGTTTGGCCACACCCTTAGCATGTGGAAGTTCCTGGGCCAGGATCAAATCCTCATCACAGCAGCGACCCAGGCCACGCAGTGACCACGCCAGCTCCTTCACCCGCTGTGCCACAGGAGAACGCCAGGAAAATGTATTTTAATTCATCTGAAAGTCTTAATGAAATGAGTCCTTTTTCAGGAAAATAAAAGAAACAAAAACTTGATAAGGAAGCGGTAGAAAACCATCGAACATACATTCTGTTAATGATACTAAAAAAAAAAATCTAAGAAATCGTCTCGAAAAGCTGAAATAAACACAACACATACATTAGCAATCATAGCAATAATGACAGACAAAGCTAGACCAACATCAACGACCAGTATAACTGCAAAATTTCTATGCAAAATATAAATGAATCAAATCCAGCAATGTGTTGAAAGAATAATTTATATGCCCAAGTAGAATTATAGGATTGCAAAATTTGTTTAGCTTTAAAAAATTTACTAGCATATTTTATCTCATAATAATATGTCAAGGGAGAAGAACAATTCGACCCTTTCGATAGGCAGTAAAATAATATTTTAAGATATGAACATCTTTTTCTTAAACTTCTAATAGACTAGATCAAAAGAATATTTTCTTACACGATAGAGATTATCTTTCTAAAAGTGGCAATCAGCTTCATATTTAAGGCTGAAACAGATTATTTTTACGACGGTCGAGAACAAAACAGGCAGGCTGACTCTGTGTCATTACGCCTTTGCTGTCTCAGTTTGGGATCAGTTGAGAGGGGGCGTCAGACAGATGGGGTTCCAAATGTCGGCTTCATTATGGATAAAGCCACACAAAGTAGGTGGCTTTAGATCTGAAGTCAGAGGAGCTTTGCTAGCAATCCCTGAATTAGGCCATGCCCGCAGGCCCTGGCATCTCTAACTCTCCTTTCTGCACCCACACCCAACGAGGACCCACGCTTCCCGGAAAGCAGAGCGACCACAGAGCCCCCTCTCCTCGGAGAGGCAGTCCTCACGCGAGTCTAGAGGGGGCCGAGCCCTGCAAACAGATTCTTTCTCCCGGAGACATCGATCAAGTGCTCCCGAGGAGAAAAACATGAGATTAGAAGGATGCCAGGAGCATCACCCAAGTACCAGTTTTGGTGTGGAAGCATGCAGCCAAGGGGAGCCTACCAGTATTCTACGCTCTTTTCCTTATTCAGCTACACCTGCAGCACATGGAGTTCTCAGGCCAGGGATCGAATCTGAGCTGCAGCTGTGAGCTGTGCCACAGCTGAGACAAAGCGGGATCCTTAACCAGCTGTGTCACAGCGGGAACTCCAGTATTCTATATTCTTCAAGAAGTTTTAGCCAGAGTGATGAGAAAAGAAAAAAGGAAAAGAAATAAGATGGCATATGAAAGTCCCCAGACCAGGGGTTGAACCTGCACCACTGCAGGGACCTGAGCCACAGCAGTGATAACGCTGGATCCCTAACCTGCTGAGCCACCAGGGAACTCCCAAGAACAATACATATTTTTTAAGACATCAAAATGATTAATCGTTATCTGCAGATACCACAGCTTTTTGGAAAATCCAAGTGAGTCAACTGAAAAAAATATTAGTTAGACCTTATGAAAATATTCAGTAAGCTAGTTGGTGGCTCTCCTCCATTAAAAAAATTAATAGCTTTTTCTAGATACTAGCAAAGTTAGAAAATTGGGCAGGTGTAGAGGAAAGACTTCTGGAAGAGTAAATTCACATCAGCATTAAGGAAATGCAATAAAAGAATGTTGGGAGAAAATCTGCCTTGCCAGGAGTTCCCGCGTGGCTCAGCGGTTAACAAATCCGACTAGGATCCATGAGGATGTGGATTTGATCCCTGGCCTCGCTCAGTGGGTTAAGGATCTGGGGTTGCTGTGAGCTGTGGTGTAGGTTGCAGATACGGCTCGGATCCTGTGTTGCTGTGGCTGTGGCTGTGGTGCAGGCCGGTAGCTGCAGCTCCGATTAGACCCCAGGCATGGAAACCTCCATATGCCATGGGTGTGGCCTTAAAAAAAACAAAACCAAAAAAAAAAAAACCCAAACCAAAACAAAAACGAACCAAAAAAACCCCCCAAATCTGCCTTGCCAGATGGCAAAATACATAGTAGAGCTCCAATAATTCTTCTGCTACGTGTGGTGGTGACAAAAGATTCCACAGAGGAAGGAAAGAGGGGGTTTGGAGACAGAAACAATAAGTAGGTTTAGATGATGAAACAGAGGCAACTGAGTCAGGAAGGGAGGTATTTTCAATAAGCAGAGTTGGGATAGCCGGAAAAAGAAGAAGTTACATTCGTCTTATTATGAACCCAAAGAAGTCCCAGATGATTCAAGAAAAAGCTAAATAATGAAAACAGGATCCTGCAACCACTACGGGAGAGGACGATTGTGTATTTTTATTACTATGGGGGGAGAGGAGGGTCCTAAATAGTAAGACAAGGACCCAATCTAGAAGACGACAGATTTGCTCAAACAAACAATTTTCTTTTTTTCTTTTTCTTTCTTTAGGGCCACACCCGTGGCATATGGAAATTCCTGGGCCAGGGGTCTGATGGGAGCCGCAGCTGCCGGCCTACACCACAGCCGCAGCAACGCCAGATCTGAGCCGTATCTGCGACCTACACCACTGCTCACGGCAATGCTGGATCCTTAACCCACTGAGCAAGGCCAGGGATGGAACCTGCATCCTCACAGACACGATATTGGGTTCTTAGCCCACTGAGCCACACTGGGAATTCCTCAAAGAAGTAATTTTAAACTTTCAAATAGAAAAGAGCCCTGAAAACACATGTTAAGAGTGCTTATGAGAAATGTTTCAGAGGATTGAAACGTCACAAGTAAAAGTCTTCTTAATAATTAATAAGCACAAATCCAAGTCCCCAACGGCAAAAGAGCTAAGGACACTCACAGCCATCTCACAAAAAATGAGCTAAAATGGCAGTTCCCATCGTGGCTCAGCAGAAATGAATCTGACTAGCATCCGTGAGGACTCAGGTTCGATCCCTGGCCTTGCTTAGTAGGTTAAGGATCCCACGTTGCTGTGATGGGGGTGTGGGCTGGCAGCTGTAGCTCCGAGTCAACCCCTAGCCTGGGAGCCTCCGTATGCCGCGGGTGCAGCCCTAAAAAGACCAAAAAAAAAAAAAAGTTCAGATTCCAATAAGTTTCTTAAATTGATGTTGAACTTCACTAATGGAGAAATGCTAGTGAAATCCAGATAGTGGGGCGACGAAGCAATACCCATGTGCATGGTTGTGTGTCGCGGTGACTCTAGGGCGAGAGGGGCCTTGGCCTCCATTTCTGGTGGGTGTAGAATTTCCGGAGGACAGGATATTGCAGCACGATTTTCTTTTTGGTCCAGTGTCTGAACTTATGCTTGGAGAAAAATCAGAAGGCTGGGTTCTTATCAGCAGTGGTCATCTCAAAGTGAGTGTTTTTAGAAGACTGTATCTTCTCAGGTTTTTTTTTAAACAATAAAATGATACTTTGGTCACCATGCTGAAAAAGTAACCCCTCTCCCCCCGTACATATATGGGAACAGCTGAGAAACCTTTGAGTAATGTGTAAAAGATGGAATTCCCTAGAAGGTTCCAGCTGATTAGAAGTGTGGTCCAGGTGTGAGAAATGACAGACCCGCAGAGCAGAGGAGATGCTCAGAGCTCGTTCTCAGTGGATACTGGATCTTAAAATTGTTGAAGCTGAAAAACTGTCATTTGGAGGCTTGCAAGCCTTGTCTGTGGTGGGGTTTTTCTTGGGGAGGGACCCCTTGGCGACCCCCTGCAAGTTGGAAATGACCCAAATACCCAACAGCAGGGAATTGGCCAAATAAACTATGGTACGTGGGTTCAATGGCTTTCTGCATAGCCTTGCAAATCTGTGATGACAGAATACTTAATGGCATGGATATTTGTTTACAGTTTAGTGTTAAGTGAAAATCCGGTTTCAAAGCTGAATGCATATTATGATCCCATATTTATAACCCTCCCCCAAACCTGTGTTATTTAAAGTTTTGAGGGAAGTATTTTATTTTATTCTGTTCACTTATTTGCATTATATTTTTCCTATAATGAGCATCTATTTCTTTTATAAGGGAACACATAAGAGGTGTCATTTACATAAAAATTTAAGAAAAGGAGAGCATGGTTTTCAGGTCAGCAAGACTCAGTTACAAAATGACTCAGTGGAGTTCCTGTTGTGGCTCAGTGGGTTAAGAACATGACGTGGTATCTGTGAGGACGAGGGTTTGATTCCTGGCCCCACTCAGTGGGTTAGGGATCAGGGGTTGCCACAAGCGGTGACATAGGTCACAGACATAGCTTGGATCCAGTGCTGCTGTGGCTGTGGCATAGGCCTCAGCTGCAGCTCTGACTTGACCCCTAGCCTGGGAACTTCTACACGCTGCAGGTGCAGCCGTAAAAAGGAAAGTGCAATGCAATGCAATGCAATGCAATGAAATCAAATCAAATGACTAAATGAACCAATACATCCAAGACAAAGTCAATTAGGCAAAATGCTGACAGGAGCCTACTGCTGAAGGGAGAAGACCTTTGGGGTCTGGATCCCGAAAGTGAAGACCCCCAGGCAAAGCCATCTATGTTGTGAGGAGGCACCTGAGGCCACCCTGAGAAACATCCGACCTGTGTTCCTAGCCCTCCAGATTTGTCATAAGGAATTGGCCCACATGATGGTGGAGGCTGAGAAGTCCCAGGATGTGCCCTCTGCAAGCTGGAGACTAGGGGAGCCAGCGGTGTGGCTCCCGCCTGAGTCCAAAGGCCTGAGCCCCAGGAGAACCAGTGGGACAAGTTCTCATCTAAGGGAAGGATAAGACTGATGTCCTGGCGCAAACGCTAGAGAGAAGGAATTGTCCCTTCCTCCGCCTCTTTGTTCCATTCAGGTCCTCAATGGACGGGATTGTTCCCTCCCCCCCCCCCCTTTGGAGAAGGCCATCAGCTTTCCTCAGACCTCAAGGTCACATGCTAATCTTCTCTGGAAACGCCCTCACAGACACACCTGGAGAGAATGTTTAATGAGATACCCGAACACTCTGTGGCCCAGTCAAGGTGACACAATTAACCATCCCAAGGCGAGACCTGTAATTGTGGGACTGTGCAGAGACTGACCGTGGGTGTGTTCCAAGAGGAAAACTTAGGTAGAGGGCTGTGTCACAAGGGCTGCACAAAGGGAATGGAAGATGGCCATCAGAGTGAGCTGGGGCCCCGGCCTCCAGCGGAAGCAGGAACACACCTGATGCTGGAGGGACCGGACGAAAGGGACAGGTGCCCCTGAGACAGAGGTAATGTGGTCCCAGGGTCCAGATAAGGAAGGACAGAGGACATCAGTGGCTTTTGTGTGAGTGAAAGAAGAGGCAAAGTCATTTGCCCAGAGCGGGGAGAGATGACTGGGTGAGAGCGTGAACACAGCAGTGAAAATCAGAAAGAGCTGATGCGGTTGATGGGTGAGCTAGCTGATTAGGAGCAAAAAACTCTGGGGATGCATCGAGAGCCTGTGAATTTCAGTGGCCCCTGCAGGAGGGGACGCTTTGTGTGTTGAGCCCATCAAACGTTTCACTGGTCTCTGATCTAATACAAAGTGTTAAGGAGAGACGTGGCCTTGATTTACCCTTAATCCAAAAGAACCATCCTAGTGAGCCCCTACTGTAGGCTAAAAAGGCTTGTTGAGCAAGGTATCTGGTTGGGGCCATCTAGATACGAATATAGAATAAGGAGCTTGATGAGCTTGGGCAGTAAGCTGGAGAGGATGGTGGTGGAGCAAAGACTCGCTGTAACCGGAGAGTTCATGGGCAGGTGGCTTTTGAACTGAGTCCTAAGAAATGGGCAGAATTTTGGTAGGTAGAAAGGGTCCCTCCCTCTGGGAGAGTCAGCAAAGGGACATGGAGGGACCACCAGGTGTGTAGACAAGGCCGGCAGGAATGGAAGGTGTGGGCCTGGTGCCGTGGGAGGGGGTCATGAGTCAGCATGCCGGGACTTGGCTATTGATGAGCAACTCTTCCATTTTTTTTTCTTTTTTTTTGTCTTTTTGCCATTTTTTTCAGCCGCTCCTGCGGCATATGGAGGTTCCCAGGATAGGGGTCGAATCGGAGCTGTAGCCGCTGGCCTACACCACAGCCACAGCAACGCGGGATCTGAGTCACATCTGCAACCTACACTGCAGCTCACGGCAACGCCGGATCCTGAATCCACTGAGCAAGGCCAGGGATGGAACCCACAACCTCATGGTTCCTAGTCGGATTCGTTAACCACTGAGCCACGACGGGAACTCCTCTTCCATTTTCTTAGAGGCAGCTTGTGCAATGACCAGGGCAGTGTTTGAGGAAGATGCACTTGGCATGGTTTATAGAAAGGAGAGGAAGGGGGCGCCTAGGAAGAGGGAGAAGGCTCCAGTGTCACCGACGGCTGAGAAGAGTGGCTAACGAGTGGCAAAACAATGAGATTAAACAATCCATGTGATTATGCATCTAAACTTCTAATTTTAAATCCAGCACCGTAATTAAGCATAAATTATTTTGCCATTCAAATGTATTCTGGCTCGAAGCTCCCTCTCCGTTGGTGGTGAGAGGGGAGGAGGGTGGAGGGGAAGTAACCACAAGATAACAATCAGAATTGCCTGTGGTTTCCACTGAAGAGCTCCCAAGGCGGGCAGCCGTTTCGCAGGCAGCTCGCCTTCCCGTTGTGCTCACCGCTGGCCGTCCTGGCTGATTTCTGCCGTCTCTGGGAGGCTGTGTTCTGAGGCTGTGACTGGTCCTTGGTGTAGTTCCCCCAACCGTCCCCAAGTCTTCCCCCTGCAAGGGGCACCTGGAGTGTAGAGTCTGGAAGGGCTCAGTGGCCTCGTATCTAGAATAAATTAGAAGCCAGGAATCACCAGACACTAAACAAGGTCTTGGCCCCCTCCCCACCTGGATGAAGGAGAGAGCTCATGGCTCCTTGACCAGCATGTGTCACCCGGGACCAGGGCGAGGCTGTCTTGAGGATGGTAAGAAATCCAACTACCACTCCTCCACCCTTTTCCTGGTAGGAGGCAGACCAGCAGCGGGGAGAGGTGAGGGAGGGGGGACCTCCAGCACTGGCCACTCAGCACTGGCCATTCAGTACTGCCCACAGGGGCTTTCTGGCCACTGCAGTGTGCCTGGCGAATGGCTGCTGAGCTCAGGATGTCCAGCAGGGGGCAGCAGCGACCTGATGCCACTCCTGCGGACCCGCCACCTGGTCCAGTCACACCTGGGCTCAGACCAGGAGGAGCCTGGTAGGATAGGCTCCTAAGATGGGGACAGGGCACCCCTCAGGATGCTGTGTGCCCCCCTCTCGTGAAGGAGGAGTGGGGTTGGCTCTGAGAGCTGGGACCACGAGGAGCTGGGAGTTACATTCAGTCAACCTGAGGCTGGGCAAACTCCCTTGCCATTTGATTTTTTGGAGCAGGTCTGGGTCAGCATCTCGCCAGCCACATGCCTTGGGAGTGAACTGATTTTTCTGTGCCTCAATTATCTCATCTGTAAAACGGGAGGAACGCAGCACGTTCTTGAGCATTGATACGGGAACAGTGGTGCCCACGGCAGGGGCGCGGTAAATGCTCCTCTCATGATGACAGGAACGTTCCTCCCGGAGGCATGAACGTGGCCCCTGGGTGAACAGTGGGTCTATCCGGACTAGATCTAGAATAAATTAGAAGCCCGGAATCACCAGACCTCCGTGAGGACAGGATTTTCTCCCCCTTCTGTTCGGAGGACGATGGATCTACTTGCTGACAGGTCAAATGCCTGCCCCGGTGGAGAAGTCAAGTGTTTTCTCCCAGGGGCCTTTGGCTGTCATGACAGCCTCACCGCGGGCCTAGATGAGCACAAAAAGCCCAAAGCTGGATGCAGGACACAGGGCAGTAGCCTGGGTCTGACCCTTCCTGCTCTGATGCATCGCCTGTCACCCCAGCTGGGCTTGGACTAAATCAACCTTAGGGTCCAGCCTAGCTCAGGAGCCTTTGACATCCGAACAGGGTTAATGCTTCGAATCCTCCAAGGCGATGTCCGCCAGGTACGGGGAAGAGAAGGAAAAAAAGCAGCAAATCTCTCCTCTGCCAACAAGACCTGAATTTCTGTTAAATTCTTGCTCCCAAGCCAGTTTTTCCTGCGGCTCTGAAGGGCACAGGGATGTTGCCAGTGGACCTACGCAGGCTGCACCCAGCGCTGGCTGATAGAATAGTCTTTGCTTCCGAACAGAATGAGAATGGGGTGCCAGGTTGTTCCATTTTGCTCTCTCCTGTAAGTTTGGGGGAATTAAAACCAGGCTGCTTCTCAGCAGACCGGGCAGTCATGGGGAAGATTAGTTCAAAGCGTATCTGGAAGTAAAGAACCTGTATTTTCTTTCCCTTTAAAAAAAATTGTGGTAAAACATACATACCATAAAAATTGCTGTTTTTTCCATTTCTTTTTTTCCTTATTCCTTCTCCTTTTTTTCCTTTTTAGGGCTGCACCTGCAGCGTATGGAGGTTCCCAGGCTTAGGGACCAATCAGGACTGCAGCTGCCAGCCTGCACCACGGCCATGGCGATGCCAGGTCAGAGCTGCACCTGCGACTGACACCGCAGGTTGTGTGCGAGGTCAGGGATCGAACCCACATCCTCTCGGACACTATGTCGGGTTCTTAACCCACTGAGCCACAACGGGAATTCCTGTTGAACCACCTCGAGGTGTATATAGTTCGGTACGCTTTAAGTACAGACACATCATGGGCAGCAGCCATCGCCACCACCCATCTCCAGAACCTTATTCATCTTCCCCAACTGAAACGCTGTTTCCACTAAACACCCACTCCCCATTCTCCTCCCCCAGCCCCTGGCAACCGCCATCTCCTTTCTGCCTCTGTGACTTTGGCTGTTCTATTTGATCCCATGTAAGTCATGGAAGTGGGATCAGTCACTCTTTGTCCCGTGGTGACTGGCTCGTTGCACTCAGCTTAATGTCTTCAAGGTTCTTGCATGTCGTAGAATGTGTCAGAATTTCCTTCCTTTTAAAAATGGACTTATCTTCCACTGTGTGGATGGACCACACTTTGTTTACCCCTTCATCCATCAGCAGGCACTTGGGTTGTTTCCACTTCTCTGCTACAGTGAACAATGCTGCTGTGAATGCGGGTCCCCATGCAAAGAGCCCAGCCTGTGCCTTGCTATCATGGTGGACCCCGCACCCCCGCTCAGGGGGGCCGGCCGCAGAAGTTCCTGCCCCCAGACCTGGGGCTTCTCTCAAACAGATCAGCTCTAACCTGTTCACTTTCTGGAGTGCCCAAGTGTCTTCCAGAACACGGCCACACAGAGCAGAGAAGAAATGAGGGGGCTGGAACACTGTGAGCCGAGAGCTCCTTGATGTACATCTTCCACCAGAATAGCATCTTAATACGCTGCTCGCAGCATCATGTGTTACAATCAGCACTGGGTAGCAGGATGGGTCAGAATCCTAACGGAGCCCATAGGACATATTAGCCCGATGGTGAAGACACCGCCCCCCTCTAAGTAAGAACAGACGTCAACCTGCTGGAGATGATCACAGAGAAATATTCTTCTGGAGCCTCCCCAAACTGGTAGAAACCAGTGAGGCTTCTGCGTCCAAAACCATTTTCTTGACGACGGATGGTTTGCTAAGCTCAGCTGATTCTTATGGCCGTTTCTGCAAGTCTTTCCTTGAATGTTTGAAGATGCACATCTCCCCATTATTTATTTTTTTTTCTGGCATGGATAGATTCTTCCTATTCCTCTAAGAGCAGCACTGAGTTTTTGAGTTAATCAGATGTAGTTCAAAGAAAGGAAAGTAGGCAAAAACATGAACAGATCTTTTACCGGAGAGGAAATGCAGACAGCAAACAAGCACGTAAAAAGGTGTTCAGCATCAGTAGCTGCCAGGCAGATGCAAAAAAAACGACAGTGAGATATCACTGCACACCTACTAGAACAGCTAAAATAAAAAATAGCAGCAACACCAAGTGCTGACGAGTATGCAGAAAAACGATCCTGCATCCATCGCTGTTGAGAATGTAACAGGGTGCAGTCACTCTGGAAGACAGCTTGGCAATTTCTTATAAAACTGAACATGCAATTTTCAGAGAGCCAGACATTTCCCTTCTGGGCATTTATCCCAGAGAAATGAACACTTATGTTCATGCAACAACCTGTGTGGAAATAGTCACAGCAGCTCTTTTGGGTAACAAGCCCCAAGTGGAAAATCCCAAATGTCCTTCAGTGGATAACTGGAAAACAAGCTGTGATACATCTGTACCTTGGGACTCTCCTCAGAAGTGTTGACACACACAGCAACTCAGTGGTTGATTAGGTGAGGACAGGTGGGAGGTGGTGTGGTGATAAAGGGACAACCGGAGGGATGTTCTGTATCACGACCGGGGAGGGGATACAGGAAGCTATACTTGATGAAATTGCATAGAACCAAGCGCGGGCTTGTGCACCTGCACACACACAGAAATAAGTGAAACTGGGGGAATTTGAGTAAGATCAGTGGATTGGCTCTCAATATTCTCGCTGCGACATTGTACTATAGGTTTGCAAGCTGCTACCGTTGGGGGAGGCTGCGTGAAGGGTGTATGGGATCTCTCTGTGTTGTTTATTCCAACCGCATGTGAACTTACAATTACCTAAAAATAAAAGATTAATTTAAAAAAGGAGGGGCTGAGGTATCACCCTCTTCTTACTCCGTTTTGAGTGGATGTTTGCCCTCCCAGAAGGTGGTCCCACCCACCTTGATTTTCATGATCCCCCTCCCCATTTTTTTTTTCTTTTTAGGGCCATACCTGCACATATGGAAATTCCTAGGCTGGGGTCCAGTTGGAGCTACAGCTGCTGGGCTACACCACAGCCACAGCAACACCCGATCTGAGTGGAGTCTGTGAACTGTACTGCAGCTCAAGGCAACGCAGGATCCTTAATCCACTGAGCGAGGCCAAGGAACCCGAATCCGCATGGATACTAGTCAGATTTGTTTCTGCTGAGGCGCAAAGGGCATTCCCTCTCTCCTCAATGCAAAGTCACCAAAGAATCTGGACAAGCCTGATCATTGTCTGCATTTGACAAGACATGCTCGTGGGCAGGTTATGCAGAATGGGTAAAGCTTACAGGAGCAGAGAACTTTCTGTCTGAGATTTCCAGATGTTTGGGAGAAAGGGAAAACCATAACTACGGGTTCATGTGTCATGCAGTGTCTCGAATGTATTTTTATGTGAAAATGACACTTGTGACTGTATTTGCAATCGAAGCTAGCATCCCACGTTTCTGGTTACCTAAGCAAAAGACTGACAGATGTAGGACAAATACAGATAACGTAGAAAGAGAATAGGAAGGAGTAAGATGGGTATTTTCCTCACAGTGTTGGAGGGAAAACATGAAAACTGTCCAGAGACAGAGCTGTGATGAGAGCAGAGGTTTTTATGAGGGCTGTGGATTGACCATTTCGGGAGGGGCCAGCGCTGTTGTGGACACTTGTTTTGTCTATTGGTGATGCAGTTCAGAGGAGAGTCTTGGGGCACCTTGGGAATCAGCCCTGTTCTTGTTGAAGTTGCTTACAACACTCTACCCACTGGGGTTTGTCATAGACCGCCTGAATGTTAGTACCCTCCCGGATTCCTATGTTGAAACCTACCCCCCGCCCCCGTGTGACGGCTTCAGGAGGCTGGGTCTTTGAAAGGCGATTAGGTCATGAATGCACATCGAACATGAAGACGGGCTTCCCTGGGGGCCCCAGAACGCAGAGCTGCAGCCGACGACTGGCAGACAGCCGCTGCCCCACGGTTCTGCAGGAGCCTCTGTGGGCACTCTACACATGCAGGTCCTTTCAAACCCATCTGGATAATTCATGCCTTTTCCTTTTGGGCCACGTTGATGCCCACCGCTGTCCCCTCCTCCTCCCCTTCCCCTCCTGGGGCGCCTGTTTCCTGATTGCATAGATACCTCCCAGCTCTGACGTGCTACGCTGTGAACTCTTCCTTGTTAATGGACATCTGTTTTGTGCAGTGGGCCTTCTCTACCTTATAAGCCATGTCCTCACTGCAGTCTCAGGAACCCCAGGCAGAGATGGGGTCTGGCGGGCAGGGTCTGAGGATGTTTTATTGACCTCCAGCTGCCCTACAGCATTCCAGAGGTGACCACGTGGCAGCAGCATGGCATTTCAGCTGCCAGCACCCTCCCCTTTGCGGAAGTTGGGGCCTGGGCTCGGGGTGAATGTGCAAGGAGAGAGGCCATTTGGCTCATAGAAACCTAGGGGAGTTTATTGACCTAATAATGTCAGCAGGATGGCTGGGTCAAAGCCCTGTGGAGTCCCCAGCCCGTCTCCAAGAAACCAACTTCCCAGGAGATTTTATTGGCCTTAATATACCATCTCCTCCATTCTCCTGTTTGGCTGCCTCTTATCACCGAGACAATCTCCATTCCACAGTGATTCACCAAGGCAACAGGAAGGAAGCCTTCGAAAAATGCATTCTAGTCAAAGGGACTGCACTCTCCCCACCACCCTGTCCCCCTCCCCGGCCCCCTGTCAGTGGAAGTCATTAGGGTCTAACATTTACCAATTATATATGTCAGCTGAGGGCTGTGTGTGTGTGTGTGTCATCTGAATATGGCAGTGATGGTGGTTTGACAAGGTGAGTATATATTGTAGTGTAATTGGCTAAGACAAACAGAAAATAATGGGCTAACACAGATTTATTTAGCTCTGGGGAAGGCATGTCCAATTCCTAGTTCTGATAAGGAGAGAAGAAGGGGCAGATGCCAAGTTTTCCATTCTTTTGCATTTTGTGCAAAGCCATTTGAATATTAAGCCTGTCGAGCTAATGTGACATTTCTTGAAACATCGGGTCTTTGCAGCCTTAACTCACTACTATTACTTTGTGTATAAATGATCAGAGAAGGTAAACTTAAGTTACTTTCCCTTGCCCACTGCATACCCCCCTCCCATCCTGCATCCCATGTTCTCCACCACTACAACTCACACTTCTGTGATAAAGAGGGGGGGAATCTTGGCAGGGGTAAGCTTGCAGTGGAGTCTCTACTTGACAGTCAGAGCCATTTGTCCTCACAGGTGGGTCTTGTCCTGTCCACACCTTGTGGATGCAGTGCTCCCAGCTGGAGCAAGAGAGTCTCTTAGGGTGTTTGAATTCAAGGGAAGATGTTTAGAAGGATTCATCCATTCTTGTAGTCTCTGTGCCAAAGATTTTCCTCTTCAGTATCTAGCACGGGACTAGCTCCTTAGAGCACCCACTTCAAGCATCTCCTGTGCATCCTACGGTCGCCAGTCGTAAGCGCACATGGGAAGGCAGAGGACTGTCACAAGGTGGGGGGAGTACAGGGAGAGGCTGGGTCAGGCATGTTTCTGCCGCTTGAGCCAGCTGCCCTGTATGGAACGTTCCAATTTTTTTTGAGGGCCTCTCTCCAAAATGTTATTTTAGAGCATATTTTTAAACCTCACAGTGAATGGTCAAGCTGGTGATTTCCTATCCTTTGTAGTTTGAAGGTCCTCTCCCTATTGCCTCCTTTCTCATTATGGTTGAGAGAACACTTAACCTGGGATCTACCCATTTCAAGCTGACAACACCATCTTGTCGACTATGGTACAAGGTAGCACAGCCATCTCTCTAGAGCGTATTCATGCTGCTTTACTGAGACTTTAATCCTGCTGATTAGCAGCTTCTGCTCTCCCTTCCCTCCACCCATGGCCTCATTTTGATGCAAGTTCAGATGTTTGCCCGCAGTCCCTGCAGCCTCTTCTCCAAGGATGAGGACCGCCCAGTAGGGCTATCCTCTGCAACCACCACAAGCAGGGAGCAGGTGCTCCTGCACCCAGCAACCTGCACCAACCTTCAAGGGAGCTGCCTTTTGGGAAGGTCCACCCTGCCAGTGAGAGCACTTTCCAGGTTTTTGATTAGATGGGTGAGGGTGAATCTGCGACCATGGTACCAGGCTGAGACCCCCCCGCTCTTCGCCCCCACATGGTTCCACAGCAACTCTGTGCTCCAAGTTCTCCCCAGTGGACAGGACCTGCCTTGGGTCCAAGTCCATCAGGTTCTCACACTCCAGAACTACACCTCGTCTCGAGGTTATAGGTGCCAGTGCCTTGCACGAAGTAGGTCCAAAGGAATTGCCTGTTCCATCGATGTCTGTTTTCACTCACAGGCATTCTTCCCTCTTTTCTCCCTTGACCTGTCTGCTCCCAGATGTTCCAGGTTTCCAAGGAAGGGACAACCCTGTGATGGACATTTCCTGTGAGCACATGCAGTGTGGGTGGGAACAGGCTGAAGTGTGGAGGCCCCCCAGGCAGGCAGAAAATGGGCTTCTGTAAATATCTGTACATGTACTTATTGGAGATGGTGCCATAGATTATATTCTATTAGCAAACAAATACCCTTATTCATAAAATGTCACACCGCCCTCTTTACATTTATAAGAAGAGATTCCTGATGTGTCCTGGACAGAACAGAACACTCTCCCTATCTGGAATTGACCGAGTGGTGCCTTTGCCCATCTCCACTTGGGGGCACTGTGATCTCAGTGTTGTCCTGGTGTCCCTTTCAACTGGCCCCCTGGGCAGGTGCCTGACTGGTCTACCTTTCATCAAACTCTCAGTGTCCTTGAGGAGTGGGAGGTGTTTCCATGCTCATCAAGGATGGAGGCCTGTGTCCATTGATTGGCTGGTTCTGTCCAGAAAGTACCGGATGTCCTTGGTCATTGGAGAAGCGATGCCCATCCCTGCAGGGGTGGCAAGCTTCCTGCTGCCGTCCACCTCTGAGTACCTGCCCCCGGGGGGAGAGAGGCTGGGTCCACCTTCCTCACAGAACCAAGGGTCCAGGATGGAGTGGCCCTTGGTGCTGGTCTGAGCATGGCCAGGCCAGCAGCAAGCTCACTGCCCGGCCTTGAAAGCCAGGCCCACAAAGTGGCAGTGACTCTTGTGTGGTCGGCTATCACCTTAGTGTTAGTTGACCTATTATGCCTCCCTTTTCCAGGGCCGGGAGAGGAGGAAGGACCGGGCTGCAGTGAGGTCAACTGCAGCGCCAATCCAGCTGTTGAGCATTTGGAGGATGGCCCAGGCCAGTGTGTGGGTGCAGACGGAGGCCAGACAGTCCCGGAATTCATCCCCACCGGACACCACGCTCCAGGGACAAACACAAAACCTCGGTCATTCCATGTCCCATCAGCTCATTATCATAAGCGCTATTTAATAATCCTGGAGCACAATAATCCCTTCCCTGGGTATATGTGAGTATGCATTATGCAAGATTCAAAGTCACTTGATGCCATGAGGAAAATAAAAAAGACTCTGCATAGGGCAGAAATAATTTGCAAGACCAACTTGGGGTAGAGGGTTCTCAAATGAACTCCAGCCGGTCCCACCGCTTTCAGAGGGCCAGGCAGGCACCCCCTTTGAAGAGCTGCGTAACAAAAGGCCCTGGCTGGGGGCATTATAATTTGCTCCAGCCAGTTCCAAAGGACTCACATTTTCAATGATGCAAAGAGCAATACTAATGTCACAGGACGTGGGCATTGTGCTTAATAGAAACACACGCACAAAAGCTAAGCCAGGGTGTTTTGGATGCCTTGTTGGGGAGGATGTAATTAAATTCACCTCCAAAAACCCTCTGAAGTCTGCGGCTCACTGTTTTATATAAAGGAAACATTCCCCATCAGCTGATCTGTCAGTGGTTAGAATTCTCGCAAATTGGGAAAGTTGCTGAGGCAGAATCAATTAGTTTCCACTTGGAGCAAACTCTATCTTTCAGGAGGGAGATGTCATCCATGCTCTGGCTGTTTGAGTCGACTGTCATGGTCACCTGTGGGGGTGATGCGCTGTGTGCAGTGAGCCCCGGAGCCCCCAGGACCGGGTGCAGATCTGGGCTCAGAGCACGGCACCCCCGTGTGTGCTATGGGGAGACCGTGGTTTCTGGGTGGCATCAGCTTCTGCTCAGGCCCAGCCTCGCTAGGGTACCACACAGTAAGACCGTCCCATCACTGAGCCCCATAAACACGGGAGCCTGGCTGGCGGGGAACGCGCCTCAGCTCACAGGGTGGGCAGTGGTCTGTGTGTGTGCCAGTCCTCTTGCTTTTTAAGTAAAGTTTTTCTTATTTATTTTTTTCTTGAAGTGTAGTTGATTTACAGTATCGTGTTCACTTCATGTGCACAGCACCGTGACGCGGTTGTACTTACATGTGCATTCTCTTTCAGATTCTTTTCCCTTACAGGTTTACTACAAAATACTGAGTTACCATTCCCTGTGCTATACCACAGGGCCTTGCTGATTATCTATTTTATACCTAGTACTGTGTCTACATTAATCCCAACCTCCTAATTTACCTTTTGGTAAAACCAGGATTTTGTTTTCTGTGTCTGAGAGTCTCTGTTTTTTATTTTATTTATTATTTTTATTAAAGTATAGTTGATTTACGATGTTGTGCCAATTGATCTTTTTGTTCTGTAAATAAGTTCATTTATATCTTTTTTTTTTTTTAAGAATCCACATATAATATTTGTTTTCCTCTGTCTGGATTACTTCACTTACTAAGACCACCTCTAGGTCCATCTGTGTTGCTGCAGATGGCAGTATTCCCTCCTCTTCTATGCTGAGTAATACTCCATTGAATAGACATACCACATCTTTCTCCATTCCTCTGCTGACAGACACCTATGCACGTGGGCTTGTAAGGTGCTGGCAACACCTCCCTTTTGCATCCTGGGGGATGGGCAAAGTGCCTTTGCTGTACTTATGTCATAACTCAAAAAAAGCACAAACGCATATCCTCTTATGAATATTCACTTTTTTCACTGTTGGAAAGTTTTCTTTCAAAAGAACGACTCTCTAAAGGCAATTTCAGGCCTGGAGAGAACAAATATTAATGGGATTGTCCAGAAGGGAAGATTCATTTATCTTTAGTGCTTTTGCTTGGAACGAGCAAACATTCTTGAATTCATACGCTTGAATCTGCAATTTTATAACTGGAGGTCATTACTCGAATTTCCATTTGTGGTGGAGGCTGGGCGCTAGTCTCTGTTCCCTGCCTTCTGTACCAGAGTGGCCGTGTGCCTGTGTGATGACCAAAGAGATACAGACCCGATAGATATGCACTGTTGCAGGCCTGGCCTAGAATCTCTCCACTGGCCCTCTCCGCTCTCCTCTACCCCACAAGCTTGGAGGGGCTTCTCACAATAGAAGCTTCTTGACCATTTGAAGTCTGCCTTTTTTTTTTTTAAATGGCTGCACCGGTCGCATATGGAAGTTCCTGAGATAGGGGCTGAATTTCAGCTACAGCTGCAGGCCTACACCACAGCCACAGTAATGCCAGATCTGAGCTGCGTCGGTGACACTACAACTCGTGGCAATGCTGGATCCTTAACCCACTGAATGAGGCCTGGGATTGAACCCACATCCTCATGGATATTAGTGGAGTTCTTTTTTTCTTTTCGTCTTTTTGCCTTTTCTTGGGCCACTCCCACAGAATTTGGAGGTTCCCAGGCTAGGGGTCAAATGGGAGCTGTAGCCACCGGCCTACGCCAGAGCCACAGCAACGTGGGATCCAAGCCTCGTCTGTGACCCACACCACAGCTCACGGTAACGCCGGATCCTTAACCCACTGAGCAAGGGCAGGGGTGGAACTCGCAACCTCATGGTTCCCAGTCAGATTCGGTAAGCACTGCGCCACGACGGGAACTCCGTTTAGTGGAGTTCTTAGCTCACTGAGCCACAGAGGGAACTCCCTGAAGTCTGCTCTTTGAGTCCACCTCTCTCTGAATCTATCCAGGCTCTCATCTGCTCTTCTGGTGCATTCTATGTTCTACTGTGTCTCGGGGGAGGACAGAAAACAGACAGATGCCTACCGTGTCCGGTGGCAGGACGTATAGCATGGTTAATGCAATATGAAGCAAGATAGGAGGGCAGAGGGGGTCGGGAGCTGACTGCTGGAGCAGGGCCCACAGGACGCTAGGCTGGTGCCCAGAGCTTGCAGCCTGGAGGATGCAGAGGGAGCCGACCTCCCCGGGGGCCGCTCGAGGGGTGCTGATGCAGCCCGAGTAAGAGGGTGTTATAGGCCAGTGATCAAAGACAGATATGGCCCCTGCTCTCCAAGATAAGGGTGACCTCTGACCAGACAGGCTCCAGCTCTAGAGCTGTAATTCTGGGACATAAAATAAGCCAGGATGCTCAGAGAATCCCGTGTGGAGTGAGAGCAGGCCAGCTCCAACCTCCAGCTGTTTGACCTGTTTCAGAACCACTGGTCCCGCATCTCTCAGGATAAAACCCTCGGCCCTTTGCTCCATCTGCTGTGTAGATGCTGACCATTCGGCTTCAGGTAAAGGACTTTGCCTCGTGCTCTTCTGTACACAGACCCCAGCTGCTGGGAGGCGGGGTGCCCCTCGTCATGGTCGTTATCACAGACGGCGCTGATGACTGCCAGGGGTGAAGGTTTACAGACGCCTCATCTCTGGATGCTGCTGCCCCGCAGGAGGGCAGTAGGAGCTCAGGGCTAGAAGGATCCTTAGAGCTCCCCCAAGGTCCTTAGTAGACGAGGAAGAAAACGCATCTGCCGGGGGCTTCCAGGGCCCCACATCCCCTGGTGTTCAGCCGCCTTCCAGCTCCGAGTTGCATGTGTGGCCAGTGGGGCTGGGGAGTCACTCTGTGGCTTTGCAGAGACCGTCCACCTCTCTGAGCCCCGCTTGGAAAGTGGGGTACCAGTCTCAATTCGCTGTGGATGCACTTCCGGCCTGTCGTGACCCTTCCTGCCTGTCCCGGCCCCACGTGCAGCTGGGAGCGGTGGGGGGGCTGATCAGCTTTTCCTGCCGCAGCTGGGGTCACCTCCGACTCCCTCCCAGAGGAGCAGGAAGCGGATGTTTTCACCATGCGCTCACTCAGTGTAGACAGTAAACACGCTGCCCGGGGCCAGGAGCACCTGTGGGGACCCCTCCTCCACTGGCTGCTCCCCAGTGTCTGCTGCCCCAGGGGAGGCCTGAGGCTCGGGGATGCGAAGGCATCTGCCACCAGCCCTACTGAGGAAACGGGGGCTACGGGAGGGCTGTGTGTGTGTAGCGTGTGTGTGCATCTGACTTGTGTATGTGTGTAAGGTGAGTTGGTGTTTACCGGTGTGGGGTGTGATTATACGTGGGTATCTGTGCCTGTGTGTTTATGTCTATGTGTGTGTGTGTTTGTGTGTCCTGTGTGTTTTGCTGTGTAGTGTGAATATATGTTGTGTGTGTGTGTGGCTGGCCTGGCCCAAGGTCACCCAGCTCGTGTGTGAGTTTGGACTCGGTGCTGCCCAGCCTGCGGTGCTTTTCGAGAAGCCACGACTCTCTTCGCAGATGCCGGCTGGTCTCCTTCCAGACAGGCCGGGAGAGGTCTGAGGAAAGGCTGAAGCCAGGCCCACCAAGGGCTCTGGAGATGGAGCCGGAGGTATTGCGGAGGTGATGCTGGGGACCCACCAGGCCCCCAAACTGGCCCCCAACAAGGGGAATAGACCGGAGGGAGGAGCTGGAGGTGGCGGGGGATGGGGGGGTGGCTGCAGAGTCCCGGCTTCTGCAGCCTCACCTGGCTTCTCATGGACCACTTGCTTCGGGCCTGCCTGGGGTGCAGGGGGACCTTCCCAGCTCCCCTCCCCCTGCCCCCGGCTTTGTCATCTCATGAAAGGGAGACGTCCCCATACCACCTGCTCTGTGGGGAATGGAAGGGTGATGGAGGATCAGGAAAAGCCTCAGTAGCTTCTCCAGCATCAGGGAGTTGTCAATGTGCCAGCGCTGGGCAGAGGCATCTAGGCCCCACGGCTCAGGAATGTCTCTGGAGGAACAATGTACCCACCATGGTTCTGGCCCCTTCACCTGCCAGTTCCTCAGGGCAGGCAGGGGCAGAGCCTCCGAGAGCTTTAACTGCACTTTATAATCAGATTCCATTCCACAGGAGGCTCCCTTAATGAGGGTTAATGACGTTAGCTACAGTCCCCTTCGCTTCAGAACACGCTTAAGAGGAGCCGAGCGTCACAAGGAGGCCCAGGAGCAGCTCAGACCCCAGCGGAACCCCCGGGAGGTCTCTGTGGCCCCTTCTTTCCCGTCACTGCTCCTGTCTCTGTTTCGGGTAGGACATCGTGGCATCACTCTCCCAGGGGGACTCGGGTTTTAAATGTGGACCACGGACAGGCTCAGAGGTGGAGGTACCTGCCCGGTGGATGATGACGTCACGGGCATCCTTCTGCACGACAGGTGCATGAGTGCCTCTCTCGAGGGCGTTCTGCCAGGAGCTACCTGAGTCAAAGATGCTCAGGGAATTTGACCCAGTAACTTCTAAGAATTTAGCCTACAGATTTTTTTCCTCCCTGTCCACGCCCACAAAGAATGTGTAAAGGTATACATGTCAGTCACAACTGGTGGACACAATCTGAATGTCTGAGCAAGAGTGGACCAGTCAGATGCATTGTGCTGTATCCACCGCGTGGGCTGTTAACACAGCTAATATCCAATGAGGGCAACCCGTGTGTGCTGATAGGAAACAACATTCAACCCGTATTATTAAGTGAAAAGAGCGAGCGGGTAGAATACGCAGGAAATGGCACCATCTGTGTGAAAACAAGGAATGTGCTTTTATGAGTGTATGTGACATAGCCTCCCACCTCCGACACAAAACAGAGCAGGCGGCCGTGGCGCAAAGTCACAAAGGGCCAGACCATAGCTGGCCGGGCCCTAGTGGCGTCTGCAGTGACCGGCCAGGGCGCCTGCGTGGTGCAGGGCGGAGGGCACCTGTGAGCCAGGCAAAGCCGGCTGAGGTGGGCGGCCGTCATGGTCCCGGGAACCAGGTGGGGCTGGCGGGTGGTGTCACATCAGGAAGGGAGGACGTCACAGTTTGGCAGAAACCCGAGGAGAAACAGGCCAGCGGAGATGACGTCTCCACGTGAGGGCGCCGGGAGAGAGCGAGCCCGCTGGCACGCTCTTCAGGCCACGTCTCTGCCAACTGAAGAGTTTCCGAAGGTGCACTGTTCAACACGCTGGTGACAGCAGCTCCCCGTGGCCCCTTGCGTTTACATTAACACTAAATTGAAGACTGAGATTTCAGGCGCCAGCCGCAGAGGGGTTTGTCTCTGCCCATCCCAAACTCCTAACTTATCCCGTGCCCCCCTCCCCTTTGGCAACCACAAATTTGTGTTAGGCCTTTGCGTCTGTTTCTGTCTTGCAACTTAATTATTCATTATTTCTTAATTAATGTAATTATTATTTAATTATTTATTAAGCTTTGCCTACCCGGGTTTGCACGAGTTCTGCCAAGTACGCCCGCCATCATACTAAGACTGATTTAAGCGGCAGGGTCTACTTTTGACGTTTTCCTAATGCTTATTTCCTCACAATCATGATTTTCATTGCTGTGCCCTCCAGAGCCTATCATTTTGCAATGAGTGCCAAAGCCTAGCGCCTGCGAATTCTCTTCTCCAGTCACAACCAAGGGTCTGTTCCCACGACATGGGAAAGAGAAGAGCTCATTGGATCCCCCTGGGGAGACGAACGTGCGCCTGCGCTCTGCGCTTATGGGCGGGGAGTCTGCCCACCTCTCAGGCCCCTTCGAGCCCTGGACAGACACAGTCTGGGGAGGGCAGGCTGACAGTCTGCAGAAATTGGGGTTCTTTGGTCTGAGAAGGCAAATCTACGGCGGGGCCCCAGAATGTGGAGTTTGCTAAAGAAGACAGACTCTGAGAGATGCCGTTCCAGTTAGTACAGAACTAATGCAGAGTATGTGGGCCTATGGCTGTCTCCTTCTGTCCTAAATTGTGTCCTTGTCCTATAAGGCCACAGGCTGAGGGTATGTGCAGGTGGCTGGAAGACAGCTGGGGATCACTGGTAGTTCTTGGCATTAAAGATCCAACCCACTAAATTCATTGAGTAATAAAAAAATAAAATTAAATTAAAAAAAAGATCCAATCTATTGAGAATCCCAGGAAAGTCTGGAGGTCTAGCTTGGTCTCTAGTGTAGGAGACAATAGAACTTTGGGTGGTATGAGCAAAATTGTCCAACAGCCAATTTGAATTAAATTTAAATTTACCCCACCTCAGTGTGTCTCCTTCTGAAAGACAGCAGGACCCTATGGTCCTTCCCCTGTCTTTTGTCTGTAGAAAAACTTTAGAACAAGTCTAATCAGAGAAGTGAGAAGATACAGAAGCAAAGGAAGTGGTCAAACAGGACAAAATAACAGTAGTTTAGCCTTTAAACAAAGTCAAGGACCTTTAGTTCCTCCTCAAGGGCTAGAGGGGATATTTTGAGCCACGTCTTGTGAGCTCTCTTGTAGATACTGGAACCCCTACCAGGTGGAAGAAGTTAACTGCATGGTGACCAGACTGTCGCCAGGACATAAGCGGCCACACTTCTAAGAACTGGCCTCAAAGCAATGGGAACAAAAGACCCCTGGAACAGAAGACGAACTGTCCTTGAAACAGGATGAGGCTGGTCAGACCACCCAGGACCAGTTCTATGATGAGCGTCAGAGCTGATGTGCTGTTCTGTGCGTGACCCCCTCCCTCTGCCTCCACACCCCTTTAACTCCCCATTGAGAGCTTCTGCCCACTGAGCCTCAGTGGGGGGGAAGCAGCCTTCGGACACAGGTCTACCCCCCTCCCGGGGTACAGGCAGAGAGAGGGGGCTACATGCAGAAACAGCACGCTTAAAGCAAACTCTCCTTTCCACCAACCTGACCTCTTGATCGGCTTTAGAGCAGCAGACCCCTTTTTAATAACCCTTCCTCTGATGGTGTTCTTACCACTTTTTTTTTTGTCTTTTGTCTTTTTAGGGCCGCACCTGCAGCATACGGAAGTTCCCAGGTAAGGGTCGAATCGGAGCTACAGCTGCTGGCCTACACCACAGCCACAGCAACTCGGGATCCTCAACCCACTGAGCGGGGCCAGGGATCGAACGGGCATCCTCATGGATACTAGTTGGGTTCGTTAACCATTGAGCCATGATGGGAACTCCGAAACTTTCGTATTCTTACAAAATTTAAATTGATCTGTTGGCCCTCCCCTTCCTTTTCTTTAATCTTTTTTCTTATTTAGTGTTTCTTGTTTCTTTACTGGGGTTTCTCTTCTCCTCTTTTTGTCCTGCCTTTACGTCATAGTTTTCATCCAGCCACTGGCTTGCCGGTGCTCTGCTGCTTCTCAAGAGCAGTAAACTGGGAATTAAGAGGCAATGACTTGGGTCGCAATGTGCCAAATATGAACTGTGACCCTGGGCCTTAGTCTCCCCATCTTCAAAGTCAGAAGATTAAATGAGTTCCTTTTAAAGATCTTTTTTTAGCTCCAGCAACCAGATTCCTCAGTCAGTTCAAGAAAAGCCGTTTTTATTCCCTTATATAAAATATATGAATAGATCGAGTAATTAATTTATTAAAGTATATGCAAGATAATATACAGTATATATGGATTAGTAAAAAGCCAGTAGTGCCAATGATAGGCTGAACTTACTAGTTGTCGAAATAGAGTATTTTCTCACTGTCAAATTTTAAATTTGGCAACTAGTCCTGATGAGATGAAGTGTCCAAGCCGGAAGGATTGTGGGGTGTGTGAAGAGGGAATTTCAGTTATAAGCAAACCCCACTTGGATTAAGAAACCATTATGAGTCTAGAGACAACTGTTGTGCACTTGGACTTGGTGGACGGCCTGTGAAGATCTAACCGAGCAAGGGCGGGGCTGCTGGCCTTGGTGGCATCAGCCAGGGTCTTCGGATGGGCAGAAGGCAGTGGGGAATCTCATTCCTGGAGAGTCAGGCCACTTCCATCCCTCAGAGACTCAAGGATGGCTCCTTGGAAAGCCATTACTTTTTCATTTTCTCCTTTTTTCCTTTATTTTCCTTCTTTTTCCCTTTGTCCTTTTCATTTTCTGGGTTACCCCCTGTTAACACCAAGGCTCGCTTTTTGCCCATAGGGGTCTTGGCGTACCAGTTCTGAAATCAAACGGATGTTTAGGAAAATATCAAAATGATGTGAAGTCACTGGGATGCCCTTAAAAATAAAGAAAAGCTCACTAAAAGGAAGGGGAAGCCGCCATTTAACCTTGAGCATTGAGCATTCATTCAATACACATTCCTTCTCCGTGGGTTTCCTAGCCTGCATTTCCATACAATTTGAAATTTCTGTCTCAAGGAGTTAACACATAAAAACAATCACTGGCCCAGTCGAACCAGCAACTCTTTCCAACTGGGTCACCTGACTTTCTGGGGCTCTTGCTTACCCTGAAGGTGTGGGTTTTATTGGTAATGTGAACGGCTCCCCATGGTTTACACGTGGCCACCAAACGCTGGACTGGTGACCATGTGTCAGTCTTGGGAAGGCATTCAAACACTCTGAGGGCGACTGCTGAAAATGTGGCAGAAATCCTGGAGCCAAAATACCAACAAAACCCTTAATGATTGCAACTGGCCTTGTGGTGGCATTTTTCTCAACCTTCACACTTATTTGAAATCTGAGGAACATCTGGGTTTATAAACTTTGTAGCTGTCATATTTCATTAAATGAATATACTACGTGTTACTGATCAATTCATCTATTAATGCACATATAGGTCATTTCCGATTTTTTTGTTATTATGTGTTGAAATTCACAATTTTTATATCTCTTTATATGCAATTGAGAAAACTTCTGGGCATGTTATATGAATAAATAGAATTCCTGGGGTTGGAGATCAAGAGTCTCTTCAATTTTCTTTGGTATTTCCAAACTGCTCTCTGAAGTAGTGTGAATAGGAAATTATCTCAGTCTCTATATGTCTTAAAGTAGCTTTATTTTCTTCTAATCTTTTGGATGCTAGTTTAGCTGGATATAAGTTTTAGGTGGGCAGCTATTTTTCCTCAGCCCTTTGCAGATATGATCTCAGTTTCCCCTGGTGTCTATTGTTCTCAAGGAGACATCTGATTTCCCAATTGCTTCCTTGTAGGTGATCTGGGATCTGCATACTAGCTGGTTGTCTTGCTCTAAGGTTCACAATAAAGTAGGCATGGATTTATTTTCTTGTGTTTTGCACATGGAGTTTATTTTTAATCTGAGAACTCACATATTTAATTCAGGAAAATTTTCAGCAAGTATTTCTTCAAATCATTGTTCCTTTCATATTTCTTCTGTTCTCTTTTCCTATAACTTCTATTAGTTGGGTGCTAATGTCTTCAAAGGTTCTTAATTGCAGTGTATAGATTTTATCTTTTTATTTTTATAGTCATACCTGCAGCATATGGAAGTTCTGGGGCTAGAAGTCAAATTGAAGCCACAGGTGAAGGCCTACAGCACAGCCACCAGCCATGGCAACACTGGATCCAAGCCACATCTGTGACTACACCACAGCTTGTGGCAACGTTGGATCCCTAACCTGCTGAGTGAGACCAGGGATTGAACCTGCATCCTCATGGATACTAGTTGTGTTCTTAACCTGCTGAGCCACAGTGGGAACTCTCAGGTTATAGATTTTATCTTTTTATTTTTCTGTCCTGCCATATGGGGGAGCTCCCCAGGACCATCCTCCATTCTACTAATCTGCTCTTTGACCATGTCTAGTCAAGTTCATACATCTTTTATTGTTTGACATTTTATGTTACTTACTATATTTTTTTCATTTCTAAGCTTTATTTTTGTGATTTTTAAGTAATTATCTATTTTTATTCCATTTCTGCCTGTCTTTGTTCCAAAACTTTGTGTACTTCTCTAATGGAAGTTATGCCTTCATTTATTTTCTTGAACACCTTAATTATATTAATCTGAATGTTTTTGTTTAAACTATCATTTAATCATTTTTGTTTAAAGATTGTACCTAGGAGTTTCCTGGTGGCTCAGTGGGTTAAGGATCCAGTGTTGTCACTGCTGTGCCTTGGGTTTGATTCCTGGCCTGAGAACTTCCACATGCTTCAGGTGTGGACAAAAAAAAAAAAAAAAAAAAAAAAAAAAAAAAAAAAAAAAAAGATTGTACTTAGCACTAGATTCCCTAAAATGTTTTGGAATTTTGATTTTTAGATTAATTTTGTTTAGGAGGCTTTATTTTGGTCTCAATTTCTCTCATTATTTCTCCCTCCCCAGCAGCACATGGTTCTCAGAACCAGGTTTGATAGGATGTTTAGAAGTTAATGCTCCTTGGTGATATTGGAATAACAAAGATCCAGTCGTAGAAGTGGCAGCTCTGTCATTTTATTTCCCACAACTCCTAATCTTTTTTGTTTTCTATCTCTTACTGCTCTCTATGCCTCATGCTAGGCATACGGTTGTCCTATGTTTGAGATTTATTTTTATTTCTGGCACTTGGGGCTTTTCTCTTCCTTCTTTTAGCATCAGCTCTGCTTTCATTGCTAAGATGATGGGGCCAAGTACTTAAGGTGACAGACTCCTAATTTGCTGCGATGCAGTAAGGAATATGGTCAGTAAAACTGGCTTTGGAGTAAGGCTTGCTTTTATGATCAGTTGCAGTTACAGGACCTCAAGCCCTTAGAGCAGATAGTGAAACTTTCAGAGATCATTTCAGAAAGTTAAAAACCCAGCTAAGAGAAAGCATAGGTTTTAATGCCTCGATCTAGTTCCTCAACATAAGAAGGAACATAATTATTTTAGAAAGGAGAAAAAAACCTGGGAATTTCTGAAAAGACTATACCACTTGAAGAGGATACATATTTGCAGTGAATACTAACGAGGTTTAAATAGTTAACAAGTATGTTAATTCAGATGGTTGGCAAAAAGTTCTAGCTTTGAGTTGGAACTAATTTGAGTTTTGCTAGAGCAGCGGTCAGTAAACTATAGCTGATGGGTCAAATCTGGCCTGCTACTTGTTTCTGCAAATAAAATTTTATTGGAACCCAGCTGGACCCATTCATTTATTTACTGTGTGTGGATGCTCTTGCACTACGATACGGAGTGAAATAGCGACAGAGACCACATAGCTCTCAAAGCCCAACATATTTGCTACCTGGCCTTTTACAGAAAAAGTTTGTCAATGCTTTGCAAAGATCTTATTAGGGGACCAGTATGACTGTTTTCCACCCTCCTGGAAGCATCAGCCACAGAGCAGAAGAGAAACACAGTGTAGGGTGGGAAGGAATGTTCCTAATCTCAAGCTGGCTTTCAGAGATAAGAGACTTGGATGGAATTCCACTTGTCTTTCTGGTGATCGTGTGGCCAAGATGGTGGTGAATGCAATTGCATGGATAGAGTTTTCTTCCCGGTTGGCCAAGAAAGCCAAGAAAATTACCTTCAGGTCCAAAAAGAGAACGCAGTTGTATTCGTACTTCTTAAAAGGCTCCGGAGGGCTGCCTGCTAGCCTGGGCCTCGGGTACAAGGGCTCTAAGGTTGACTGTGCTTGGAAAAGGCTATTGTTTTTGGCTACTCCTTCTCCTCCTAAAGCAGAGGGATCTGGGGAGAGCTGATTCTCAGTTTCCTCCAGATTTCAGCGGTTCTGTGCGCATCTCAGAATGCACTTAAAAATTAGAAAACTGGGGAGTTCCCATTGTGACTCAGCGGAAGCAAATCCGACTAATATCCACAAGGATGCGGGTTTGATGCCTGGCCTTGCTCAGTGGGTTAAGGATCCGATGTTGCCACGAGCTGTGGTGTAGGTTGTAGATGTGGCTCAGATCCTGCGTTGCTGTGGCTCTGGCATGGGCTTGCAGATGCAGCTCTGATTCAACCCCTAGCCAGGGAACTTCCATATGCCACAGATGCGGCCCTAACAAGAAAAAAAAAAAAAAAAAAAAAAGAAAGAAAGAAAGAAAGAAAGAAAGAAAGAAAGAAAGAAAGAAAGAAAAAACCCACCCCGAATTTTGGTGAATTCTGTGATTTCCTATCTCGGGTACACTGAGAGATGAAGCGTACCACGGGAGACATGGGGCAAAACCAGCGTCAGCCTGAAGTAGCCTGTTTCTCTCCATGCAAAGCTCATTCCATGATGTGAATTATGAAGAAAAAACGGGTGAGAACTAAAAGGGGTGTGTGTGTGTGTGTGAATCCAATGATTCTGAGGCTGCTGCTCCATTCTGCAGTATGGCTGTTCATTACAAGGTCAAGGATCACAAGTTTCCTAAATTGTGGAACCCATGTGCTTTGCTGCTAAGGCCAGAAAGCTACTGTGACGCCCAAATTTTGATTTTCCAAATTCCACTGGACCTGGCAGAGTTCAAATGCATGAAAGCCAGGAGACTGAAGGGAGGGAGGAGGTGGCAGGGCAGGTGTTTGCCTCGAAGACCTGGCCAGAGAGGCTTTACCACAAGGCGTTTACCTTAAAGCTGTCTTCTTCCTCCTGGTAGACGGGACTCAGGCTGGTGAGCGCCTCGATGAACTCCACGGCCATGAGCGGCTTGTAGGGCTGCTGCCGGACCCTCCGCTCCGTGAGCACCTGCTTGACCACGTGGACGATGTCGCCCTGGGTGAAGCCGTCTGATATCTTTGCCAGGCAGCTGACATTCAGGGCTTCAGTGATGACTCCGCCGTTTCGCTGAAGGATCTGTTTCCACAAAACTGTTGAATCCAAGACGATGGAGAGGACAGAGCCCAGGGGTCACCACGGAACAGGCCCGTTAACCCACTTCCTGGACAGAGCCGCGTCTCCCCAGGAAAGGAGGGCGGGGAGTCTGCGCCAATGTGTTCGAAAGTCAAATGAGCAGGAAGCCACACACAACCACACCCCTTCCCACACTTCTTTTTTCTTTTTATAGCCACACCTGCAGCACATGGCAGTTCCCAGGCTAGGGGTCGAATCAGAGCTGCAGCTGCAGGCCTACATCACAGCCACAGCAAGGCCAGATCTGAGCCACATCTGAGACCTACACCTCAGGTCATGGCAACGCTGGATCCTTAACCCACTGAGCGAGGCCAGGGATCGAACCAGCGTCCTCATGAACACCATGTCGGTTTCTGCTGAGCCATGACGGGAACTCCTCCCTGAGTGATTTTCAGCCATCAGGGACGCACATCCATGGCCCTGGGGTTTACAGGGCCACGAGCCCTTTGGTAACTGACAAGGAAGCATGACATCAGGGTCATATAGGTTTAGTTTGGTATCTGCAGAGACATTTGAAATCTTTCAAAACTGGAAATTTACATGGTGTTCAGATAAGTAGGAGTTTGACTTGTTTTAGTTAAAAGGATTGTTACTGTTTCTGTTTTACTTTTTGTCTTTTTAGGGCCACACCCATGGCATATGGAAGTGCCCAGGCTAGGGGTCCAATCGGAGGTACAGCTGTCGGCCCACACCACAGCCACAGCAATGCAGGATCCAAGCCGTGTCTGCAACCTGCACCATAGCTCATGGCAACGCCTGATCCTTAACCCACTGAGCAAGGCCAGGGATTGAACCCGAGTCCTCATGGATCCTAGTCAGGTTCGTTAACCACTGAGCCACAATGGGAACTCCCAAAAGATCATTTCTTACATAATTTGATACGTGGAATTAGAAGGCGGAGTCCCGCTTCCAGGAGCCACTGCGGGGCTCTGTTCCCATTGGGTGGGAGACTCTCTTGTTAAACAGAGCGACTTGCCCCCGATCCTCTGCCCCCATCGAGGGCAAACACACATGGATGAACAGATCGGCAGGATGGGTCCCTGGGACTTGGGATAATGGGAGATCTCACTTAGAGCACAGGCATGCTGGGAAGATGAGCCATGAAATGACTCCTGGTGCTTTTACGTAACCTTGGAGACGGAAGGGCCTCCCTACGACATCTGCAATCGTATTACACTGGAGTCCGTTCTGTCAGGAGAGGTTCCAGGGGCATAAGTGAGACCCGCCGTGACTTGTTCAGTCCTTTCCAGGTGGGAGGAACGGCACGGGCAGGGCAAGGCCAGCGTCTCGGAGCCCATCCCAGCGCTGGGGCGCTCAGGTCAGAGGTCTCTAGAGCATTCTGATCTACTTTGTCAAATTTTTTCTTTTCTTTTCTTTTTTTTTTTAATGAACATGATTGCATGACCTGAGCACTGTCAGGTGTGTGAAATGACTGTGTCATCTGAACACGCGATCTGGAAACACCTCACGGAATGAAAGGGTCTAATGACGGTCAAGGGACAGAATGACGTGCGACCTAAGTGACTCTGACCCACATCGGAGAGCCTGGCTTTCGGGCCACGAGTTATCCCAACAACTTGCCTCCACCGTCCTCCTTGGTGGGGGATCCTTGGCCCCGCGTACACTGAATTCCCGGGACATGTTAATAAGGGGCTGGGGGTCTGCGAGGTTTGGCATCAAGGGCTGAGCGCCTCGGAGGCCCCAACCTCTATCCCTTGCGTCTACACTACCACTTGCTTGGGGAGTTTCCTGGAGCTTGAACCCATCTTAGACTTATCTGTAAACATGGGACTAGAAAGATTTACTTCGCAGGCTGCTGGGAGAAATAAGCACAAGACTGCATGCAAAGCAGTTGGAAGAAGCTGTTCTGGCACCTGTGGGCCCTTTGTTTTCTGTAGCCTTATTACTGTTATTTTTGTAATTTTTTTGTATTACTAGCCATCATTCCATTTGGTACCCAAGTTTTCTTTCTTTCCTTTTTTTTAGGGCCACACCTGCTGCATATGGAGGTTCCCAGGCTAGGGGTCCAATCGGAGCTGAATCCTCTGGCCTACACCACAGCCACAGCAATGCAGGATCCGAGCTGCATCTGCGACCTACACCACAGCTCACCATGCCGGGTCCTTAAGCCACTGAGCAAGGCCAGGGATCAAACCTGCATCCTCATGGATAGTAGTCGGGCTTGTTTCTGCTGAGCCATGATAGGAACTCCTGGTACCCAGGTTTCCTAATGCCCCTTAAAACATCCATTTTAAAAGCTAGCACAAAATAGGCTAGAGCATATTTCTAAGCATGTCTGCATAAAGACATGGCAGTGAGGACGACCCGGACCTTCCGTTGTCGAGTTAGATCTCGGAAAACAGCCTGCGGTGAAAGGGAATGATAACGGCCAGATGACATCACTCCCTGGCACCCAGTCCATCTCCGTCCCGGGGTCACAACACCTGAAACACGTGCAGACAGGTCGGAGTGGCGACCCTGGAAGCTGAGAAGGGAACACGTTCTTTGGGGACAGTCATAGGTGATACCCCCTACGGCTGAGCACCCAGTAGACGCCCCAGGCTGGGTACCCAGAGCAGCTTCAGCCTTGGGCACCCATGGGTGCACGTCCTGCCTGCAGCATGGAGGGGACCAGCCAGTGGGCGAGCACTGAGGGCCCAGGCTCCCTAGCAGCAAATACTCAGCTCTCTGCCCGCCTCCCTGTTAGGCTGCAAGTCACTGCCTCCTGACTTGTAACACGAGGCATCGTGACAAGCAAAGACTCATTAACCCCAGATTCGGACTGGGATTAACAGACACACATCAGTGTATATAAAATAGGTGACCAAGAAGGGCCTAGTGTGCAGCACAGGGGACTCGAGTCAGTGTTTTGCAATGACCTATAAGGGGAAAGAAGCTGGACAAAGAACAGATGTCCACATACGGATAACTGCACCACTGCCCTGTGTACGCGAAACTAACACGATACTGTAAATCAAATAAACGTCCAGAAGGAAAGAGTGATGCAAAACAACTACAATGGCTTTGGTCCAGTGTATACGTGTAAACACACTCAACCTGTAGAACGTGTGACACTGGGTAGTCGTGTAAAGCCTTGGTCAAGGTTCTTCAAAACACATAAAACATGGGATGACTTCCCAAAGCCCACCATTGGCTAATGAAGGCAGGCTCACAGCTGTGCGGGGACTTGCCTCCGTGCCCCCCGCCATCTCCAGATCCAGGGATCGTGAAAGAGAATCAGGCTTGACCTCCTTCTTATGTCTGGTGAACTAGACTCACCGACCTTTAAAAGAATAGCTCTACTGCTACAAAGCCACCGACTGGGGGGTTCTTGATCCTTCAGTAGCTCCCCTTAAATAGCGGAGCCTGGGGTGGGAGGGGTCACAGCTGGTTGGGGGAGCCCCACGGCCAGCCCTGGAGCCCCCAGCAGGCTCCACATCTTTGGCTCAGCAGTGCGGGGAACACAGGTGCACAACAGGTTTGGGGGCCGGCAGTGGGCGTGGCGGGGGCGGCCAGAGGCCAGGGATTCAAGAGCATTGTAGGTGGAAGCAGGTGCTCTCGGGACCAAGGGCTGTATTTCGCTTATTTCTCTCGGATTCAAAAAAGCACCTCAGGTCTTCAGGCTAATCTAATCCCCCTCCCCTTCTTCAGACTGAAAGAAATCTGGTCTTTTTGAGTCCCCTTCTCTGCTTTTAGAATTCCAAATGGATTCCAGCCTAGCTAGTGTATGAGATGACATAGACTCTTAACATTTATTTCTACTTGGGATTTTGCAAAAGCGCAGGAGATAAATAATACGTATTGGACAAGCGTCTGGCTTCTGCAGCCTAGAATTCCAGAAACATCGAAAGACCTGGGCTGGCCTGATGCGAGCAGACACCGGGTCTGGGGTGGGGGCGTGTGATGAATTGGGTTATTAGCGGAACAGACCCCAGGGAAGAGAGGCAAGAGGAGGAAGCATTAGGAGCGTGGAGAGAAGGAAGCCCAAAGGGATTTCTGGGGAGTAGACACGGCATTAATCAACCTGGGGGTGGATTTTCTTTGCAGAGACATTTTGAAGGAAACAGCTTGATTTGGGGCAAGGAGGTAGATATTGAATTATATTTGGTAACCCTTAAGGACCATGCTTCCTCCGGCGGATTCCATCCTTCCCTTCTCAGCCCCACACTCCCCTTGCGCCACCTCGAGGAATCTGAGATGTTGGACTGTGTGCTCGTGACACCGGCGGCGCTGTGCTGTCAGTAGACAGATGGCCAGGTGAGGGGAGGGCTCAGGTTATGGATTTGCAGCCCATGCTTTATGGGCTGGAAGAGACCATTTTTGATCACTGCAAAGACAGGAACAGTCTTTCTTTAAGACAGATGTCCCAGCCACTGTGGCTATGATAACTTCAAGGCCTCTGGAAGAAATGTCAGGCGGCATCTGTGATGCTGGCAAGCATGGCGGCCTGAACAAGTCACCCCCCACGAGAGAACCATGTGGGCAGCATGTGGCTGAGTGGACAGAGGTCTGGGCCCAAGGGGCCGCTACTCCAGGTCCCCCATCTGCTCCCAGGTGAGGGGGGCGCCTTCTCCTTCCTTCCCGTGATCTGCAGGAAGGGGGTTCTGCTTGGAATCTGTCATGTGATCTGAGTCCCTGGAGACACCTGGCATTTTAGCAAAAGAACCCAACCGTCCTTGTTACACATCCGTGGCTTCCATTTTTAAAGGGCCTATGGTTTTGTCAAACAGTAGCAACCATCTGGTCCACAGTCAAGAACAATGTTCTAGCCCCTCAAAATTAATAATCCTCTGCCTTATTCCATTAAGACAGCTTAAAATACATACACGACACACAGGGAAAGACAGAGAGAGAGAAGGAGGGAGAGACAGAGACAGAGACGCACACACAGAGAATATGTACCCAAGGGGCATGGAAGTGGGAAGGCTCTGATGCGATCCTCTGCCCTGACTTGAGTGGGCCGAGAAGGCCGGCACTCACCCATCTCCGTGCCAGCTCCCTCCTTGGCTAAACTACACGTCCCTTGGTGGGGCCAGGTGAGTCATTCTGGCTCACATGCGTAGAGAAGTGGTTGGCCTCTTTCCGGGTCTGGTCCCCGAAAACCTCCTAAGAGATCATTCCTATCATAGGTCCTTCTTTTCCTTTGATGCTGGCTGGTTCCACGGGGTCCAGGGAGGGCTTGGAGGACCCAGGAGATGGGAAAGCCCCGATGCGTGGAAAACAACCGGGGCCAAAGCCTTCCTGCACCTTGCATTTAATATTGATTAAAGAAGCCAGGATCCCAATTTATCAAGACCGGAATGGGTGCAGATCGCAAAAGGACTGGCTAATAAGCTAAGAGTTTATAGGGTATGGGGGGTTAAGGGTGGTTCTTTTCGCAAATCACATTGACCAGGAGCTTGAGATCAACCAGAAAGGCCCCTATGTTACTTCTGTTTTGGCAACGCCCCTGTGATGAGGGAAGGGTTAACAGAAACCAAGTCAAGGTAATCATTTTAATCAGTATCACCAATACTAACCATCATCGACACTAACCATCACGGATACTGACCATCACGGATACGGATACTGACCATCACGGATACTGACCATCACGGATACAGATACTGACCATCACGGATACTGACCATCGCGGATACGGATACTGACCATCACGGATACTGACCATCGCGGATACTGACCATCACGGATACTGACCATCACGGATACGGATACTGACCATCACGGATACGGATACTGACCATCACGGATACTGACCATCGCGGATACTGACCATCACGGATACGGATACTGACCATCACGGATACTAACCACTGCTACCACATCATCTCTACTGCCATCTCCTCTACCAGGACCACCTCCTTGACCACCGTCACCGCCCTCCCCACCACGCTGCCACCACGCCGACCTCCTGACGACGCCCCATCTCACTGCCACCGTCACCGCCCTCCCCACCACGCTTTGGTCACCATCGCCACCATTTCCAACACTAGGACCACCATCACCACCTCTAAACAAATCTACCGCCACCGGCACCAGGGCCAGTAAAGACGACCCCTTCATGAACTTCTGGTATTCCTCTGTCCTTGAACCCTGCTGGCCCGGTGACTTGCTCTTGCCCGGCAGAGTGTGGTGAAAGGCACTCTCTGGGGCTTCTGCAGTTGGGTCACAGGAATCCTTCCAGCTTCTGCCCCAGCCTCTTCGTGTGCTCCCTCTGGGGACCAAGCAGCTGGGCTGCACAAGGCCCCAGGGAGAGGCCAGGTATCGGAGGTCTGGTCGGCAGCCCCAGCTACGTTCCCATCGGACATCCAAAAACAACTCTGGACATGGAGAGAAGGTCTTGGAAGTCCAGCTCTGTCTGGTCTTCTGATGGCTGGAGCCCCGGCTGCCATCTGCCAGCACCATCTCGAGACTGCCGGGAGAACTCCAAAGTTGGGCCCATGGCCCCTGAGGACCACCAGGGACACACTTCATTGTTCTGGGCCACTGGGGAGGTCTGCCACACAGCAAGAGAGAATGGAGAGCTCCCCGCCCCACTGCCAGCTCCTCCTGCCAGGTACCCCCTGCCAGCTACACCCTCCTCCTCCGCCACTGCCGCCACCGGGAAGCTGAGATGGTGCTGGGCATTTTAACCATCTCCTCTAAGGGCCACGACAGCCCTGGGAATGAAACAGTTCTCCCACTTTACAGATGGGAAAATGGAGGCTCCCAAGGAAAACCAACTTGTCGAGGTCATCAACTATCCCAGGGCAGAGCTGGGACAAAGTCAGGTGTCGTCAGAGCTCACATCCGCAGCTCCTCCCAAGTTTCTCCTATGGCCTCACTCCTAGGGCCACTTCTGAGTATTGTTCCCCTTTAAAAATCTCTTTCAAAAGAAGTGTTTTCTTTTTTAAATGGCTGCTCCCACAGCATTTGGAAATTCCCCGGCCAGGGATTGAATCCAAGCTGCAGCTGCGACCTATGCAACAGCAGTGGCAACACTGGATACTTTCACCCACTGCACTGGGCGGGGGGGATCGAACCCGTGTCTTTGCAGAGATCTGAGCCACTACCATCAGCTTCTTAACCCATGGTGCCACAGTAGGAACTCCCCGAAGAAATGGTTTTTGAATCTGTCTACTCCAGGAGAAAAAAAAAAAATGGAAGAAAGTAAGCACTGGCTGTGTTTAGCATCTAAGTAAATCAACATTGTCTTGGACTAATATTTTGAGACTGGAAAAAGAAACGGATCTAGTGAAAAGCAACGCTGCTGTGAGAGAAAGACCTTACCACCACAGGTGTAAGACGAGGGACCTAATCTACTTGCCAGAAGGAAAATTCGCATCCACAAGGGCTGTTGTCTCCTTCTGGGCCCCAAGTAACAACCCCTGTCGAGTTCCCTTGGCCTTGGGTAAAAAGAATTAGGTTAACCACAGAACAGAGGTGTGTTTTCTTTGTGATCTGGTATCTACGTTCCCGGCTCTGATTTGGCTGCGGAGCCTGTGCACCTGTGTCTCCAGGACACAGGCTCCATGCTCATCACCTTCTGATGGCCCCTGGGTGACAAAGGCCACCCCCCCCCCCCCCCCCCCCCCCCCCCCCCCGGCTCCACATGCCTTTAAGCCCATATGGGATGGCCCGGCCTCGGGGACGGCACCCGGGAAGGGGTGAAAGGTACTTGCCGTATCTGGAAGCATAGTCTGGTCTGGGAACCAAAATAATTTTTTGGTAAACTCTGCAAAAAGACTGAAGCTCAGCGTCGAAAGGTCTGTGTGTTGTCCCCACGATCAGAATCCTGTCCTCTGGTTTCAGGAGTTTCAGGATTTTGGGAAGTTGTTTTTTTAGGCGTTTAGGCTCCATCTGGGAGAAAGAGAGAAGGAAAAAAAATGATCCCACACAGAGAACAAAGACTTAAGAGCTGAAGAAAATTAATCCTGCGACGCGCTGTGGCATACTCTTGCTCAAGCGGTTTCAGGGCTCTGATGAACACACTTTCTTTGGGTCTGTCCTGGGCTGGATGCTCTGGATTGCTGGCACTTCCTTTCCTTAAATCTGGTGCTCAGATCTGGAAAGGGGGGAGGAAGGAAGCACCTGACTGAATATTCTAGCACCTTGCCCCTAAGAATGGGAAACAGGGCGAATTTCCAAGCGGAGGGAAACCGGCTGGGATTGAGCACTGGTTTCTAGAGCGTTCCGCCGAGCTGTTTGGAAGGTGAACCCAAGACTTTCTCTGCTGACTGCCGTGACAGTGAGGGCCCGAGATGCTGGGTCTCAGGTCTTAAGAGCCCCCAGTCATCTAGGAGTCTGGAACTTCGCTCTGAAGCAGTTTGGATGCAGTTGGAAGCTGTATTATTTTAGCACAGTCGCAGCACTAGGGAGAGACGGCTGGGAGGATGGCTTCCAGCCCCTGGGGGTCAGATTTGGCCATGTTGCCATGGCAACACACAGGCTTCACGTCAACCAGGACCAGCGCAGTGGAGAGAAGAGGAAACCACCAGGGGCGGGAAGCGCCAGAGAGCCATCGGAACACAATCTGGGCCTTTCCGCTCCCGTCAGGTTTAGGGGCCTTGGAGCCAGAATAAAAGTTCCCACCTTTCCTGGAACCTCAGCACCTGTGAGCTACTCTGGAGATACCAGCTTGCCTGTCCGGCCCTGCATGTCCTGCCTGCTTGCCTGTAGGAAGGGGCCAGTGACCTCCAGAGAAAGGAGAGGTGGTGTGATCAATTCTGCCCCTGGGAAGAGAAGTGAAAGGCAGGGGACTGGAGGTCTGGCGGGCGTGGGGTGACAGAGCCGTGAGCGGCTGTGGGGCCTTTGGGACAGTGACACTCCTGGGCTGGGGAACCTGTGCCCCCTGGGCTGCCCTGTGGAGCCAGGAGCCAGGAGCCAGCCTGCTGTGCAGAGGGAGGGCGGGCGGCAGTGAGATGCAGCCTGCAGGGCGGGGAGGGTGATGGGGGAGGAAGGACTGTGGGCCGGGCGGTGCCACAGGGCTGAGTCCCTCCTTTGCTCCAGGGGAAAGGGCAGTTCCACGTCTGCACTGACAAGGTACAGGGAGGAGACTGGATGAGAAAGCAAAGACCCTGAGAGGGGGGCTGTTGGGAAGAAAGCCAGGGGGAAGGTGCAGGGACCCTTGGCTCCAATGAGGCAGGAGACCTGGGGCGGTGGGTGGGGGGGGGCACTGGTGGAGGCTCTCAGCAGGTGCATGGCGTCTCCTGAGTGCTACCCGCCTGAGTTCCAGGGGTCTCTCTTTGGGACTCACTGACTCCAGAACCTTCCCCTCCCCCTCCTCCGGGGTCCCTGCCTCCCGAGGGTGGGGGCGGGCGCAGGGGGCCTTGCTTGCCCCCCATTCCCTTCCTGTGTAGGGGTCTGTGCCAACGGAGGGCTGCAATGCAGACCTAAAATATGCATATTATTATATGTTATATTTATTTCATTAGTATATTTATTATAATGTATTTTACATATTTGTTGCGAGATAATTCATACCCCATGCCCTTACTTAAAAGGTCTGATTGGGTGGTTTTTAGGATATTCACAGCGTTTTGCAACCATCACTACGCTGAATATTCCAGAACAGGTTTATCCTCTTCGCTCCCCCAAAGAGCACACCCAAGAGCACGCCCGGCCCTTTTCCCCAGCCTCCTTTTCTGGTCCTGGGCAATCCCTGATCTATTTTCTGTCACTACAGATTTGTACCTGCTGGGTATTTCGTAAATAGAATCATGCAGTGTGTGTGTGTGTGTGTGGTGTGTGTGCGTGCGTGCATGTGTGTGTGTGTGTGTGTGTGTGTGTGTGTGGTGTGGTGTGTGTGGTGTGTGGCTTCTTTCCTTTAGCCTAACATTTCCATGGTTCATCACTGGCGCGGACTCCAGCACTTCACCGCCGTGGCTGAATGCTATATCCACTGCAGGGTTATGCCCCAGTTTATCTATCCATTCCGAAGCCGATGAACCTCTGGATTATTTCTGCCTTTTGGCTGCTGTGAATGACGCCACTGCGAACATGTGTGTACGAGAGTTCGCATGGACTAACGCTTTCGTTACGCTTGCGTAGGCACCCAGGAACTGAATTGCTGGGTCGTGTGGTTCCTCTATGTGAACCTTTTAAAGAATCGCCAGAATGGTTGTCCCAGGGGTCTGCACCACTTACAACCCTACAGAGAGCAGAAGATTCAAGTGTCTCCATAACCTCGCCAACACGTGTTATCACCTGTCTTTCTTATTCTTTTTTGGGGCCCTCCTAGTGGGTGTGAAGTGGCATCTCATTGTGGTCTGGATGTGTCTCTCCCTGCTGATGTTCATGAGGTTGCGTAGCTTTGCGTGTGCTTGTTGGCCACTTGTTTATCTTTTCTGGAAAAATGTGTATGCAGATCCTTGGCCCATTTTTTAATTGGGTTACCCGTCTTTTCATTATTGAGCTGTAAGAGTCATTTGTATGTTCTAGACACAAGTCCCTTGTCACGTCGGTGATTTGCCATATGTCTTCTCCCATTCTGTGACTCATCTTTTCACTTTCTTGATCACATCTTTTGTGTGGTTTTTTTTTTTTTTTTTGCTTTTTAGGGCTGCACCTGGGACATACGGAAGTTTCTAGGCCAGGGGTTGAATCAGAGATACAGCTGTCAGTCTACGCCACAGCCACAGCATGCGGGATCCAAGCCGAGTCTGTGACCTACACCACAGCTTACAGCATCACTGGATCCTTAACCTACTGAGCGAGGCCAGGGATCGAACCCACATCCTCATGGATCCTAGTCGGGTTCCTTTCCACTGAGCCACAAGGGGAACGCCAATGATGTCTTTTACCAAAAAAAAGTTTTTACTTTTGATCAGGCTCAGTTTAAGTTTCCTTTGGTTGCTCGTGTTTTTGATGTCATAGCCAAGACACCACTGCTTAACCCCAGGTCACAAAGATTTAAGGCTCTATTTTCTTCTACAGGTTTTATAGTCTTAGTTCTTTATTTTAGGTCTGCAGTGCATCACTGGTGAACTGTGTGAGGTAGGGGTCCAACCTCCTTTGTTTGTAGTTGGCAATCCAGCTGTACTAGCACCATTTGTTGAAAAGATTGCTTCTTCCGCGTGGAATTGTCTTGGCATCCTTGTCAAGAGATCAACTGATTGTAAATGGAAGGATTTACTTCTGGCCTCTGTTCTATTCCATTGATCCCTGGTCTCTCCTTAGGCCAGTACCACTCTGTCTGGATTGCTGCAGCTTTGAGGGACGTTTCGAAACCGGGAAGAATGAATCCTGTAACTCTGCTCCTCTTCCTTGTCTCGGCCATTCTGGGTCCCTTGAATTTCCACAGATCGGGGGATCAACTTGTCAGTTTTCCCCAACAAGCCAGCTGGAATTTCAATGGGGACTGCGTTGAATCTGTAGGTCAGTTTGGGGATTCCTGCCGTCCTAACGAGAGCAAGATATTCAATCTGCGAACCTGCTGTATCGTTCTATTTATTTAGGTCTTCGTTAGCTTCTTTCACAATGTTTTGTAGTTTTCAGAGTAGACTTCTTTTGTGAAGTCTATTCCTATTTGGGGGATGTTACTATAAATGGAATAGTTGTCCTAATTCTAATTTTTATTTTTTTCATTACAAGTGTGTAGAAATTAGTTGCTTTTCTTCCCCCGCCCCCCTTTACAGCCACACCTGCAGCATATGGAAGTTCCCAGGCAAGGGGCTGAATCGGAGCTGCAGCTGCCAGCCTACACCACAGCCACAGCAAAGCAACACCAGATCCTCAACCCACGGAGTGAGGCCAGGGATCGAACCACATCCTTATGGATGCGGGTTCTTAACCTGCTGGGCCACAGTGGGAACTCCAGAAATAAGTCGCTTTTGTATATTGATCTCGTATCCCACCTGCAACCTGGCTGGCCGTGTTTATTTGTTCTAACACTGCGTTAGTGAATTCCTTAGGGTTTTCTATATAAAGATCAGGGCATCTGCAAATGCGGATCGTTTTATTTCTTCCTTTTCAATGCGGCTGCCTTTTATTTAATTCTCTTCCCCGACTGCCCAGGTGAGAACGTCCCACATAACGCGGGATGAAGAGGCGGTCTTCAGGGGAGAGCCTCCCATCTTTCCGCGTTAAGGATGATGTCGGCTGGAATGTTTTGTAGGTGGCCTTTATTCGGCCTAAGGAGTTTCCTTGTCTTCCTGTTTTTTAAAGCATGAAGGGTGTGGGATTCTGTCAAATGCTCTTTCTGCATCTACGATGGTGTGGTTGTTGTCTGTTAGTTTCATGATACAGTATATCATGTTAACGGATTTTTGGATGCTAAAGGTGGTATAAATCCCACATGCGCGGGTGTATCATCCTTTTCCTGCATGTTGGATTCAGCTTAGAAGAGGCTTTTTGTAATGTAACTCTCAGTAGAGAGAGAGATGGGGTTTTTACAGCAAAATCAATCCTGCAGGCTGGGCCTGAGGCCAGACCACCAGGCAGCTTCCTGTCAGCACCTCCTACACTCACAGGAGCCCTGAGCCTGCCTGGCTCCATCCTCCATTGGAGGGAAGAGTGGCCCAGCAGGACTCCACCCAGGAAGCTCCACCCGAGGGGGTGGGGGTTGGGGACCACAGAGGAGCTTAAAGAGGGCAAAGCCTGGGAAGGGGGTGATCCGGAACGAGACTTCCAGGAATCCTGGAAATGGGCACAGGGGTGGAAACCTGCTCTTGAAGGCGCTGCTCCCCACCCCCACCCCAGGGTTTGCAGAAACCCTGCCCTTGCTCAGACCCCTGCCTCTGGGCCGCCCGGGACCGGGAGGCGGGTGTTTGCTGGGCCTCTACTTTGCTACTAAGCTTCCCTTATGGGCCAGGCTGTGTGTGCAAAAATGAAAACGCTCAAGGGAAGAGCTCTACACTAACAGGCAGATGATGCAGCAACTGGCTAAATGCACAGGCTTTGCTGCAGACAGATCTGATCTCAGGCTTGACTCTGCTCTTATGGCTGTGTGACCTTGGGCAGGTGACTCAACTTCTCTGAGCCTCAGTCCCTGTATCTGAGAAATGGGACAAAACATAGATCCTGATTGGTAGGGATGCTCTGGGGAGTATGTGGCATAACGTGTCTGTCTGACAATGCTTAATACTGAGTAATTCTTCTGAAATACAAGTGCTGGTCAGAAATCAATGTGAGGCCCCCTTTACGGAAGAGAGCTGTTTTTAAAGAGGAGAGTCAGAAAAACTGGGGGCTTTAGGATTTGGAGGAAACTAGCAATATTGCCAGCAGAGCAGAAAATGATGGTGTCAAAAGCTCCTCCCCAAGTTTCCACCGCACTGAATGATAAGAGGTCAACGGCTCATCTCTAAGAAACTGCCTCCCAGGCCCAGGGCCCCTGAGGAAAGCCCTCTGCTGAGATTCTGGTAGAATATCTACACCCGTACTAGGAAAAGATCCACTGCAGGTAGATGAGGCTTGGAGGGTCTGGAGATGTTCACAGTTCATTTTAACAGGGTGGACCCCAAGCTCTCTTGCAAAAAGTGGTTATATTAGAAAAGGTAACTGCTTACCTTCTTGCACTGTTGGTGGGAATGTAAACTGGTACAACCACTATGGAGAACAGCATGGAGATACCTCAGAAAACTAAATATTGGAACCACCACGTGACCCCGCAATCCCACTCTTGGGCATATATCCAGACAAAACTTTCCTTGAAAAAGGCACACGCACCCCTATGTTCACTGCAGCACTATTCACAACAGCCAAGACATGGAAACAACCTAAATGTCCACTGACAGAGGAGTGGATCAAGAAGATGTGGTACATATCCACAATGGAATACTACTCAGCCATAAAAAGGAACAAGATAATGCCATTTGCAGCAACATGGATGGAACTAGAGCCTCTCATACTAAGTGAACTAAGTCCGAAGGAGAAAGACAAATACCATGCCATATCACTTATATCTGGAACCTAATGTACAGCACAAATGAATCTTTCCACAGAAAAGAAAATCATGGACTTGGAGAACAGACTTGTGGTTGCTGAGGGGAAGGGGGAAGGAGTGGGATGCACAGTCTGGGGAGTTAATAGATGCAAGGTACTGCCTTTGGAGTGGATAAACAATGAGATCCTGCTGCAAAGCACTGGGAACTGTATCTAGCCACTTATGACGGAGCAGGATGGAGGATCACGGGAGAAAAACAATGGATGTAATAATGTGTGTGCCTGGGTCACTGTGTACAGCAGAAATTGACAGAACCAGCTGTAGTGGAAAAAATAAAAATCATTAAAAATTAAAAATCAATACGTAAATAAAAAAGGTAACCCCCTGAAAAAGCAGGAGGAGGAGGAGCAGGGCGATGTGGTCCCCAGCGAAGGAGGAGGTCCACCTGGACAGGCCCTGCCTGAGGTGGCAGCATTGCGGGAGAGGTGTCCCATGGCTGATTCCGGGTAACTGCACCTTAGCCTCGGGGGAGGGCTTCAGGCTGGGGATGGAGCAGGGCGCGCTTTGGCTCTGTGAGATGGTGCCTAAGAAGGACGAGGAGAGAGACAAGGTCTGCGGGCCTGAGATGGAACTTCGGGCAGGGCCAATATATTTAAGGGATGGGTAGATGCACACGGAGGAGATGCAGGAGGAAGTCTTGGCGGGGTCTGAGGAGACCAGCCGAAGGCAAGGTCATGGAGGCTGAGGAAGAGGAGGGTTTCACGACGTGGGGCTTGTTGGCCAAACGGATTTCAAAGAAGACCTCTGTGAGAACAGTTTCCATGGAGCTGGGGGACATCAAGTGGCCAGCGGTGGGCTGCAGAGGGAGCCTGGATGGTGAGGAGAGACTGGACTTCTCAGAAGCCTGATGGAGAAGAATGCAAGTTGGTGGGGGCGGGGGGACCGGGATGCGCATGGGTGCACGTGGAGCTGCCCAAACTCCGCTGGAAGAAGGACCGACCCCGGGACCCTGGTGAGGCTGGGGACCGCCACTCTTGCCAGGTCTGAGCCCATCCCCAGCAGCCTGGTTGCCATGGGGACAGTGGTGCGGTCCTGCCCATTCTGAGGCAGAAGACAACACTGCTGTTGGTGTCTCCTGAAAACTGCAGGCTTGACGGACCTTAACCAGCCTGTTTGGAGAACAAGTGTTGGTCCTGGGCCACGTCGAGTGACATCCTCTACGACGGGGCGTCCCGTTAGGAGGGGATGGAAAGGAAAGGGGAGCCCTGCGGTCAGCTCTCCCCGGCCCCTGGGCCGCCCCTGTTCCAGTTCAGAGCCGCGTCCACTATGGATGATACCCGCGTGCTCCTCCATCACACCAGCCTCGTCCCCACCGTCACCCGGCAACCGCCACAGCCGCCGCGCCCACCGCTGGACCGGCCAGCCTCGCACAACCGGGCAGTCTCCAATTAGTGCCTAACGTCGATGCGGCGGTTTCAACTTGCTTTTCTGCACTCAGCTCCACCAAACCACGGCGGCAGCAGCCCCAGCCAAGCAAGCGAGTCCTGGCGGAGGCCCTTTTGCAACGTCAGGAAGGCTCCTGCTAGATGGAGGAATGAAGGGTAATGGAGCAGAACATGCAGTGGCAGCCTGGCCGTTCAAGTCCTTGACCGCCTCCGCCTCACACACAGCCGACCAGCCACAGACGGGTGGTGGAGAGGCTGGCCTGCCTCCCAGGAGGAGGGGGAGAGGGCGCTGTCCTGGCACCCGCTGGGTCCCTGGGGGCTGGGTGTGGAGGACAATGTAGGGGGCAGGAGGGCCAAGAATGCGGGGGATTCCGGAGCCCAGCATCCTTGGCTCTGAGACCAGAGGGCCCGCGAGCATCTTCAGGATGCCGTCTGAGGAGGGCGGAGAGCGGACGCAGGTGGAGCAGAAGTGCGGAGGGCAGAAGGGGAGGCCGATGCTGGCACACAGCTGCTTCCGGGAGGGAGAAGGGACCCAGCACTCCCTTTGACAGGCTGGGCACCCTCTCGAGCCTTTGCCCCTCCTACAAGACAGGGCAGGCTGCCTCCCTCCCAGGGCTGCTGGGAGCTTCCTGACTCATGCCTTGTGCCCCGGTGCCTCCCACCTCTTGCAGCAGCCCTAGGGGTCCCGCAGCCCGCAGCTCCACGCCCTGGAGCTTCTCAGTTCCTCACTCCTTATGACCAGGTGAGTCTCCACATTCTCCCTCCTAAAGGGCCTTAATCCAGGAGTTCCCTGGTGGCCTAGCAGTTAAGGATTCAGCTTTGTCACTGCTGTACTGCTGTGGCTGGGGTTCGATCCCTGGCCTGCGGACTTGCACATGTCTTGGGTGCAGCCAAAAAATATTTTAAAAAGGGGGAGAGCTTAATCCAAAGGTAGAGGGTGGAGTTAGTCATTGTGGCAATGATTTTTTTTTTAAGAGGAGATTTCCTGGAAGCCCTCAGATCCCCTGGGCGGCCACTGGGAGCGCTCTGAGTGGTGGCTGTGGGTGGAGGCCGCGGTGGCTTGGTTTCTCTGCAAGTGGACATTCTTCCCTGGGTCTCAGTGCCTTTGGACCAGAGAAGCCTCTGGGACGGAGGCTGCGGAGGGTGGTAGAAGGGCCCAGCCGTCCCCTGGGTGATGCAGTGACCCCTCGTTGGGATCCCTCCTGGCGCCTCCTGGTGCCTTGCGTCTGCTTGGCGTTTGGTAGTCACCTTCAGAACGTGGACGTCCACTGCTCACGGCTGCTCTGGGCCCCAGAGGCCGAGGGACTTGGGTGAGGATGGAGTCAGAGGCCGGGAGAGCTGGCCCAGCACGGGCCAAGATGGGAAGGCGCCCTACCCTCTAGCGTGGGGCCAGGACTGCAGCCGGAAGAGGAGGTACAGGTTGGGGTTCCCTGCCCACCACGATCTGCTCTAGCTGGGATGCTGCTGGAGCTAGGCCCACCCTGCTGGAGGGCTGGACACCCCCCTTGAGGCTCTGTCTGCGCTGGGCTGGACACTTGCGGACTGAGGGTCCCTTCAGCCTGTCCCCATCAGGCGTCCTGGGATTCTCCGAGGCGTGACTCATGGTCCCCCGTGAAGTTACTCCCCCGATGGATGCCATTCTCTTCTACGGTGGGGTGGACAGAACTCTGTGCCACCCAGAGCCTCTGTCTTCTACAGGGAGGGGACAGTTAGTGACCATTTGTGGGAATCAGAGACGGTGCTCAGCGTACGTCTCAGGGTGAGCAAGACAGGGGCCGATTCAGGGAGGGTCCTGGAGACGCCTTTGCCGGCTCCCTGCCAGTTCGCCCCGCCTCCCAGGTCTGCTGGCCCCCCCTGCTTCATTGTTGTTGCTCCTGCAAAGCCCGCAGCCCTTTCCCTAGGGTCCCTCTAGCTCTCACAAAGGGTGCACCCACCCTCTTATTCCCCTTGAACTCAGATGTGCTGATGAGAAGACTGAATTGCTGGTGGCAAATTAACTCACAGCCCAAGCGGGAAGGGGCTTTGTGAACTCAGGGGCTGCTCTCTGAAACCCTTTAATCTGATAGTTAAGGAAGTGGAGGCTCAGAGACGTTATATTACTTTCTCGGAGACACACAGCCAGCTAAGGTGGAGGACCGAGCAGGCCTGGAACACACATCTGAATTCCTACTCCCTGGGCTGAGGTCCAGCAGGAGAGGCCTTGCCCATGAAGGAGAAAAAGCTTCTGATGACAAGAGGTGTTACACCCTGGATCAAATCCGGCCTTACAGTTCTCTTTAGATTTGCAACTTGTATGAGAGTCTCTAGTTCCATCCATGTTGCTGCAAATGGCATTATTTTGTTCTTTTTCATGGCTGAGTAGTATTCCCATTGTGTATATATACCACATCTTCCGAATCCAATCATCTGTCGATGGACATTTGGGTTGTTTCCATGTCTTGGCTATTGCAAATAGTGCTGCAATGAACATGCGGGCGCATGTGTTTTTTTGGGGAAAGTTTTATCCAGATATATGCCCAAGAGTGGGACTGCTGGGTCATATGGTAGTTCCATGTATAGTTTTCTAAGGTACCTCCATACTGTTCTCCATAGGGGGTGTACCAGTTTACATTCCCACCAACAGTGCCGGAGGGTTCCCTTTTCTCCACACCCTCTCCAGCATTTCTTATTTGTGGACTTAGCTTGGGGTTAACAGATGCAGACTATTGCCTTTGGAGTGGATTAGCAATGAGATGCTGCTGTGTAGCCCTGGGAACTATGTCTAGTCACTTATGATGGAGCATAATAATGTGAGAAAAAAGAATGTATACATGTAGGTGTAACTGGGTCACCATGCTGCACAGTAGAAAAAAAATAATGTATGGGGAAAGTAAAAAAAAAAAAAGATTTGTGGTCTGGTTCATAGTAACTGCTGCCTTCAAGTTTCCGTGTGGTGTGGACTTTTTTTTTTTTTTTTTTTAAATGTAGCAACTTGGCCAGCAGAGGGCGCTACCTCCCAGATTCCCAGATTAAATAATAAATGAGTCCTCAAGAGTTTCTGAAATGACAGGGCAATCAAGGCTCATTTGGGGAAGAAAAGATTGAGCTTTCATTCTTTATCCAAATCATCCCTACCTGCTAAAAATGATGTATAATACATAAGGATCAAAAGTGATTAAAATCCTTATGAATTTAATCAGAAATTCACAGTTAACCACTATTTGCTTTGGTGCAAATTGATGTGGAATATATAACAATCATGTGTTATCTGCAAATTTTTTTTAACTTGTGGGAAATTTGCTGGTGATTTGTGGGGGGAAGTGCGGGGGAGGGGAGCCATTGAAAGGAGAGAAGAGGAGGAAGGAAGCGCCTGACGGAGGGCCCCCCCAAGCCCCGAACTGGGGCACTTGGCGGCTCTATGGTCGGTCTTTGTTCCTAAATTTCAGGGCTTTTGCTATTTATTATTAGGAACAATAGGAAATCCTAATAATAACTCCTGTGTGTGCCGTTGGCTGTAACCGAGCAGGAGTTCTCTTCGAGGCTTCCTCACCTCGGGGTCCTACCCTTGTGGATTTAACGCCCCTCCCCCCCATACTTTCATTTCTTCTAAATTATGCCTCGTAAAATCAGACACTGGATCCTTCCGAAAACAGACAAGTGCTCAGGGCAAGGAAACGGCTCCCCCTCCGTCTCCTTCCTCCCTTGAAAGAGCAAGACCTTCCGGGGAATCGAGGTGGCCCCCGGTATCGAGTCCCTTAGGAGGAGGGGAAAAGCCAAATCAAGAAAGCCCTCACCGCCTTCTCCGCCTGGGGGACTTTTTTGTAGAAGATTTTCTCTGTGTCTCCGATCCACACCACGGAGGGCTGGAGCTGGCGGGCCACCTGCAAAGAGAAGAGGTTGTTTGCGAACGCATCTTCTTTGGGGGTGCACACCTGACCCCCCGGGGAACATTGGGACGTGCTGACTGGCCTGGTGGGATGCATGGCACTCAGGGCTGTACCCGCCTTCCCAGTAAGATGCCGGTGCTGCCAGGCTCTCCCCGCTAGGGGGTCGGCACATTCTGATCCAGGACCCCAAACCTCACTCGGTTTGGCTTGAAATAAACCAGCAGTTTTCTGCTGCAAACGAAGGGAGACTGGCCCCTGCGTTCTACTCGCAGCCTACGGCCTGCTCCCACGTGGATCCAAGTTTGCTCATCACGAGAAAAGCTGCTTCAGCCCCAGGACCTGTGATGCCATTGGTTCGTCTCTGTCCGGCTGTGCCTTTGTGGCCACGGTTTCTCTGGAAGGTGGCTCTGAGCCCCTCTGGGTGAGTGGGGCTTGGTGACAGTGCTGGGACTTACCGTGGGCCCGTGCATAATGGCCACACACCTAACGATCTCTTCAAAGCGCCCCCATGAGAGCGGAGTTTGGGTATTTTTGCAACAATTTGTGCTTTGTGCAAAATTGTGACAGATAAAAGCCGTCTCCAGCCACAGTGAACACAGTGTTATGTGCTCCTATTTTTGTAGTTCTTTAAACATCATTAAGGCAGCAGGTGTGAGTTTTAAACCAAGATGGACATTTCATAAATGATGGGAAAAAATCACGGGGAACACAGGCGGAGCCTGCTTCCCCCAGCACTACGTACCAAGAGAAGCGGATTATGCAAGTTCAAAGACAAAGGCGGATTTAGCTCGATCCTGGTGCCAGTCCCAGGGCTGCGTGTATTCCAGTCCTACATGTGCCAGGACAGTCAGAGGCAACAGCACCAGCCAATCACTCTTATGTTCGTGTTATTTTTTAGACTCCAAGCCGCAGAGTTTAAGAACGCAGAATCCAGGAGTTCCTGTTGTGGCTCAGTGGAAACGAATCTGATTAGCATCCGTGAGGATGCAGATCCAATCCCTGGCCTTGCTCACTGGGTTTAGGATCCCACATGGCTGTGGCTGTGGTGTGGGCCAGCAGCTACAGCTGCGATTCAACCCCTAGCCTGGGAACATCCATGTGCCACAGATGTGGCTCTAAAAAGACACACACACACACACACACACACACACACACACAAAGAATTCAGAATCCCAAGTTTGCTGTCCTTGGAGGATGTCACCTGTGATTAACTCATCCACTCTCCCTACAACCCTGGGAAAACGTCCCTGGTTACAGATGGGGAAACTCAAAGATGCTAAGTGTCCGGTCCAGCATAAGAACAGCAGCTAGAACAGCAGAAGCAGGACGCACGGCCAGGCTGATGGCTGCCCAGTCTGTGCTGGAGGCACGGCCACACCTTCAGGTCCCCTCACGTACTCAAGCCAGACAGCTGGGCATCCTCCCCCGACACCCAGCCATCCCCAAGTCTGTTCTCTCAGCTCCTGACTTGAACCACAGCTTCTTTCCAGTGTGGCCTGCCCACTGCGGTCAGGGCACTTACTCCAGTGCCCCGAGGGGGCAGGCTCCAAGGAGCCCTTGTTCCGCTAAAAGCTATTTTGGGTATAAGTCAAAAGCTCCCTAACTTCCAGCCCTCAAAGGAAGTAAGGAAAAGAGATCCTGCACACAAAAGGCTTTAAGCATCTCCTAAGAAGATGCTTTATAATAACAAAGGCAAAATCATTTTCTTTTCAATCCCTCTGAAAAGTCTTTCTTTTAGAACTGAAACCAATGGAAGAGCCGTTTTCGAATAAACAGTTGTCCCCGCTCTTAGGCTAACTCGTGTGCTCACCAGCAGCAGCTCAGCCTCTCCTGGGTCCATGTGGCAAAACCCAGGGATTTTCCATGGCTTTGATTTCTGTGCCCCATTCTCTGTATCCAGCTGTCCTTGACGGGAACGGCAGATGTGAGGACCCAGGATTCCAAGTCTCTTTCTGCTTTTAACAACATAAGCTACACAGATGGATTTGAAATACAGGCGTCTGAATGGCTTGGAATAAATCTGAAGCCGGCCGTCTTATTTCTAGCACCTTATTTAAAGCTGTTTTGAAAACCTGGTCACGCCGTTCTGTGGAATGTGAAAGCCAAGGCTTGGTCCTTGAACTTGAGCGTCCTTTCAGAGCATGGGGGTGAGTGGGGGGTGGGGTGGGGAGTTCCACACTTCCTGTGTTTCCAACACGCACCTGTGAAGGAATCCCTTCCTCCGCTGTCACCTGCTCTGGGGCTCCCGAGGGTGGGCGGAGGGCTTGGTGGACGTGTGGTTTGGGAGGGCTCAGTGATGATCAATGAACAGACCCGAAGGTTCCCAAGCATGTTCTTCGATAAAAACAACACAGGGCACGGTCCTGTGCCATGGCCCCCAGAGTCACACCCCTGCTACTCCCTGGCCATGTGCCACCGGCGTGGCCAAGCACGTCCCACCTCTGCTCCTCTCTGATACACTGGGTCAGAGGCGGGGAGAGAAGGCAGTAACCCACCCGCGTGGAGAAGCGGGCGGCATGCAGTGAGCCCTAGTCGCCCGACACCCCCAGGCCCGGGCTATCGCCCAGGCAGCAGGCTGCCACGTTGCCATGGAGACAAGATGCCTGCTCCAAAGCATCTCCTCACCCTTGGTCTGTGTCCTCCTCTATTGCTTTTCACTCCAACAGGAAGAAGGGCTCTAAAACCACCCCTGTCTTGTCCTCCAGAGCGTGAAGCTATAGTTCCCTGACCTTCCTCGGTGGCGAGGGCTCATCAGGGGACATCTGGTGACTTTGTTACGTTCTGGGCTGAGGAGAGGGGCACAGAAGCCTGGGCCCTTCCAGGCAAACACCTCTCCCATCAGCAAGAAGGGAAGGAACTGAGACTCTTGCTTGGAGAGGAGAATCCAGGGGGCAAGCGTGCTGTTTTCAAACAGCTGTTTTAAAAGCTGTCTCAAGGAAGAAAGCCTGGTTTTACTGTGTTGGGCCTGGCACGAGAATGGGAGCTGTTCTCTCATTTTTCATTCAAAGATCACTTACAGAGGGGCTTTGATGTGCTGGGCACAGGGCTAGGTGCTGAGGGCCCCTGACTTCGAGGAGCCCACCAGTGGAGGGAAAAAAAGAGGGCGTTCCTGTCGTGGCTCAGTGGGTTCTGAACCCAACTAGTATCCACGGGGATGCAGGTTCAATCCCTGGCCTCGCTCAGTGGGTTAAGGATCCAGTATGGCTGTGGCTGTGGTGTAGGCCGGTAGCTGCAGCTCCGATTCGACCCCTAGCCTGGGAACCTCCATATGTTGCGGGTGTGACCCTAAAAAGCATTAAAAAAAAAGAGGAGCCCACTGATGGAAGGGGAGGGTAAACATGGGGTCGGGAGGGCTGCCCAAGGAAAATGGGGTCCAGCGAAGACCAATGACAGGAAGAGGGGGACACAGGGGAGGGGTACCTAGGGGTGGAGACTGTGGGGTGGGGTGCGTTTTAAAGCTGACAGACCTCACAATGGCCTCCAGCAGGTCCCAGAGCTGGGAGGGGCGTCGTGCCTGCCACGCTCAGGAGAGGAGCTGTCTGCCACCCAGGACTGCTGGGATCTTTCTGGAAGGTGTCACTAAGGCCTCGGCTGTGCTGTGGAGTTTGCTTCTGTCCTGGAGGCTGTGAAGAGTCTATAAGGGACTCAAGTCATGACCTTGGACCCTGGTTGTGTTCGAGAAAACCTCCTCTGGTGGGGGGTGAGGCATGACAGGGTGGGCGGCTGTTCCAGGGTCTGGGATTAGGTGCGGGGGTGTGTGCAGGGGGCGTGGTGAGCGGTGAGGCGGGAGGCGGGGCAGGGGCCTCTGGAGGAAGAGGCTGAGGGATCTTGCGTGGCGGAGGGCAGGCGATAGATGTGGGACACTGAGGACCTGCCAGACCCGTCACGGGTGGGGTGAGGAAAGAGAGCATCTCCTATGCTGGGGGCCTGGGGGATGGGGGTGGACAGCCTGTAAAGCAAAGAGGGGAAATGATGAGGTCGGTTTAGGCCATGGGAGCCCAGGGCGGCTGGGTGTCCAGCAGGAGGACTGCCGGGTCTGGGGGCTGGAGAGGGCTCGAGGGGGCAGCCAGGACACGGCAGAGCCCTGGGGTCGGATGGAGAGGATACCCAAGGGACGGGGGAGCGGGGGATGAGGCCAGCCTAGGGCTGCGGAGTGGGGACCACGGGCAAAGACCTCGATGGAGGAGAGAACCAAGGGGCTCAGAGGCGGGAGCCGCCCTGGAGCCGGGGAAGGTGGAGGGCAGGGAGCAGGCGGGTGACGGCGGCCAGCGCTGGCCCGGGGGTCTGGCAACCAGGAGGTCACTGGTGGGGACAGAGGCCAGGAGACATGGAGCTGGGAGTACATGGGACAGGGACAGAGACAGGAAATGCGGACTGGGCAGCGTTTGGAGGTGGCTTTGGAGGGGGAGGGAAGGCAGGAGAGGACGACCTTGAGGGGGCTGATCGGGCTGGCCCCCTCTGCTCCACTGTTGCTGGGGGAGGATGGCTGTGGGCAGGCAGGGTGCCTGGGGGTGGAGGGACATCTGAGATGCACAGCAGGCAAGGCTGGGCTTTGAAATATTGTCCCCTGACCCTGGAAATTTGGTCCTTCGTTGTTATGCAAAAGCTGCACTGGTTGGTGGAAATTTCACAGCACATATTCAGACACAGACACGACACCCTGTCCCTCCAGTGGGAATGGACCGTCAGCGTGTCCTGTCTTCACAGCCCTTCTTCCACTTGCAAACATGCGCTTGTGCTTCACACACTGCTTCGTGTTCCTATTTATTCTTAGGATTTGATTACTTTATTTTATCTTTTTGCATTTTTGCCTTGTCCAGGGCCGCTCGCACGGCATATGGAGGTTCCCAGGCTAGGGGTCCAGTCGGAGCTGTAGCCACCGGCCTACGCCACAGCCACAGGCAACTCAGGATCTGAGCTGAGTCTGTGACCTACACCACAGCTCACGGCAACGCTGGATCCTTAACCCACTGAGCAAGGCCAGGGATCGAACCCGAACCTCATGGTTCCTAGTCGGATTTGTTAACAACTGAGCCACAATGGGAACTCCGATTTTTTTAATGTGATTTTATTTATTTATTATATATGGTTTTTGGCCACACCAGCAGAAGTTTCTGGGCCAGGGATCAAACCTGAGACACAGCAGTGACCACGCTGGGTCCTTCATCTGCTGAGCCACCAGGGAACTCCTCGATGTGATTTTAAGGAAATCATATTGTTTGCTTAAGTATGAAATTTATTTCTCCAAATCATTTTAACATGGGATCCCCTAATTTATTGATCTAATCTTCATTTTTTGAACATATGGATGGTTTTCTCTTTTCTTGCTAAACTGAAGGGCGCTTAGCTGAGCATTTTTGGGTCCACGAAGTCGCTAGATCTGGGTGCGTGCCAGCGCTTCACGTTTTCACCGGTGCCATCCACCTGCCTTCCCGGAGGCCCTCCTTCACACTCTCCAGCTGTAAACAAGTGGGTCTGTTTTTCACTCTTCTCCTCCACAAGTATTAACTATAAAAAACTCCTTGCCAATTTGTTAATGAAAAATGGTATCCTTTGCTCTTTTAATTTTCATTTAGCAGTGAAAAGGCTTCATTTAAATTACTCCCAGATAGTTTGAGGTCATGGGCAATTAAATGTAATTCATTCATAATTGAACTTTTCAGAAGTTACAGAGGACCGTTTCCTGCGGCCGCCAGTAGGGGGCTCTGCAGTCCCATCGAATATCACTTCCTGACTAAAGTTGCATTTCCACCTACACGTGCTTTTTCAAATTCTGGGAAGTTCGGTCAGACAGTTACTTTTGGTGTGAATTTCGTGGATTTGATCTTCTGTATTCTCCAAAGAAATGCTCTCAACATCCACCATTAGGATTAGATTCTCTTGGGTTGGGGCAGAGTGGCTCAACCATGAAAACCGGTTTGTGTTTGGCATGCTTGAATTACACACTAGGTCTGCCCACATGACCTTGGAAGCTTTGGAAGTTCTTTCTGAACGTGTCCTGTTTTGCTTGCCATAGAGAACCCAAGGAAAAACCAGCTATGTCTTTCTATGATTGCGTCTTAAGGTTACCAAACTGAAAAGGAGAATCTATCCACCTTTCCATCCATCCGTCCACCCGTCCATCCGCCCATCCCACACAGACTTGCTGAGCATCTATGGTGGGATGCAGGACTGCCTGGGAAACGTGGTCCCCACCTGCAGAGTGTGTAGCCTCCTGTGTCTGAATGGGAGTGGCTGGGCAGCCAGACAGCCACCAGCAAGGTGCTGTCCTGCTGGGGAGGAGCTGGGGTTCACTTTTCAAACAATAGTCATTTGGATTCTGTTTCAATACTGAATATGTGAAGACATCCTGTCCCATATTTCCATCACTTCCAAAGAATACTTAATGGAATACTACTCAGCCATCAAAAAGAACAAAATAATGCCATTTGCAGCAACATGGATGGAACTAGAGACTCTCATACTCCGTGAAGGAAGTCAGAAAGAGAAAGACATATGATATCACTTATATCTGGAATCTAATATACCGCACAAATGAACCTTTCCACAGAAAAGAAACTCATGGACTTGGAGAACAGACTTGTGGTTGCCAAGGGGGAGGGGGAGGGAGTGGGATGGACTGGGAGTTCGGGGCTAATAGGTGCAGACTATTGCCTTTGGAATGGATTAGAAATGAGGTCCTGCTGTGTAGCACTGGGAACTATGTCTAGCCTCTTATGATGGAGCCTGATCATGTGAGAAAAAAGAATGTATGCATGTATGTGTAACTGGGTCACCATGCTGTACAGTAGAAAACTGACAGAACATTGTAAACCAGCTACAATGGAAAAAATAAAAATCATTGTAAAAAGAAAAGAATAGTTAAGGAGTCCCCATTGTGGCTCAGCAGAAATGAACCTGACTAGGATCCATGAGGATGCGGTTCCATCCCTGGCCTCAGTGGGTTAAGAATCAGGTGTTGCCGTGGACTGTGGTGTAGGTTGCAGCCAAGGCTCGGATCCCGTGTTGCTGTGGCTGCAACATAGACCAGTGGCTACAGCTCCAGTTCAACCCCCTAGCCTGGGAACCTCCACATGCCTGGGTACGACCCTTAAAAAAAAAAAAAGACAAAAAGAAAAAAGAAAGAGAATATTTAACATGTCTATTTCCTCGCATGATCTTTTATGTAGCAGCAGCAGTACCTTCGAGTCCTTACTGGGTGTTAGCTGGGACAAACCGTAAATGACAATCACAGGAAGAGCAGGGATGGATTGAAGAGTCAGATAAACCAAGGCAGAGGAGAGGATTGGGGCAGCGGGGGCGGGGGGGATTCAGGCCCAGTCGATGGGCTGTGACAGGTGATCTGGGGCCACCAGGTCAGCGCTGGTGACAGAAACATGCTGATGCCGCTGCTGATGGTCAGGCAAATTCGAGGGGAGGCAGCTGGATGGTGACAGAAACATGCTGATGCCGCTGCTGATGGTCAGGCAAATTCGAGGGGAAGGCAGCTGGATGGTGACGGGTGTCAGGCTTACAGACGGTCCAGACGGTCCCCTGGTGCCCCTTCGGCCAGCCCACTCCCAGCTACGCCAGCCTCATGGGTTACAGCCGCCCGCTCCAACTCTATGCCAACTCAGAAGCACAAGGGTCAACGCCTGGGTGCCGGGCTGCACTCCCCCCACCGGGCACCTTTCCGGCACCCCTGCCCTACGCCTTTCCAATTTGGTTGAAAATTCTTCAAGGCCTGTGACACGGACCTGGGCCCAGCCCGTCCGCATCGCCCAGCACAGACCAAGAGCAGATGCCCGCCACGGTCACGGAGATGGCAGCCCGGTCCGCTCGCTGCAGACGGCGCCCCAGGCATCTGCCGTCTGGGGCCGCCCCATCCTCCGTGCGGCCGTGGGACCTGGCAACGCGCTGAGGCTGCGGCCCGGTTCTGCTGGGAGCCCAAGACTGCTCTAAAATAGGAAGTCTGGCTTAAAGAACAGCCCTGATACCTGTGTGCCTGGTTTTCCGACAACAGCCCACTCAGGGCTCACGGGCACCAGCCCCCAATTCCTTTATTTTCACGCCTGAAGCTGCACAAAAAGGCGAAATTCTGTTTCCCTCCCTCCCTCTTCTCCCCCCTCTCCACATCCCCCCCCTTCTCTCACTCAAGCAGCTGCTTTTTTGGGGTCAGGTGTAGGTCTTTGCTTTATCCTGATTGAATTTCACCTTGTAAAGGCGGGACTAACATATTTATTACATTTACTATCCATCTGTGTGGTGTTTTAAAAAAATCTACCTGCGAATAGCAGCGATGTCTTTGTTTGGGTTACTAAGCAGGAGCAGAAGTCTCCGTGAGCTACAGAAACGGTCCTGGCCGGGCTCCCCATCGTCCGACTCCTGGACCAGCTGTTTACACCAGCACGTCTGGGCAGGAAGGCTTGGCCTTCTGCCACGGGCTGTTGGCCGTGAGCCTGGCAAGGAGCCCTGGTGGGTGGTGCCGAGGCACGAGCAGCACCTTGGCTCCCTTCTGTCCGATCTGCCAGCCTGTACGGGCCTCGTGGCCTGGACACTGGCTGGGCAGTCTCATCAGCCCTGACCTCTGAAGCCTCCCTCTGGCTCCAGCCCTCCGCGGCCAGAGCTCTTACAAAGGCAGGAAGCCAGGACTCCAGGAAGGAGGGGACGTCCTTCCCCAGGCCCAGGGCCCGGGATGCAGACGCTCAGCTCTGGCCTGTCGTCCTGGGCCCCGCTGGCTTCTCTCAGCCTTCTCATGGGTGGCCTGGATGGTCGGGAGGGGGATCAGGAAGACGGGGAACCCGGTGGGAGCTGCCGACAGGATGCTGTGGCCTCCATTTCCGTCGCTTTCTCAGGCTGAAATGTCCCCAGCAGACATGACCTTGCCCTCAGGCCACCACGAGGCAGGACACAGCCTTTGCTCCCCAGAGGCCAGCTGGGGGCCAGGTGACAGCTTCAGAGCCAGAATGAGGCTTAAATCCTTCTTTGGTGCTTTGGGTCACAGTAAAGCACTCTGAGCCTCAGTGTTCCTGTCTGTCAAATGGAGACCTTAATCCCTGCCTATCAGGGAGTGGGGCAATTAAAAGGGGAAGGGTGTATAAAACCCCTTAGAAGGTGCCAGACTCCCAGCAGAGACCAAGCGCCCTTCCCGCTCCTCCATCCCCGATTCACCACTGCACACACCCCGCGAGGCTGGCGCCAAGCCTTCATAACTTCTTTTGCCCACAAAATACCTATTAAATATCTCATGTTTCTTAATTGTTAGAAATATTTCTAATATTTCCTAGCTAAACAGATGTATATTCTTTCCACCTACAGCTTTAGTAGAAGAGAATTTTAAATGACCATTGTTTACTTGTACAGTAAACACGTCTTTTCTTCCGAGCCTGCGGCATGCCCAAACTGCCCAGGCCAGGGATTGAACCCGCACCACATCAGCGACCGGAGCCACAGCAGTAACAATGCCAGATCCTTAACCTGCTGAGCCACTGGTGGACTCCACAATGCATGCCCATTGGAGTGATTGTGTGTAAATAAAGGAATCCTCCCCACGGACAGGAACAAAATGGATTTGAATTTGTGCTTGGGAAGCAAATCAGAGACTCGTTTCAAAGACGTGTTTTCACGTGTACAGGGTGCTGTGGGTGCAGTGAACACCTCCAGCCAGAAGCGATGTTCTGATGTTTCCTAAGTGGTGCATTCTTGGCTCTACAGAGACAACTTTGCTGGGAGGGATTCTTCATAAGAAGACGGGACGAGTAACCGGGCCCTCCTGTTGGTTCACCTTCTCCAGCAGGTGCCTCCTAAGTGCATTTTGCTGCTCTTAAGCTGCTGCAACCCCTGTGCACGTCACAGGAATGCACCGGGGCTTCCTGGCATTGATGGACCAGCACGAGCATAATATCCTGCTTTCCTTTGGTTAATTAAAAGCAACCCCCACAGCTGCTCTCAGTCAGGCCAGGACTCAGTGGCCTCATGCACGTGATTTTTAATGAAACCGCTTCCATTCCCGAGACCTCTGGGTCTTTCTTTTCTTTTTTCTCTCTTTCTTTTTGTCTTTTTAGGGCCACACCCATGGCATATGGAGGTTCCCACGCTAGGGGTCAAATCGGAGCTATAGCTGCTGGCCTACACCAAGCCACAGCAATGTGGGATCTGAGCTACATCTGTGACCTACACCACAGCTCATGGCAACGCCAGATCCTTAACCCACTGAGGGAGGCTAGGGATCGAACCTGCAACCTCATGGTTCCTACTTGGATTGTTTCTGCTGCGCCACGACAGGAACTCCCCTCTGGGCCTTTCATTAATCAGTTAAATACACAGTAAAGGTGAAGCTCAGTGAGAGGTGTGTCAGGCCCCCCGACGTGGAGTGGCCTGGGTGGGGGAACGTGCTGTCCCCCGTTTGATAATCGACACTCAACGCTTTGTGGTGCGTGTGACGTCAGTTTGCAACGATGCCAAGAAACGCCGAGGCGGCCTGTCTGATAGCAGGACAATCTCGGCAGCAGGAGCAGGTGATCGCTTGAGCGTGAGCCCTTCAGGATCATGTCCTCGGCTCTGTCCTAGAGTCACTCCAGGAACGACCGAGCCCTTCGGTGGGTGGGAGAAGAGAGGCCCAATTCAGCCCCGTGTCAGTCAGAGGCTGAGCAATGCAGCCTCTGGATCCAGAATGAGCAGCCTCTGGACCTGCAGCCTCTGGATCCAGAATGAGCAAGATCACATCACGGCTTTTCGCAGGAAAAGGATTTCAAGGCTTTCTTATCAGTTAAACGGGGATAACAGTGGTACCCCCCCCCCCATGAGGCTGTTGTGAGGAGTACATGAGTCAAAACACAGAAGTGTAGGGTCTGCGAAATACAGATGTTCAGGAAATGCCATTATTTTCATACTTCTGTGTTTCTGTCAGTTACTCAGCAATGTCAACAACATTGGGTGTTTAGAATGAGTGCATTTAGGTGCTCTTTGGGGCAGGAGGATGGGTTTCTTTAATTTTCCTCTGAAGAACTAGGTGCTTTGAGCTTGGTGGTTAAGGACACAGAGGCCACAAGTCAGGCTGCTGGGCTTCAAATTTCAGCTCACCCTCAAATAAATCCTTGGTTAACCTCGGAAGTGTGCATGCATGGGGGAGGATTCCAAGAAGCTCAGGGAAAGCAACAGCTGGAAAACTAAAATAACCGAGCACATACCTTAACTTCTGCCAAGTTAAGGGAGCTTGGTAAACACTTTGGGCTTTCCATTGAAACCTTGGAAGGTTTCAGGACTTCCAGGGTTCCAGCACTACTGGCAAAATCAAAACAGACCCACACCAACAAAATAGAAAACAAAGCCTCTGCAAGTTCAAGCGGATCAGCCAGTAATGTAACTGCCTGTTAGAACAAAGCCTCCCTGCCTCAGACTGTAAACAACATACCATCCAGAATGTCTAAACAGCAAGAAAAAATTATTAATCATATGAAGAAGCAGCAACATGTGACGCATAGTCAAGGAAACATCAGTCGAATAGAAACAAAATTCAAGATGACCCAGTATGGGAATCAGCAGGTAAGAACTATCAAGCAGCTACTGAGTTGAAGGAGTTAAAAGAAAAGGTAGTTATATTGAATGAACAGATGGAGAATTACAGCAGAGAAATAAAGACTTACAGGAATAAACAAATTTAAATCCTAGAACTGCAAAGCAAAATATCAGAAACACAAACATATAACCCACGAGGTAGGTTTAAGAGCAGACTGGAGACAGTAGAAGAAAGGATAGATGAGCCTGCATACAGATGAACAGAAATTGCCCAACGTGGAAACTAGAGAGAGAGAACCTCAGTGACGTGTGGAACAGTATCAAGCCGTCGAATATACATATTTGACTTAGAAGGAGAGAAGAGAAAGGGAATCATGGTCCACATGGCCCCAGTTTGGTTTAAAACATATTTACAGTTTCAGTGAGCACGATGAGCCAAAGCAGTTAACGCACAAAGAACAAACAAAATACCTAGATGTATTACAGCTAAATGAAAACCAAAATAAAAAGGGAATCTTATAACCATTCAGAGAATGATGACATATTGCAGACAGGAGCTCAATCGGTTGACTTTTGGATAACTTTTCCCGAGAAAGAATGGCGCTAAGGAGACTGCATAGTAACATTTTTTTTTTTTTGGTCTTTTTGCTATTTCTTGGGCCGCTCCCGCAGCATATGGAGGTTCCCAGGCTAGGGTTCGAATCGGAGCTGTAGCCACCGGCCTACGCCAGAGCCACAGCAACACAGGATCCAAGCCGCGTCTGCGACCTGCACCACAGCTCACGGCAATGCCAGATCGTTAACCCACTGAGCAAGGGCAGGGACTGAACCCACAACCTCATGGTTCCTAGTCAGATTCGTTAACCACTGTGCCATGACGGGAACTCCCGTAGTAACATTTTTAAAGTGCCAAAAGAAAAATACGTCACCCCAGATTCCAATATCCATCACTAGCAGCCTCCAAACATGGGGGCAACGTAAAAACCACTGAAAAATAAAACAAAAGCTAAGAAAATTTGTCGCCGGCAGACCTGCACTAAAAGAAACGTTCCAGGAAGTTCTTCAGCTGAAAGGGACATCACGCCAGGTGGAAACCTGGATTGACAAAGGAATGAGAAATACTGAAAATGGTAAATATACGGGTAGGTATAAGATACTGATTTTTTTCTCCCCATTTCTTTGAAAGACAAATGACTACGTAATGGCAAAATAATAACAGTGTTGCATTATTTGCAGCATTTCTAGATGTAAAATGTATGATGAAAACATAAAGGACAAGGGGTAGCCAATGGATTAAATTGTATCATTCTCACATTTTAAGTAAATTAGTATGATATTAACTCTGTGTAGACTATGATAAGTTAAAAATGACTATTGTAATTTGTAGAGCAATGCCTAAAAAATAAGAGAGAGTCACAATAGAGGAATTCAAATAAAGTACTAAAAAAGCACTGAGTTTATCCAAAAGAAGGCAGGAAGGAGAAAGAGACAAATAAAAGCAAAAATAGGACCAACAGAGAACGTACAGCAGAGCGGGAGACCTAACCCAACCGTGTGAATAACCGCATTTAAAGTAAGGGGACCAGGGAGTTCCCGTCGTCGTGGCGCAGTGGTTAACGAATCCGCCTAGGAACCATGAGGTTGTGGGTTCAATCTCTGCCCTTGCTCAGTGGGTTAACAATCCGGCGTGGCCATGAGCTGTGGTGTAGGTTGCAGACACAGCTCAGATCCCGCGTTGCTGTGGCTCTGGCATAGGCTGGCAGCTACAGCTCCGATTTGACCCCTAGCCTGGGAACCTCCTATATGCCGCGGGAGCGGCCCAAGAAATGGCAAAAAGACAAAAAAATAAAAATAAAAATAAAAATAAAAATAAAAAATAAAGTAAGGGGACCAGATGCGCTGATTAAATGTCAGATACTATCAGATGGGGTAAGAAAGCAGCACTCGAGTGTGTGCTAGTCACAAAAAGGCACTTTAACTATAAAGACACTGAAACCAAACTAAAACTAAACTAAAACTAAACTAAACTACAACTATAAACTTAAACTATAAAGACACTAAACTAGGATAAAGAAAGCAGACTGGGCAGATGTCAAGATAAGGAGCATTTCCAGGGACGGGTCCCGGTGATAAAATAACCCACCAGGAGGACATGCCCTCCTAAAGGTGGGTATGCGGCATTCCTAACTGAGCCTCAGCCCAGGTGAGGGAAACCCCGCATTCCTAACTGAGCCTCAGCCCAGGTGAGGGAAACCGCAGGAGCTAAGGAAAGGAGGCTCACGGATGCCGCAATCGCCCGGGGGGCTTTAATCCCCCCTTCCGTAACTGACAGGACAGATAAGCCACAAGAAGTTGGGAAATGAAAAAGCAAATCACGGAAGAGAGACAACGCTCGCCGTGTGCGCGCCCCGCAGAGAACCTGTACCCAGAACAGGTAAAGAACACCCCCACATCTCAAGGCCAGCCGGTCAGTGAAAAGCAGGCAAGTGACCCGAATGGACAGTTCACAAAAGAAGTTGTTCAAGGACCCAAAAGCACCTGAAAATGGTGGGGACATGGCTGTATCCAGTCTTTTCAAAGTCCATGCCTATTCAGATGTCACCGTGTATAAATTCCACCTCAATAAGAATAGCGCTGGGGGACAAAGAAGAGAAGGATCTAGGTCTGAGCCCTCTAACCCTGGGCAAGTTACTCCACCTCTCAGAGCCCCAGGTTCTTTCTCCATAAAATGGGGGAAGAACAAACTCCTCCCTGGGCTGTAGGGAAAATTCAAAGATGTGCGCTGGTACCAGGCGCTCGATAGTTTAATGCGTAGACTCCCTGCCCTTCTTCTCGCCGCCCGGCTCTTCAAAACTCTCCACGGGTGCCTTCAGGACAAGAGAGGAGCAAAGGTGAGGCGGCTGTCCTCACTCCTGCAGTGTGGGGACCACGTGCCTGGGAGAGGAACCCTGCTGCCCTCACTGCCTCCCTTGGGTCTGTTAGGATGAGACGGAAAGGGGACCATTTCTATGAGCTGCTGTCCACGCGTAACCACCTTCAGAGGCCCTGGGAGCAGATGCAGAGCTAACCTCCGGCCCCAAGTCTGGGACAGTCGTTGCTACCTGCGTGTTCTGACAGTCAAAGCTGGCTTATGTAGGAATTCCCATCGTGGATCAGCAATAACAAACACAAACAGCGTCCATGAGGACACGGGTTCGATCCTTGGCCTGGCTCAGGGGGTTAAGGATCCGGCATTGCCGTGAGCTGTGGTGTAGACTACAGATGTAGCTGGGATCCCTCATTGCTGTGGCTGTGGTGTAGGCCGGCAGCTGTGGCTCTGATTTGACCCCTCGCCTGGGAACCTCCATATGCTGAGGGTGAAGCCCTAAAAAGACACACACACACACACACACACACACACACACACACACACACACACACACACACACAAAGCTAGCTTATCTGGCGTTCTGGCAACTAACAGGGAACTGAAGTGTGAGGGCAACCTTGAGGTACCCAACCAAATGAAGATGAAATCCTGCAAACTTTGAATATTAAATATCAATATTTTTACATTTACCATGGATAAGCCACGAGGTCCAACCAGACGGTGCAGGGAACTAAGCCAATCTCTTGGGATAAAACATGATGGAAGAGAATATGAGAAAAAAAAATATATATGTACGACTGGATCACTTTGCTGTACAGCAGAAACTGGCACAACACAGTAAGCCAACTACACTTCAGTAAAAGTAAATAAATACCTACATTTGGTATCGGGGTGCTTCAAAACGTGGTTATCTTTTCGTGTAGATACGGATAGTGCGCCTCTGTCTATCTTTCTACCCATCTGTCTGTCTGTCTGTCGATACCATCTATCTGTCCATCTATCATCTATTATCATCTATCGACCTGTCATCTGTCATCTGTCTGTCATCTGTCTATCATCTGTCCATCATCTCTCTCTCATTTATCACCATCCTTCACCATCGTCAACTGTCATCTGCATCTAAACTGTATCACAGAATCATGGCTTTTAGGGCTGACAGAGCACCTCAGTGTCATTTGGCTTGACCTGAGGTCGTTTTGGCGATGATAAAACAGAGACCCAGGGAGGTGACAGGCTTATCTGAGATCCCAGCACTGGGCTGTGAGTGGATCTTCTAGAACTCCGTATCCTCCGGCCCTCGGATATAACTGCGTCTCTGTACAACTGTCATTAGCTTAGCTTCTGGTGGGTTGCTCCTTAGAACGTGGGGAGCTGATGGGCAGTTCATGCCTGTAGGAAGAATGACCCCAAATGCAAATACGATGCCATGACCGGAGGGAGGTGGGCTGAACAAAAGAAACCGTGGGTTTAATTTTTAACGAGACATGAGAGCGTTTCAGGAAGGGTTCCTGTGTCAGACGGAGGCTCATCTGAACGGCACAGTAGGGTGTTTATGCAAAGAAAGAAGCTGCGTTTGGTCGCTGGATGCTCACGGCGATGCAGTAATTAGGTAATTTACGGGAGGACGCGATGGGGAGGCTTGAGAGGGATGGGCCTGTCAGCGGAGGAAATCATGGGCTCGGGCTCTTGCCAGTTGGCGTAAGGAAATTAGCCGCCGTCTGTGGAAACGCAATTTGAGAGAAGGAGGAGGCCCAGACACCAAGAGAGGCAACCAGTACCTTGAAGACCAGGTGCAGCATCATCTGGAGGCCACGCTTGCCCGGGTACTTCCCAGCAGTGTTCGCTGCGGACAAGTCGAAGAGGTTGGCTCCTGTTTCCGTGCAGATGGCATGCACGAGCATCTTCTTCCCCACCCCAGACGGCCCGGCCAGCAACAGGGATTTCACCAGAGGAGCTTTCTCATGCACCGCGGCAGAACCTAAAACAGGCAGAGGCAGAGGCTCCAAGACCCTGCCGAGAAAATCAGCCGTTCTCAGACGGGGATCCCTCAAGGCCAGGACTCCGGGGCGTGACCCCGGTCTCTGCACCGGTGATGAATGCGTCAAAGGCATCTGTAACCAGGGGCATCGATTCTCTCCCCCCTCACCCTAGCATTTCCCCAAACTCATAATTTTAAAGGACATTCCTGCCCTAAGTAACCTCTGGCACTTGGGGGGAGGGGGGGCGGGGGTGTCTCTGCTTGTCAGCAGCAGCTCCGCGCCCTTTGAGGCTCCAGAGAGGAATGTGAGTTGCATGGTGAGAAGTGCAGAGACGTGTTCAGGAGTGAGTCTTGGGAGGTAAAGGGTGGGGGGGACTCAGATCCAGAGGTGGCAGTAGCCTGGCTTCTTTCTTCTGTCCTGTTTCTAGCCTGACATCCCCGGGAGCGATGGGGGAGGGGACAGCCGTGCTGAGGACAGATTCGGGGGAGCGGCAGCAGGAGGGAAAGGTCCGGGGTGGGGGCGAAGACCCAGGAGCTCATGTCACTGGCCCCAGGGAAGTGACTTTCCAGAAGTGAGGGTGCATCGCTAGGGCCACTCAGAGATGAAGAGGGTGGTCCTGGAGCCCCAGCATGAGGATGAGGCCTCGCTGGCCTCTGGACAGCGGACCAGATGCGAGGGCAGGGAGGGGCCGGGGAGTCCCCAGGGACACACCTGCCACAGCGCCACCGCTCTCCCTGCCCATCCCGTCCGTTGACGGCAGTTTTGGTTCTTTTCTTTTTCTGCCGCAGCCGTGGTACATAGAAGTTCCTGGGCCAGGGAGCGAACCCGAGCCTGTGCAGCAACCCAAGCCACTGCAGTCAGATTCTTAATCCACCGTGCCGCAGTGGGAACTCCTCCACTGCAGTTTTAAAAATTACCCAGACTCGCTCAGAGACAGTGAATTTCCAGGCTTTTGTGCTTTCTCCCTTTTCAACTTTGGGAGGATTAAAGCATCACGAGGGAGCCAGTGTTCCGTGTCCTAAGCCCAGCTCTGCCCCTTCCAGCCCTGGACTCGGAGAAAGTCCCTGCCCGTCCCAGAAAGGCTCACTCATCCGTAAAAGGCGGTTCAGCGAGCAGTCTGCTGGGACGTGAAGCACATACATAAAATGCAGCTTCTGCTCCCAAAGTGCCCTCCTCCCTCCACACTGCGGGGACAGTGACATTTTGGGGGGGGGGGAAGGCGAGTGGGTGAACACTGACCAGATGCTTCCCGGGCATTCCCTGACTGCCCAGGGGGCTTTGGACGTTCAGTCCTCACCCTGGGCGCCCTGATGGAGGCTCCTGGAACCCCGGAGGTGGCGGGAGCCGTGTTGCCCGGTGGGGTGGACAGTGGCTTCGCCATGTGTCCCCAGAGCCCACTGCGGGGAGGCCGCCTTGGTTAGTCATGGCCGTGACGACCTGAATAATCAGGACAACAAACTGTCCCTTTGGTGACCAGATGCTATTTTTGGCCCATGAACCTTCGATGAAGGCCGGGCTGGCTGAGCCGTGAGCGTACTTTTCTGACCAGTCTGCACATTACACACTCATGAGCTGGTCACGGGAACAAATGCCCGCGGGCTGTGGGACTCCAGGGTTTTCACTGATGAAGGGAGCATCCGGGTGGGGTGCCTCCTGGGCATGCTGCTTCCAGTACCCGGCAGCCAGCTTGGAGGTGACATCATCAGCTTAGACCTGCCGGGCAAGGGTGCCAATGCACCTCATGCTGATTTGGGAGGAATTCCCTTAAAATCTTGTCCACTTTGGGGCCTTTGACTCTGCTGCCTTTCATCACAGTGTGATGAGGCTTGAGGGCAAATCTGTTTCTTTACACAGACCCTGTAAACAGCGTATATTTATTTTGTTGACCCCCAATTATGCTGACGCCCCAAGTATTACGTATTTGTTTATGTTACGGATATGTTTTATTTACGTTGACCCCCAACTCCATTTACTGCTTCTGACATTAAGCTGAACGAAGAAGGAACTATCTCCTGCCAGTAGGCTTACGTTCTTATTTAAATCCAAGCGGACTAGGAGAACACTATGCCCATTTCGCACTGGAGCAAAGTAAACACACAAAATGCGATTTCTGTTTCAGAATGGTCAGCACGGCACAGCCCAGCTGGAGTTCCTGCCACCGGCCTGGGTGACTCAAGTCATACACGTGCCTGAGGCACGAAACATAAACGAAAGCGAATGAGAGCAGCAGGTATCTCTCTGGAGAGCCCAGGCTGTCTGGTCTGTCTGTCTGAGCCATCACGACTGGACCTCGGTGGAAACTGGCAGAGCCTTGACTCTTTAGGGTCATGAAGATACTTTCAGTGACTCCCCGTGTTAAGGATCTGGTGACAGAGCCTGTGTGTAAAAGGCAGGCTTAACCTTAGCCCTCGTCTAACGGGAGTCCTTTGAATGGCAGGTCTCTTTGGTGTCATCTCTCCAGATGACCGCCTCCAGGACCTCAGCCTGAATGTTAAGGGGACGTCTGAAGGCGCTACACATGTGCTTCGCGGGTGGTCCCTTTCTGTGCGATCCAGGACGCACTAGCCCGGCGGCACGACCCTCACTCAAAATTCTCAGTGGGGGAGTTTCCGTTGTGGCTCAGTGGGTTAAGAACCCTACATAATATCTGTGAGGATGTGGGTTCAGTCCCTGGCCTTGCTCCGTGGGTTAAGGATCTGGTGTTGCTGCAAGCTATGGTGACGTTTGCAGATGTGGCTCAGATCTGGTGTTGCCGTGGCTGTGGCTGTGACGCTGGCTTCAGCTGCAGCTCAGATTCAATCCCCAGCCCGGGAACTTCCCTATGCCACCAGTGCAGCTCTAAAAAGAAAAAAAAATTCTCAGTAGGAGGAGTTAAGCTGCAATGCACGCTGACGACAAGCAGGAAGACAGCAGACACCCCTGCTCTAGAAAAGGCACAGCCAGGCAGGTGGGGTCTTTACCTAGTGGCAGGATCCCATACAGGGTGACGAGCTGTCGGACGTCCAGGAGGGAAGGCATGGGCTCTATGGAAACCTGGCGAAGAGTGGTGCCCAGGTAGCTGTACTCACCTGGGGAGCAAAGAAACACAGGATGAATGAGTGGGAAATTATGCTGTTCTGAGCTGCATCCTGTGGACATGTGCAAAATTAACAGAATACACTTTTTTTTTTTTTCCTTTTTAGGGCCGCACCTGTAGCACATGGAGGTTCCCAGGCTAGGGGTTGAATCAGAGCTGCAGCAGCTGCCTACCCCACAGCCATAGCCATGCAGGATTCGAGCTGCATCTGTGATCTACACCACAGCCACAGCAACACCGTGTCTTTAACCCACTGAGCGAGGCCAGGGATGGTACCAGAATCTTCACCGATTCTATGCCAGGTTCTGAACCGGCTGAGCCCCAGCAGGAACTTGGCATAGAAAACACACTGGGCGGTTCTGAGCAAATACAATTGTCTTATGAAGAGTCGTCACGAAGAGCTTCTCCGATAAAGGCTTGAAGAAAAACTGTCCAGCCACAGAAACATTTCCGCACTCATTCTAATAATTGGGTATTAACGTCAAGGGTGATACTAACCTCCCTGTATTTAAAAAAAAGGACGTCTGAACGCTGAGTATATGGGAAGACAGCAAGGTGCACAAATGAAGGACACACAGAGACGCACTCGGTTTTGTTCGATTTACAGCCGAGAGATTATGTCTAACATTCGCGCAAACTTAAAAAATAACTTAAGATTGGTGTGAAATTTGCATTGGAGCCGTGTAAATCTGAGCCAAAAACGCAACCCTTTGAAAGGAAGGGTATGAATCCAATTTGGGATAAACAGAAACATCTCCTTTTGAGGGCGATGTTCATTACCATTTTTTATCATTTTAAAAAGATTACCAAAGGAGTAATATCGAAATAAATCTTTACAGGTTTAATGAGAAGGCATCAAAGGCCTTAATTGTAAGAGGTCATAAATCTGAAGTGTTATTTTCTAACTAATTTAGATAAGGTCACCGGGAAAATTAGTTTGGCTGCCTCCATTTGTCACGAGGGTGGACTTTTACATGCTCCCATGAGCCCCCCGTGATTTGTACCCGAATCTGAAGGCAAACGATTCACTAAAAGGCTCACGATCTCTTGCTGGGGCTTTTCTGACTTTCTCTTTTCATAACCTGTACGGATCGTGCCGAGCTCTCAGTGTTGCAGATGAATCACAAATACCTCCATGTGTGTAAGAGAAAACTGAAAACGACATTGACGTGTGTAGGAAATCCTGAAAATTTTCAAGGGCTTGAGAGCATGTTCACATGCCAAGGAAATCAGACTTAAAAACTAGATCGCAGCTGCTGTTGGGTAGTGAAGAGCCTTTCGAGGCCTCTGCATGAAAAACCAAAACGTCCTTGGCGAGGGCAGGGGTCTTGGGGATGAGCGATAAGGAAGGCTTCCATCATGGTTTCCCGTCCCCGTGCTTTTTCATGAGCAGGGAATAAACAGAAGAGTGGTTAATTTCAGCTTCCCGGGAGCCGGCAGAGGTCCTGCAGCCACCATTAAACCCAGCATTTCCTGCTGTAAACATGACTTTAGAGGGGACATGAAAGTGACCCTGTCCTTCTGCCTAAGGAAACCCAAATCACACCCAGATGCACCGTGTTTTCTAGACCCGAACAGACGTTCTTTAGACAAATTAAGGTGAATTAGTGAATGCTGGTTCCGACAGAGGGAAGGCACATTTGCTGAGGGAGGCGCGTCCTTCTCAAAGCACCTTATTCTTCTTCAATCTTGCCCAGCATGGAAGGCATGGACCCTGCCCACGGGCTCCTCCGGAACTTAGAGACTTGAGGACTCCCGCACAGACGCCAGGTCTTCCACAAGGCAGAGAAAAGGGAGCGGCAGATAAAAAGGAGGTGGAGATGGAAGGCATGAAAAAGAGCAAGAGAACCCAGAACAGTGGAAAGAGAAGGAACGGGAACAAGTCACGGGCTGGATCGTGTCTCCGTAAAACGCACATGTTGAAGCCCAACCCCCAGAATCGCAGGATGGGACCTTGTCTGGAAATAGGATGGTTGCAAAGAGACGTAGTTCAGCTGAAGTTTTTAGGATGGGGCCTAATCCAGCATGACTGGGGTCCTTGATAAAAGGGGGAGTCTGGACACAGACACACCCACAGGGAGAAGGGCGTGAAGATCAAGGCAGAGGTCGGGTGACGCAGCAGAGCCAAGAAACGTCGCCGACTGCCAGCACACCGCTGGGGACGAGGCGGGGAGGAAATGATAAGGGCGGCTCAGAACCCAGGCAGGGGAGGACCGATGGTCCAGGGAGCAGGGCAGAGGAGGGGCTTGCAGAGGCTCTGAGGCTGCAGCCCGCCCTTCGCTTCTCAGCACCTCCAGAAGGAACCAGCACTGCCGACGCCTTGGCCTTGGACGTCTGGCCTTCGAAACCGGGAGAACAATTTTCTGCTGTTTCAGCTGCCCCACGGGTGGTACTTGTTACAGCGGCCCTAGCAAATGAGCACAGAAGGAGGAAGTAATTGCAGAGCGTAGGAACACAATCGCACACACTTAATGAGAAATAAAAACTATCTGAGAAATGAGGTGGAATCAGTTTCCAATATTTCCATTCTATCCCCCACAGCATTGAAAAGAGAACGCAGAACAGAGCAATTCACAAAAAATCCTAGCTTCTTAAAGAAGTTGCTCAAAGAAAAGGAGTGAGAGGACCCAGGAGGCCCCCAAACAGCAGATGATGCTTGTAGGTTTGGGGGAGGCCTGCCCGCACCAGGGTGTGCCAGGCCCGCCCTGGGCACTGCCAGGACTACACAGAGCATCCTCTCCTAACGACAAGCCTGCTGACGCGTGCTGCGTGGTGACAGTCCAGGTTACTGACCTGCTTATACAATTTATCTTGGATGCAGGCTCCCCAGCTTCTGAAATGAGATCGACAGATTTCTCAGATAACTTTTTTTGGCTGCAACCGTGGCATATGGAAGTTCCCTGGCCAGGGATTGAATCTGAGGCACAGCTACAGTCTACACTGCAGTCGAGGCAGTGCCGGATCCTTTAACCCACTGTGCCGGATGGGGATCAAACCCGAGCCTCCCAGGGACCCCAACAACCCGAGCCGCTGCGATGGATTCTTTTTTTTTTTCCCTTTCTTTTTTAGGGCTGCATGCACAGCACACAGAGGTTCCCAGGCTGGGGGTTGAATCAGAGCTGCCGCTGCTGACCTACACCACAGCCATAGCAACGTGGGATCTGAGCCGCATCTGCGACCGACACCACAGCTCACGGCAACGCCAGATCCTTAACCCACTGAGTGAGGGTTTGAATTCGAGGGATCGAATTCTCATCCTTAAGGGTACTAGCCAAGTGGGTAACGTCATGTGCCACAGTGGGAACTCCTTAGGTTAACTTCCTGTGGCAACAACTCTGCCAAGGTCACATCCCCCCGAGGCAGCACAGGACATGTATTTGGAAGCTTTGGATGTTTTCCGCGTGTAGATGTCTAAGCCCCATCTTCTAAGGTGGGCTTTGGGGGGGCCCGTTGACTCGTCTCACCCCTAGGTGGGCTCTGCACGCCAAGCAGGAGGTGAGAAGCACCAGCCCTGGCCTGGGGGTCCATGTTCCCACCCAGGGCAGTTCCTGAGCCATGGGCAGGGCAGCATAACTTAGGGGCACATTCATAGCTTGTTAACCTGGATTTTCCTCTCTAGCTGCGGCCACCAGCCTTGGAGCTTCGTGCCTCTGTGATGCGGCACAGGAGGGAGATACATGGAGGGACCACGAAGGCACAACCTGAGCCCTTGTTGGCAAACCCTGAGCCCATGAAGGTTGGCTGAGACCACACCCCAGCAAGGGCAGGGGGACAGCCAGCTCTGCGCCAGCTCTGCCTCGAAGGTCATCTCGTCCCTCACTAAATAGTCACAGCAATTAACCACCTACTTAGAGCCTAAGCTAAGGCTCTTTTAAAAGCACCCTTTCACTGTAAAAACGCAGATTCAGAAAGGCACACTGAGAGAAATGTGTAGCTTAGTGGATTCTTGCAGGATGAGTGTCCTGGTAACTTCCGGCCAGGTGATGAAATCCCCTTTTGAGTCACCCCAGAAACAACTCAGCCCCCCGGGCCCCATCCCGATCACAGCCCTCTCCCTCCTGCCAAAAGCCATGGCAGACCCACGTTTCATAGGAATCTCTGTCTTACAGTCTTTCTTAGAGCCGTCACTGCAGTGCGCATGCTTAGAGATTACACTTTGCCCTCCAAGTCTGTTTTATCATTCAGAGTCCCTCGAGCTCCTTCTTTTCAGCACAACCTACTTTTTTTCCCTGCAACTGTGGCATGTGGAATTTCCGGGGCCAGGATTCGAACCCTTGCTACAAGGTGGACCCAAGCTGTGGCAGTGACAACACCATACCCCGAACCCACTGCACCACGACAGAACGCCAGCAGATCTGCTTGTGAAAGAACCTGGGTGTCTGAACTGCAGCATCTCCCAAGGTCTGGACTCCTAAAGAATCACCATCTGCTCCTGTTAGCTGGTATTGGCACACCACTGGGGGCTGTGTCTGTGTCTGTGTGTGTGTAGGATAAAAAACACCTTATGAATCGAAACTGACACTTCCAGTTCAAATTCAGGATTACAGGTTTTTACTTCATTCCTTCTCTAGTGCGTCTGTATCTCCTTTCTTCATGCAAGGAGAATATTAGTCTCCAGGGACACAGACGATGATAGACTATCCAGTAGTTTCTCCTTGGCTTCATCTCACATTACATTATACACACAAACACGTAATCTGATAGTAACAGAGCCAACACTGTCAGAACCACTTAGGATAACCGAAAATCGTCAGATGTTTTCTATGTGCTACCGTATTCACACCGTCAGGCATACAGCCGTGACGTCTGCCTCTCACTCCCTTGTAAGCCTCATGTGGTTCGTTTAATGAGTACGTCTATACTAACTGCTCACCATGAATCTGTCTAGTCATTTTTGGTTGTCTGTAGCTCATCATCAGTCGGTTGATTCTAAGGAAGTGGGCTTCTGGGGAAAATATTCTGATTCCTTATATGTTTATAAAGAAGTTTGTGTCTTGTATACTTGAAAGTAAATGTGGCTGGGTACAAAGTCTTTGAATCTTTCCCCCTTTCCTTGAATATTTAAAATATATCGCATCATTTCCTTCTGGTGATCTCATTTTCTTCGTAACTCATGTGGTCTTTGCTGCACGGACGCCCAAAGGGGTTCTTTTCCCCTTTAAAGACTGGCGTTGTTATTAGAGGACATCTCGGGGTGAGTCGGCTGGAGGTGATGCTTCCGAGAACACTGTGTGATCATTCACTATGTGCTTTAGGAAATTTCTGGTTTGGGAAGTGAATAAAAACTCTTACTATTTATTCTGTTTTTTCGCTTTGGTTTTCTTCTTCAGGGACACGGAATATCCTGATGTTGGACTTCCTTTGTCTAGCGTTGGTATGTGTTTCTTTCTTCTGGAAACTTTTAATTTCATTCTTCTTTTCTGGTTTTATTTTTAAAATTTCTGTCTTTCATATTTCATTTCTTTTAAAGCACTATTGACTTTATTCATTCTTGTATCTATTGTAATTTAGTTTTTTTTCCTAAAATGATTTTTCCCTCTATTTAAAATATTCTTTGAATTGTGTCCAACTCATTTATGCATTTTTCTAATTCGATTTTATTTATTCTTACATATCTCCTACATATATATTTTTTTCTTTTTTGGCTGCCCTCGAGGCATATGGAAGCTCCCAGGCCAGGGACTGAACCCAAGCCAGAGCTGCAGCAATGCTGGATCCTTAACCCACTGTGCTGGGCTGGGAGATCAAACTGGCACCTCCACAGGGACAAGCCAGATCATTAACCCACTCACTACAGTGGGAACTCCCTCTTCTATAATTTTCTTAATGTTTATTTGCTTGGTTTGAAAGAAGAGGCTCCAGTTACGTCTGCTTTATGGGCATGTCTTTTTGTGATGCTAGTTTGCTCCTTATTTTTTCTTTCTTTGTTAAAATTGTTTTTAGCTTTTTCGGATCTCAGCTGCAGCATATGGAAATTCTCAGGCTAGGGGTCGAATCAGAGCTGCAGCTGCTGGCCTACACCACAGCCACAGCAACTCAGGATCCGAGTAGCGTCTGCTGCCTACACTGCCGTTCACAGCAATGCGGGATCGCTGACCCACTGAGCAAGGCCAGGGATTGAACCCACATCCTCGTGGATACTAGCTGGATTTGTTCCCGCTGAGCCACAACAAGAACTCCTTTCTTTTTTTAAGAGAAACGTGGCATGGGCTTTGGCCTCGAGCTTTTCCACTGATTGAATTTAGGAGTTCCTATTCCTATACTTTCAGAAGACAGTTTGGGGCAGGGTAGCCTTTCAAACTTCGCAGGGGCCCCTCTCTTCTGCTGCTTTCTTATATGTCAGAAGCATGGTGTCTTGCCTTTTTAGATGTCCTGGTTCTGTGCCCCTTCCCGTTTTTTTCTGGTCCTTTCTCGCCTTCGTCTATCTTGCTCCTATTCAATTGTGATTCTCCTCCCAAGGCCCTGTCTTGTAAGGGAGCTGTGACGGGTCACTTTCAAGAGCATCTAGAGGTTGGACTGTTCTTGCCCCTTCTTTCTGATTCTGACCACTTTCCCTCATCTGCTGTTGAAGTGGGCAACCCCCTCCGAGTTCCAGCTGCAGTTATTACCACGGCCCATGGTGCTTTCAAGGGAGTGCTTGCTGGTCACTGGGGGGTCCTTCTGCTTTGTGTCCCCAGAGGCTCGTGCTGTGGGCTTTGAGGGGGCATCTGGTCATTTCGTTTCTGTGTAAATGTTGTCCACATTTTTGTGCCATCTCTGCTTTTATGTGGGGCTCTGGGAACCCCCACTGCCATCTTTTCAAGCTAAGGATCGTCACTGAGTAAAATAAGAAAACCATGGAAAAGACCAAAGGGAGCCAGCTCTTGGCGGCGATTTGACTAATTTTGTTAGACGGGGCCATTTTCATTTGAGGTTACTCTTAAGGGGCTGATTTCACTCGTTTTGACCTTGAGCACTTTAAAGATGCTGCCTGGAGACTGACAAAGAGATCACTGAGGAAGTACAACATGGACAAGAAATTAAGAAGAGGAGAGATAGGTCTATTAATTTTTTGAGATGCCACCACGTGCTAGGCACTGTACTAAACACTAGGAATTCGGTGATGAGCAAAAAAAGGAGACATGACGTGAAGGAAGAAAGCAGGCAAGGGGGGGAGAGAGAGGGAAACTCAGAGATCCCACTTCCAAGTAAAGGAGATACGATTCTGCTAAAAGTGTTATTTCTTCATGCAAACAGAATTAACAGAATATAATCATAGCGCTCCGAAGAAACCCTACAGTACTTGAATAAGAGAGACCTAAAATAAACAGAAACCCTATACACAGTCCGATTCATATTCTGGTAAAACCTTCAGCCATTAGGAACCACGAAGGCTCCTCCAAGCCTCCAGGAAATGTGGCTTTATTTCAAAGGGATTAAAGTGATCTTTTTTTCCATCCAAGGGAAATGTCGGCTTTTTGGTCCCACAGGCCAAAACTGGGTCCGTGTAAAGGCTGGAATGAATAACATGGAAATGGGATGTAAGATAATTTAAAAAAGAATCCATGTGTCCACACCGTCACCACAATTTTAAGAGGTGGCTGGAAGGGAAGTCTCTTCAGAAGGATGGTCCCTAATAGATAGAGAAGTGGAGAGAAACAGACACTCCTCTTTTACAACCACTGCAGGAGTCACTGTCTAGGCAGGGACCATCAGTGGATGCAAAAACCTCTCAGATGGCTGGCCACAGAATCTCGTGTCCCTCACAGGTTCTGAACTGATACAAAGGGGGAAATGAAGCTTTACAGTGGAGAAATCGGGGGAAGCGCCCCTTCTTCTGTGATTAACTTTGACATCACCAGGGATGGGGCAAAGGGTCCTTTTGTGCCCCCAAGGTGAAAGGCAGAGAAGACACAGCCTTACTCCCAGTTTCCCTAAAGAAACTGTTTAATCTAAATCAAGTCAGGAGGAAACCACCACACCAACTTAGCTGAAGGAGAGTCTGTAGAACAACTCAGACTCTTTAAAAATGTCCGTGCTACGAAGGACTCCAAAGGCCTATAAACTGGTCCAGATTAAAGGAACGGACGAAAACTCAAGACGTAACCATCACATCCACGGTCCGGGGCTGGATTTCAGATTGAGAAAGACAAAGAGCTGCCAAGGACATTCCTAGGGAGACAGGGCAAATGGATTGTGAACCCGTGGACATGAGGCAAGAGCGTGACACTGACGTTAAATTTCCTGCGTGGGATTATCTTTTGGGGATCATGGAGGAGAATGTCCTGTTGATTGCAGCTGCATGAAAGCAAAAATGATACCTTTGTTAGGGTGGTAGGGGTGTGAAGAATCCTGAGCTTTCAATACGTTTTCAGGTCCTCATGCTGTTTTTTAAAAATGAAGAGAAAGATGCGAGCAAAGGCTCGCTCCTATCTCCTGACAGCTGCTTCTGTGGGGGCCCCTTCGGGAAGGAATTCCTCCTAAAAGGACCCTGTGTTGGAACTACCAGGTGCGTCCCCTATGGTGTCTTTGTAAACACGAGCGCAGGAACGAGTCTTCGTGTCTTCAATTCAGCGGAAGCCCCGAGGACCACGGCTGCTGGGTTTGGAATACCTGCTTCCACCACCTTAGGGGAGAGAGCCAGCCCCACACAGAACAAGTTCACTTCAATCCAATGCAACAAACATTGACTACAAGCCGCCAAGGGCCAGATGTCAGGTTGGGCAGACACAGATGAAACGTTTCCAGCTGTTGGGTCCTCAAAACCCAGGGGGCGACATACACATGTGACCCACAGACGTGTTACTCTTTGTGTACTTTACCAATGTAGTCAGAGAGGTTGACTTTCAGAGGCTGGATCAGCAAGCCTTCTTCCACCAGCTCCTTATACAGCGACTCAGTGGTCCTGGGGACAAAGCAGACCATCCATTCTGTGAACGCACATCAAGTCAGCAGCGTTCACGTGAGTCACCCCATGTGCGGAGAACTTGAACCAGATCTCACGCAGAGTACATTTGTACATATGCAAATAAATGGAGTTCTGAAGCGTTTCTAAAATTGGGCGATAAATTAGGCTCTCTGAAAACAATACTTGCATAGGTGTATCCGATGTTTCCCATTAATAAGAATTATATCTTTGGGTATCTGAGACCAGCTATAACTCCTGCAGCCTGCCCTTTCATCAGCCTTCATGAAGGCACAAATATGAATTAGAAATTACCCAATAACAGGCATGCAACGGGCCTATAATTATACATTCAGTTAGCATCTGCAAGCTGTAGAAGATCATCAATCCTTTGTGAAACTGATGTTTCCTTTTAACTCAAAGCATAAGAGTTTAAAAGAAATATCTGTAAAGAACAAAGGCTTAGAAGGGAAATCATTTTCATCTGAAAGACCAAATATCTAAAGCTGTGAGTGTAATGATTTTTTAGGAGGATGTTACACTCATCCCTAGTGTTTACAGATGACAAAACCACCTCTCTAAGCCTTGGGCTTGTAGACAGCACGTTGGTAATTCGCACTAATTGAGGGGGGGGAATGGCGATATATGTCACCTAATGAATGAAACTCCCCGTGACATTAACCAGGGCTTGCAGGAATTCAGATCTAGCTTGAACACTGCTCAGGATAATCCTCTGATGTGTTCTGTCTTTTCCCTTCTCATTTTTAGGGGCCTTAGGCTTCAGTTCAATCCCAGCCCTTCTTTAGATGGACGAATAGTACATACACATAACTCTGTTTAAACTGTCATTTGTTCTGCAGCCCGAGGTAGTGGGATTAAAAGAGACTCAAAGCCAGATACCATTGGGAGAGTTGTTAATTCCACGACTCCAGTCTTTGGTGGACTGAAATTTTATTCCATCAAATATATTTAAAATACTGTGCCTTCAGCTGAGAATTCAGTTTTAATTGTAATGGAATTGGGGGTAAGAATAGTCGACCTATATCAAGGAAGTACCAGCTGTAGCGTTTTCACTTGAATACTTATTTAATGTAAACATGTGTAAAATAAAATCGAAGAAGATTCTATAAATAAGCAAAACCAAATACCTTAAGAAGCCTGGAATACAAACCCATATTTGGATCTTTCCCATGAAACAAACTTGCTATGGAATAAAAATTTTCAACGTTAAAACTATCTTATGAATTATGGTACAAATTCTGATCGAAGGTTTCCGCTAACTCGAGGGAAAGAGACATTGACGTAGAGGTCTCGACGGAGGATTATCCCCCTTCTTGAATTCCACTTAATAAATGACACACCGAGTCTTTAAAATGAACACGAGAAGGCTTCCAGGAATGAGATGGCATTTCAGTACAGGTCTTTGTGTACTTTGGGGCATGAAACCGAATAAAACACCACTGGTCTTTCTTCATTTCACTGGAGGACTGCTTGTAGCCCAGGTAGGACCCTTTAACCGCGCAGAAACAAATGCCAAGCATGTATTCATGGTCGAACAGACCTTGGCCAGGAGCGGCATGTGTGTGCAGCCGTGTCTTCAGTTGAGCCATCCTTTACATGCAGAGAACACGCGTGAATAATGTTGACATGGCGGTCAGGGCAGTGCCAGTGCCGGCAGATTTGATTTTAGTGCTGGGTGGTCATTCCGTGAGACACCGAACAGCATCGTCGCCTGAAAGGCTGGCGTGGGACAAAGAAGAGTCACATCTCCGAGCCACTAAACGATGGCTGTGGCCCTTGCACACGCAGGCGCTGGGCCTCCTCCAGGCAAGGGGCTACGGTGTCCCTTTGATGCCAAAGACATGCCAGTGTTGGTGCCCAGGTAGATGGGTGCCGACCAGGAGCTGGGCGTCTGAGGGTCCGGGTGCTGACCAGGCCCCTGGTGGCAGAGGCCAGCCACAGCTCTTGACCCTGAACCTTTCTCCAAACGGTGGGTCCTTAAGCGAGAAAGTCTGCAGCTCCTCCCGCTGGGGGTGCCCTGTGGGAGCCCTTCCTCTCCAGGCCAAAGCCCGTAGCCAGTCTGGTGTCTCTCCAGAGCCTGCCTGCCAGGGCTCGGGCGCGGGCACCAGCTCCGGGGTGCTCTGGTCTCCTGGATGGTTCAAGCTGGCTTCCTCTCTCACTGCACCCAAAGGAGAACCAGGGAACACCCCCCAAAAGGGGGGACACCCCAAACAGAGAGCCACACGTGTTACCCGTGGAAAGAAATACACACGTTCAAAATGATTCCCACGGGGGATGGAAATGCCAAATCGAGCTGTGATGGTGGCTGTGCAACTGCATCCAGTGACAGTCACTAAGTTAAAAAGGGATCTCTAACCTTCACCTATTCGGGCTTTAAATACAGTCCTCGAACACACTTGAAAACCCGGGTCCGACGTTAAAGCCTGGCTGGCCATTTCAGCTCACAAAACGAGCAGTTGCAGCTATTCCTTAGTATCAAAGTTCCGCCGAGGAAGCTCAAGGACATGGAAGGATCCCTTTATGATGAGACGACGCCTCATTCCTTCCTTCAGGGAGCCTTGATAAAGCGCTTGGTGGGCCAGCCCCGGGAAGGGACGGTGGCGTCAACTGTCTCTGCCCTCATACCAGGGCCACGGTGTCAGCATGTCCTCAAAAGTTGGCATGGGATGCTATTTTTTAAAAAAAAATTTATGGAAAAGCCCCTGAATTTTATTTAATTTTATCTTGCTCCTCAGTATGCAGAAGTTGCGGGGCCAGGGATTGAACCCATGCCATGGCAGTGACCAGAGTTACAGCAGTGGCAGCATCTGATCCTCGACTGCTAGGCTACCAGGGAACTCCAAGAACACCCAAGATTATTTAGTCTTTTTAGGGCTGCACCCGCAGCACATGGAGGTTCCCAGGCTAGGGGTCCAATTGGAGCTACAGCTGCAGCCGACACCACAGCCACAGCAACATGGGATCTGAGTCTTGTCTTCGACCTATACCACAGCTCATGGCAACGCTGGATTCTTAATCCACTGTGCGGGGCCGGGGATTGAACCCACGTCCTCATGGATCCTGGTCTGGTTCGTTAACCACCGAGCCAAGACGGGAACTCCCACCCCCTGAATTTTGAAACTGAAACAAGTCTCGTGGTCTCAGAAGCGACGGGGTCCGAGTTTGCCTTCTGGGCCCGGCCTCCGGCTGCGGCTCCTGGGCCCCGGCTGCGTGCAGGCCGCAGAGGTCAGCGCTGTCCCCACAACAGTCCTCCAGGACAAAGGGGTGCCGTACACGGTGGGGTGCCTTTCCCAGGCCAGGGCGCGTCCTGCCCTCTTCCCTGGGGTGTCCCCGCCACCCAGTGCCCCCCCTCACCTGTCAGCCGTTGGGTCTTTATCCTTCTTCCCCCTTTTGCCTTTCTTGCCTTTCTTCCCTTTATCTTTCTGGAAGAAAACAGAAAAAACCTGCCATGTAGCAAAAAACAAGCTTAGTGAAAACGAGCCAAATTAGCTCTAGAAATTAGCAAAGGAAGCTGATTTTGGGTGGTGGGGTCAGGGAGTGGGAGGTGGGGAGTCATACTCGGATGTGGCGTTGCCACGTTGCATAATGTCAGGGACCGGCAGCAAGGTCCCTCTCCCCCCACCCCCCGCCCCCCGGTGAAACCTGCTTGGGGCTTGATACCCAACAGGCCCGAGCCTTCGGGTCTTGTTCTGGGCTGGGGCCGTTCACGCCAAAGGATGAATGAGCTGAGTGCACAGGCAATTCAAGCGGTGCTTATCTCTGGTTCCTGACCACCTCTCCGTCAGCATCAGGCCCCAAAGCTAGAGCCCCAAGAGCCAGGAAGCATCCAGCTCCGGCTCCTAGAGGGCTCTGCACTCAGACCCTGGGGATGGCTGGCGGGCAGTGCTCGCAATCGGGGCCCTGAAAGCCGTGCCGGTGGCTGTGCTATTTGGTTTAAAACATCCACCACTACCTCCCCCGGCCCACGGGATACAGTCTCCCAGCCTGGCCTCTGTCTTCCTTTGCCGTCTCATCTTCGGTCTCAGGGGACTCACGTCTCTCAGCACACAGGGCTGCCCACTGCTGGGTTCTTTTTTTTTTCTAATTTATTTTTTATTGTTATTTCCCCCAACACACTTCTTTTTTTTTTTTCACTGTACAGCATGGGAACCCAGTTACACACACATGAATACATAAATTTTTTCTCCCACTCCAATCTCTTTCACTCCTCCAGTTCCCCATTCATTCAATCATTCATGCTTTCATTTATTATTTTTATTGCAGTGTAATTTATGTAAAGTATACCCACTTGGGTTGATTAACTTTTTTACATTTATTTTTTACATATAACCATACAAAGACTGTCCAGTTTAAAATACAGAGCATAGTTTCATTATTCCTGAAATCTCTCTCCTGATGTTTTCCCATCACCTGTTCTTAGATACAGAATCTTACTTACAATAGAAACTCTTTCTCCTATTGTGGCTCAGCGGAAATGAATCTGACTAGCATCCATGAGGACGCAGGTTTGATCCCTGGCCTTGCTCAGGGGGTTAAGGATCCGGTGTTGCCTGAGCTGTGGTGTAGGTCGCAGGTGGGACTCGGATCCGGTGTTGCTGTGGCTGTGGTGTAGGCTGGCAGCTGCAGCTCCTATTTGACCCCTAGTGTGGGAACTTCCATATGCCGCAGGTGCAGCCCTAAAGAGACCAAAAAAAAAAAAAAAAGTCATCTTAAACTGTGTGGCTGCGCATAGTTATACTTCATGTTTTTCAGTACTTTAAACCTTGAAAATTTTATTTTGAGATAATGGTACCTTCACATGAAGTTGTAAGAATTAATACACGGAGATGTCACTTTTAGCGGGTTTCTCCCCACGGTGAGGTCGCACAGCCCTCTCACAAGGTCACGGCCACAATACTGGTACAGTGCAGATCCAGAACGTTCCCGAGACGAGGATGCCTCAAGCTGCTCTTGAGTCACGCTCACTTCCCTCCCACGGCCTCCCCAGCTCTGACCCCTGCACGCCTCCAATCTGTTCTCCATTTCTACAATCTTGTCCTTTCAGGAAAGTTCTATCAGCAGAATCACAGCGTACGTTACTTCGGTGCTTTTCACTTATTCTAAGTCTCAGGAAATTTGTCCAGGTCATTGTATGCATGAATGGTTCATTTTTTAAAAAATGCTGTTTCCATTTTGAGGCTATTATGAATTTACTAAGGTGCTACAAATGTGTGTGTGTGAGAGACAGAAAGACAGAGAGGGAGAGAAGTTCTCATTTCTCTGGGATAAATGCTCACGTGCAATTACCGGGTTGTATGGCAGTTGCATGTTTGTTTGTTTTTTAAGAAAAGTCAACCTTTGTGCAGAGGGGTCACACCCTTTCACACTCCTCCCAGTCACGTAAAATGATCTGCTTGTTCCCACCCTCTTCAGCACCTGGTGTTGCCGCTGCTTTCGTTTTAGCCAACCTCGGGGTGTGCAGGGGTCTTCCTGTGGCTTTTTTTAAATTTTTTTATTTTTTTAATTATTTTTTATTTTTTTGTCTTTTTGCTATTTCTTTGGGCCGCTCCCGCGGCATGTGGAGGTTCCCAGGCTAGGGGTCGAATCGGAGCTGTAGCCACCAGCCTACGCCAGAGCCACAGCAACGCAGGATCCGAGCTGTGTCTGCAACCTACACCACAGCTCACGGCAACGCCCGATCGTTAACCCACTGAGCAAGGGCAGGGACCGAACCCGCAACCTCATGGTTCCTAGTCGGACTCGTTAACCACTGCGCCACGACGGGAACTCCCTTCCTGCGGCTTTGACTTGCAGTGTCCTCCCGGCCAAGGACGCCAGACATCATTCCTGGGTTCCTTCCCTCCCCACGTCCACTCCCACGACCTGCCTCGTCTCGTCTTTTGCCCACGTTATAATCAGAGTGTTTCATTTTGTAACTGTTGAGTTTTCGGAGATCTTTGTTCTACACACCCGTTCTTCATCCCGAGAGATGATTTGTAAGTATTTTCTCGTCTTTTCACCCTCTTACCAGGGTCTTTCACAGAGCAAACAGTTTAAATTTCGTCAAGTCCAAATTTTCCTCTAATGGATTTGTGCTTTCAGTGTTACTTCTAATAACACTGTGCTAGCCTTAGATCCCAAAGATTTTACTCTATAATTTCCCCTAAAAGTTACAGTTTGACCCTCTTCATCTGAGTCCGTGACCCATTTTGAGTTAATTTTTGTACCTGTGTGAGATGTAGGTCACGGTTCTTTTTTGGCTGTGGACGTCTGGTGGCTCCAGCCCCATTTGTTGAAAAGGTTATCCTTTCTCCCTCAAGTTGTGTTCGTGTATTTGTCAAAAATGAGTTGGGTCTCTCTGTGCGGGCTTAGGGCTCAGTTGTTCGTTCTGTCCCATTGATCTACGCGCTACTTTCAACCAACAGCAAATGGTCTTGATCCTGTTAGCTGCATAAGAAGCCTTGAAGTTGGGTAGGTAGATTCTTTTTATTTATGTGTGTATTTTTAATTGTGATGACTTGAAACAATTTTTATTGACGTGTAGTTGATTTACAATGCTGTTATGGTTTCTGTACAGCAAAGTGATTCAGTTATACACACACACACACACACACACACACACACACACACACATTCTTTTCCATACGGCTCATCTGAGGATACTGAATATAGTTCCCTGTGCTATACGGTAGGACCTTGTTGTTTATGCCTTCTGTATATGCTAGTTTACATCTGCTAATCCCAAAGTTTTCTATTTACATGTATTAGCACTCTGGAAAATGCGAACAGAAGAGCCAGTCAAGAATCTTAGCCGCAAGGAACTTCTTCAGGAACTCCGATGTGGTTGAAATTTCGTGATTAAAACAAGAGAGAAACTTGAGAGAGAGGTGGCCTCTGAGAGACAGGGTCTCACTCCGTGGTGTCATAGTGGGGGGGGGGACAGCACCTCCAGGTTTGATTCATAGCTCTGCATATTGGCAAGCTTGTTTTTGACATACAGATGCTTTATCTGTCTTGTGGTTGGTCTTCTGTACCTCGAATGCCTCAAACTCTACCTGGTATATAGTGATCAATCAATAGTATCGCATGAAACAGTACAGATGATCTGTTCCTGGAGATCTGACTTTGGATCCTCAAATCACAGGAGAAGGTGGAATAAACCGTAGTGTAAGTAGATTAAATTATAATGTGAAATGTGACTGCCAAGAGAAACAGAATCTGTAGCCTTCCCTTTTGTACGAAAATAAACTTGAGACTAGAACACCTCATCAGAAGGTTGTTTGTTGAGGACGGAATAAGCACAGGAAGTGGCCTGATGCTCTGATCTGCTACTGATGCTGTACTGTGACTTCCCGAGGCACTTTTTTTGTTGCCGAAACCATGGCAGCAGAAAGAGACAAGCGGCACACGCAGATGCGGAATAGCCAGGTTTAGTCAGCACGGGTGCGGGCTCGGAGGAGTCGCCTCCAGAGTCTGAGCACCAGGTCTTTGTTCTGGGTGGCTTTTATACAACACAGGCTTCCGGGTCTTGTTTTTCCTGCGCAAGCAGCCCCGCTCTCCCCCTTCCCCAGCAGACAGCTTCCTGCCTAAGAAGCTGAGTAAACAAGATCACAAAAATGAAACTGGTAAGCAGGGCTTGGAGCACTGCTAGCAGAGCTGCTAGCAAGGACATAAGGTACCTAGTTGCTGCGAGATGACAAGAAGGGTGGTTTGGGGCCAGCAAAGCTGCTGTCAGGCAGGTAGCTGCCTCCCCGGGGTGGGGTTGGGGGGGCAGGGGGTGTTTCTCTAGTTAAAACCTGTGCTTCAATTTAGCCTACAGAGATCAACTTGCACAGGACCTAGATTTAGCAAATAATTCACTCACTCGTATGTGTAATGTTCCAGAAAGTTACACCGGTGAGCAGGAGGGACAGTCACATGGTCTCTGCACGCACGGCCCTCAGCAGATTTGGGAGAGCAGATACTAACACAAGATCCCACCAGTAAACGTAACAGTAGCACAGTGATGGAGCACCAGGCAGACACAGGATCCAGTGTCAAGTGCCTGCAGAGCAGCCAGACTTACCCTGGAGGCCCCAGATGGCTCTCCTGAGGGGGATCGTCTGGGACTGAGACCCAAGAGATGAGTAGGACTTAACTACCCTTGGGATTGTGTGTGGGGGGGAGTAAAGACCATTCGTGAGCGAGAAGAGCATGTGCAAAGGCCCTGTGGTGGGAGGGAGCATGGTGTGTTTGAAGGACAACAAGAAAGGTCTGGGTGCTGGAGTGCAGCCAGGGAGGGAGAGGTGGTGACGAGCCTGAAGATGAGGGCATTGGCCTTATAAGGCTGGCAGAGCTTGTCATCTTTATCCTTGAGGGAACTGGGACGTCACTGCAGGGTTTCCATGGGGAGCGCTAAGATCAGATGTATATTTTGAAAGGACCACTCGGGCTGCCGCATCATCTCTGATCAAGTCACTTTCTCTGGATAGTGCTAGACTAACACTGCCAAATTCTATCCCTCTGAGTCCTGTTTCTCCTTTGCTGTGCTCAAGGTTGCCCATTCCTCTTCTGCTAATGGTCTTCCTAAGGAGGGCATGCAGGGGAGTTAATTAAGTGTCGGCTTATGAAATTAAATCACATTTATATCTCCCGAGTTTACGCCTAGGTTCCTTGGATTGGAAATTTGCGTACTCAAAAAACTCCAGTGACGCAATTACCATCAATCTACTGGGGTACCCTGAGCTCCTTTATTGTGTGTTCAACCAGTTTAATTTCCAGAGGGAACTTCACAACCACCCCACCCTGCGACATATCATGAGTCAGGGCCTGGTGATCCTAGGCTACAAGGAATGGCGGGGACCAGAGCTCCAGGAAGGTGCTCTTGGGGTGTCTGAGGCACAAGACCCAGCTCCTCCAAGAGTTCTCATCCCACTCTCGGGGCCTGGGTGACACAGAGCCGCAGTGATGGGGACGGGGGGAGGTCACCTCAGACTGCTGAATCTATCCCATTTGTGGTTATCCCACAACCCCGAGGGCTGAATGGGGGACCAAGGGAAATTCACCAAGGGCGGGCGTGTTTCCTGGCGAAGCAGCCTGGGACAGCCAGGCTCCTTGGGCAGCACCGACAGGCTGGACGGGCCCCCGGCCGCACGGGCTGGACCCCTCCTTGAGCTCTGGATCTGCCCTCTGCCTCAGGCCTCCTGTGCGCAGGTGCTGCTCACCTTTTTACCTTTATTCTTCTTTCTTGGTTTGGCTGCTGATTCCTTTTCTCTGTTCACAGCTAGTTTTAAGTTTTTCAGTTCTTGTCTCATCAACTCATCAACCTAGGAGAACACAAAAGATACCACGTATAAGTGATGCTGCATGCTTTGTTTTCTTTGTGAAGTTAAAAGTAGCTTAAATTCTGGGTAGGTTATTAATAAGAATTACTATTTATTTATTTGTTTGTTTGTTTAAGGCTGCACCCATGGCATATGGAGGTTCTCAGGCTAGGGGTTGAATCAGAGCTGTAGCTGCCGGCCTGCACCACAGCCACAGCAACGTGGGATCGGAGCCATGTCTGTGACCTACACATGATTTAATTTCATAAGCTGACACTTAATTAACTCCCCTGCATGCCCTCTTTAGGAAGACCATTAGCTGGATCCTTAACCCACTGAGCGAGGCCAGGGATCGAACCTGTGTCCTCATGGATGCTCGTCAGATTTGTTTCCCCTAAGCCATGACGGGAACTCTAGGAACTAATTTTTAAAAACGCACAATCGCTGCAACAATGACAACATCAATGTGGTTTTACCTGCACCCTGATCTCTGACTCCACCTCCTTCCGTTTCACCTCCTTGATCATTTCAGGATCGTAGTCCTGGGGGAAATTCCAGGATTCATCTCTGTTCTTCCACAGGTCTGTACTCCAGGAGGATAAAGAAAAAGAAAACAGCTTTTTCGACGTGAAGACTAATGAAAGCAGTTTGGCCCTGAGTAACCCAGTTTTGGGCAGGCCCCTCCCCGGTGCTCTGCTTATCCCTTCTCTGTACAACAAGCACCTTGCTGGAGATGCACAGGACCCCGTGACCGGACATCCGGGGACAGCTACAGGAACAAAGGATTTCTGCCCCGAGAAGTTTGCAACGACCAACCACGCCCCTCCCTCACCTGGCCTTTCAATATGCTTTGTGATTTTGGTTCGGGGAGTTGGGGATGCTTTGGGGGCACGAGCCACCCGCCTCTACGCCTGGCCCTGCAATGAGCCGTTCTCTGCTCCAAACTCCGTTATTTCACTTTGTTTGGCCTCACCGTGTGTAAGGTACACAGACCTGCCCTAACATTTTAATTTTCTATCCTATGTGGTTTTCTTCCACTTCCCAAAGAGAACATTTGTGCCTGCGGAATAGCTAAAAAATAAAGAAGACTGCTAGCATGAAAATATCTATGTAAAAAAATACGACAAAAAGTGGTATTCCTCATGTGATTATAAACATATAAAAATAATGGTAATTGTGGGAGTATACAATTATAGGTGATTGTAATATGTTTTGATATTAATCTTATTCAAATGGTTTCCCAAAACAGAGATTTTGTTGCTAATTCAACTCACCAATAATTTACCCTGGCCCCTATTAAAAGCCAACACTGAGAACACAAGCATCCATTACTTGCCCCTAATTCCTTTTTTTTTAGGGCCAGACCTGCAGCATATGGAAGTTCCCGGGCTAGGGGCCATATTGGAGCTGTAGCTGCTGCCCTATGCTGCAGCCACAGCAACACTGGATCTGAGCTGCATCTGTGACCTACTCCGCAGCTTGCAGCAATGCTGGATCCCTAACCCACCGGACAAGGTCAGAGATGGAACCTGAATCCTCATGGACACTCATTGGGTTCTTAACCCGCTAAGCTACAACGGGAATTCCTCAATCACTATTTGCGTATTACTTTTTGGATGTTTTCGAAATCATACACTTTTATACTTCCCTCTGGTCTTACCCTGGCAGATAGCAGGACGGTTACAGAAATGTGACCATCATGGAGTTCCCGTTGTGGCTCAGTGGTTAACGTATCCGACTAGGAACTATGAGGTTGCGGGTTCGATCCCTGGCCTCGCTCAGTGGGTTAAGGATCTGGTGTTGCTGTGAGCTGTGGTGTAGGTCGCAGACGTGGCTCAGATCCCGTGTTGCTGTGGCTGTGGCCCTAGGCTGGTGGCTACAGCTCTGATTCGACCTCTGGCCTGGGAACCTCCATGTGCAGTGGGGGTGGCCCTAGAAAACATAAAAAAAGACAAAAGAGAGAGAGAGAGAGAGAGAGAGAGAGAGAGAGAGAGAGAAATGTGACCATCTAGAGGAAAGAAGGACAATTTTGCATCACTGGAATAAATGGAAATAAAGCTCCTTCTTTCAGAAAGGGAATTCCAGTGTGTGCAGAGGAACAGATCAACTGGTTCCTGGCAGTTGCACTGGTTGGGAGGATCTCCCAGGGGAGACGACACTTGCCAGTCCCTCAAATTAGTGTTCAGAAGGGGATGGAAATTTTCTGAGACCAAACCTGCAACCACCACCAGCTCGACCACTTCCCTGGGAACTCATCCCTGAGGCAATGATGCGCTTCAACTTTGGGGGGCGACTGAGGGTGCCCGGGGGCCCAGGCAGCGCTTTTCCACCTCTGCCTGACAATGGCTATGGCTTGGGAAGAAAAGGCACCATGGGGGCTGGGGGGGGGGCCTGAATGCCAGGTGCTGGAGAGAAGGATGAGATGCAAGTGTCTCAACCGAGGGCTCCCCTATAAGCAGGACATGGGCTACTGAGACTGGCCAGCAGTCTGTCCCCCTGATACAGTGGACCAAGAAGGCGGGGAGCACTTACACTCAACACACAGACACACTGTTTCTGTCGCAGTCAGACAGAGACACAGGTCTGGGAGGACAGGGAGCAAGAATAGGAAAGGAAGGACACATCCGACTCCACAGCGCCTCTGCTTCTTTAACTCCAACCTTTAGAGTCCACTGCTTCTGTTTTCCGTTAAGAAGGTTGCCTGTAGCCTGAACTATACAGGCGAGCCCATCTTCCAGCCTCTGACATTTAAGGATATAACACGTTCCCGCTCATACAGAGATAAAAAGTTGCAGATCAGACAATGATATTTGTCTTGGAGGTTTATAGGAACATATGACCAGACCTACGTGGACAGCTGCAAGAACAAAGGATTCCAACCACAAGCGGTGCAACAACCAGCCACATGCCCCCTCACTTTGCTTTGAAAAATGCTTTGCTGCAAGCCTTTGAGTTTTGGGGTTTTTTTGGGGTGGGGATGAGCCACCTGTCTCTTCACATGGCCCTTCAACAAACCCTTCTCTGCTCTAAGCTCGGAGGTTTCGCTGTTTGGCCTCACTTTGCATCAGGCACACGAACTGCATTTGGTAACAAGAGGTGTCAACCACGAACGCAGAGAGGATGCTTGGAGAGTCAAGTGGGCAAACAGGCGAGAAAAGAGGGCGGAGCCTCTGGGTAAATCCCAGGGGCCAGGGATGAGCCGAAGAGGCAGGAAGGGAAAGAAGGCAGGAGACGTGGTGCGAGCCAGGAACAGCCGCAGATCCTGAAAGATGGAGCAACAGGGTGATGAGATGCAGATGCTCCAGAACGGGTGACCGGCCAAGGGAAATGCCCCCAAGGGCTCTGGCTGGGTGAAAACCCGTCCTGCCCCTTTCCAGTGGCTGGTCGTACAGTCCTCTCTCTCCTTATCAGCCATCTCTACCTCTGGAGGTGAGAGGAACCAGGCAGGACAGCGGCTACTGTAAAACACTTGTGCCCCGAGAGCAGATACACATTCTCAAGGTGGAAGTGACGGATGCTGAGGGCCAGTGACGTCCTCTTAGAGGGATCCGAGTCAGGACCACGTGGGACTCACGCGGGGGAAGGGGATGTGGGTATGCAGCTGTTTTCCTAAAGTGTGGGTGGGGTCCACAAGCCACAGGCTGGAGACCCTTGACGCCGCTCCCAGAGGCGGTCATGGACATTTCTGGAATCACAAAAGGGTCATCACAAGCTGTGGCCACACACAGGTCGGTGGGGCCTGGCTCACTTCCTGGACGGCTGGCTGAGCAGAGGGTCGGGATGTCTGGATTCCAGGCTGCCCGCCAGCAAACCGAGGGCAGTGTGGCCTGGGTGGGGCCAGTCCTTGGCCGACCATCGTCTTCCAGGATGATATGAAGGAGGAATCTATGGGTGATGCGAAGTTTCAGGGACAGATTTTTAAAATGACGAAGAAAGCAGCCAAATCCTTTCTAGGGTGGCTACTGTGGATTGATAAGAAATAGACAAGAAGCAAATCACAAAGGTGGTAAAATTTTCCTAGAACTGATGTCCCCAAGGAACCCCTCCCCAGCAGGGCCACCACATGAGAGGTGGCTCAGCCTCTGGGGCTCAAACGATGGAACGAGATGATGGGGCAGGAGAGGTTTGGGGCTGTGCCTCCCGGTGCCTGTCTAAGGGTGACCTCAGAGGCGAGGGTCAGAGTTCAAGGAGAAACATTACCCAGACGGGGCGGGTAATAAGCCCGGGACTGCAGTGTGGACAGGAAGGGGCAGAGGCTCTGAGGAAGGACGATGGGGCCACAAGGCAGAGGAAACAGCTCGAAAACCGGGGCTGAACTTTCACTGTTTTATGATCCTTCCCGCAAGCGCACGCCAGCCACAGAGGTCAACTCCGTTCACCAGAGTCGGGGCGAGAAAAACATGCATTGCTTACATTCTCTAGATCATCCCATTGATGTGAAAAATGTCTTCAGTCATGAATATTTGAGAGTTCCATCTGCAGCCTGAAACCCCCCAAGAAGGTGCATGTTTTGCGGTGAGCATGTAAGGAGTTGAGTTGTAAAAAAGGCACAGGCAGTCCTCGGGCTCCTCCCTGGAAGGCAAGTGCTTCTTCTCCATATATGTTCTGAAAACTTAAATAAGCTCAAACTGTGGGAAACCTCGACATGGAGGAATAATACAAGGCTTTTTATGTGTTTAAAATTGCCAGCTTTCCTCCTTGAAAACACTATTAGAGGTATCACTGTGTTAAAACGTGCTATTCGCTAAGAACACGTCTTTTCTACGAGGGTTCCCCTCGGATGATGACAAAATCTTCTCCAACCACAAAACCCGTGTGTTTCATTAAGATCTTTTAGAGCAAAATTGCTTTGTGGTTTAAAGGAAGCCACTTTGCTTTTTCACGTGATAGATTTACTAAGACCGGGAAGCAAAGCGTTTAATAATGAGAGGCACGCAGAAGGTTCAAGAGAAAGGAGAGCAAGATGTGGTTATTTCTCTAAAAGCAATGGCATCTTGAGACATCCCCATTTAGGAGGTGTACCTCTTTTTTTTTTTACACATAGAGCAATTTGTAGTACCCTGTGCTGACTGCATCTCTGGACCCTATACATGGACCTGGTTTTCCTCTGAAACGTTGTTTTTCTCATGACACTTTTGCACAGGGCACTTCTCAATCCCTTCAAGAATTTCATGGACGTTTATAAATGCAGGAAGCTATTCAGGGCTCTCAAAGAAAAACAGCTGCCCGCTCTTTCCTACAGTAGAGAATGAGCTTTTATCCGAGACGGGGAAAGCCAGGGCTTCGGCAGTTTTCACACATTGAGGGGTGATGCGGGGGTGGGGGTGGGGGGCTAATCTCAGTGATTAAGATGCTAATGTTTCATTTGAGAAGGAAAACCTTTGATTTTTATGAAAAGAATTCTCTAATGAAAACTTTTAATTTCTGCAAATTACCAAAGACCTGGCAGATAAGGCATCAAATGCCCCAGGAGCCAACTAGGAAAATCATGCTTCACGTTCCTTGATCCCAAGTGGCTTGTGTTTTCTTATCCTCGATGGAAACATATTACGCACAAGGCGTGAGTCGTTTCAAGAGCTTGGCTGGGTGGGTCAGCAGGTTTCCCGTGGGAACATTAGAGTAATTAATGTTTAATTAATGCAATACATTTATTAATGTAATAAATTGATCGCTAAACGTAATGTAATAAACGTATCAATAAATTTGCAATAATTTATTCATTTTAATGCCATAAATTCATTAATGAATTCATTAATGTAACAATTTTTGTTTTTACCAAAATAATGCATGCACAGAGAGTATTACAAAGACTGTATTAAAAATTCCTCTTCCAGTTACCCTGTCCAACGGCACTCACTCCTACATTCTTTCATTCATTCATTCAAAATGCACTGAATAGGTTTCAGATTTATTCATAAACCCGATTTGTTCATAAATCATGAAATCGGTGCCCTGCTCTCATGGGGCAAGCGGGAACCCACACAGGGATGTTGGATGGAGGGAGTGACGCGGGGTCAGGGCTGGGCACAGGCGAGGTGGGGAGACTGTCATCCCCCGTGGGTCTCAGGGAAGGCCTGAAGGGATAAGCATTCCAGGGAAGGGGAACAGAAGGTACGATGGCTCTCAGGTGGGAGGGTGAGCAGCCCGTGGAAGGAAGAGCACAGGGCCCACGGCGGGAGGGTGTGAGGTTGTTTTGCATCATGTGGGCTCCTTGAGGTCATCTTTGTTCCTCTCCCCAGGTCTAGAAGACGCTTACGCCACTACTTCTGGAGTCATCAGTTTCAGACAGGAGCTCCCGCCTCCCCATTAAAGCAGTTGAGGACCTGGCCTCCTCTCCACTTTTCTTTCTCCATGTAGTTATGTCAGAGGCAAGGGGAGCCAGGTCCTTTGCAGCCTGACTGAGTGTAAGATGATATTGAGATGTACTTGGCACCTAGGACTGCCCCCGACAGCCCCCCTCAGGACCAAAGCGAGGGAGTAACAGGAAAATGAAGGGGTGACAGTCGGGAAGGGCCAAGGAAGCCCCAAGGAGGACAGCTGGCAGGGCGCCAGAAGGGAGGTCCTCAGAAGAGAAGGGGCAGACAAATTGCCTAACGATTCAAAAGCTTGGGAACTTATCTCGAAGGCTGGTGACAGATCTGCAGAATAGGAAATGAAAACAGTACGCATAGACCATACACAATGTCCTGTGTGGTCGTGTCATGACAAATGGCTGCTACTGTTTGGAACACAGCTCTGAATCTTGGGGACAGCACAGCCAGGCCGGTGACCCTGCAGTGTGGACTACTGCGATACCTAGCTGGGTCCCTCGGAGGTTGCTGCAGCCAGCCTAACAAGCCACCTGCCTTACAGCACTGTCCCTACCCATCCGTCACCAAAGCCCCAGGTATATCGTTAGCCTGCTGATGGCAGGTGCAGCTTTGCATCTCCAGGCTAGTGCTGCACCTGCACACCGGACGCAGTCAATATCTGAGTGAATATGTACGTGATGGGTGTTTCGGTAGGTACTGCTCAGCACCACTGCTCACCACTGGCCTTAAAGAGCTGATATTTTCATCTTGGTGGGAATGTCAAAGCGTGCACCTGCTACAGAGAACAGTATGGCGGGTCCTCAAAAAACTAAAAATAGACTTGCCACATGATCCAGCAATCCCACTGCTGGGCATATATCTAGACAAAACTATTATTCAAAAAGATGCATGTACCCCTATGTTCACGGGGGCACTATTCACAACAGCCAAGACATGGAAACAACCTACACGTCCATCGACAGAGGAGCGCATCAAGAAGATGTGGTACACAGACACAATGGAATATGGCTCAGCCATAAAAAATGAAATGATGTCATTTGCAGCAACATGGATGGACCTAGAAATTATACCAGGTGAAGTCGGTCAGAAAGGCAAATACCATACGCTATCACTTATGTGTGGCGTCTAAGACACAACACAAACCAACATATCTATGGAACAAAAACAGACTCGCAGAAGGAGAACAGACTGGTGGTTGCCAAGGAGGAGGGGTGGGGGATGGATTGGGAGTGTGGGGTTAGCAGATGCAAACTTGTATACACAGCGTGGATAAGGAGCAAGCTCTTCCTGTTGGCACAGGGATGTACACTCAATACCCCCAATGAACCATAACGGAAAAGAAAAAACAGAGTGGATATTTTCAGATTTGGATGACGGCAGGTCTTCTATTAGTACCTGCTGGTCTGGGCTTAGTGATGTCTCCCTCTGGCTCGTTGCTGGAAAGGTGAGTGAGATGGACATGAAAAGACAAAGCCTTCATGCCCTGGACACCTAAGCAGTGTTAATTTACCCGCTGACCTCCTCCCACCTCCAATTACAGCAGATGCCAAATCCTGCCGGGGTCATCCTTTCCCTGTGCTTCTGCCTTGATTCAGCATCGCACGCAGAGGGAGATCCTTGTTACGAGAGATAATTCTAGGAAGTGCACAGACATTCTTATTTTATATAACCAGCACATCAGGCTTTAATATCGTTGCTTGGGATGAGGCTCAGTTAATTGGGGTAAAACCATGAATCAATGTAAAAACTATCTATTAGGTAAATACTAGTACCGGGGCTGTCCAGATAAGACCGGAATGAGGATGGAGGCGGAGGCGTGACTGATGTATGGAAATACTCAGCTCCACATCCTTATTGCATTTTTCAGGAATTTCCAAAGAGCACTAGTGACCAAGGTCAGCTTGGCAGGTCATCCTGGGTTGGGATTTATCTCCAGGGTGGAGCAGAACCCAAGGAATTGGATAACATTCCAGTCAATTCTAGTGGGAATATCTGCAAGACCAATTCAGACACTTGCGGATGGAGCCAGATGATACTCTAAGCAGGCTGAACGCGAGACAAAAGAATTAGGTGTCCGTTTTCAAGCACGTCTTAGTCTAATAGGATTAAAACATCTTACTGTACATACGGTATTGATTTTCTCAATGTAAACAATCCAGGGAAAACTGTCCGCCCCTTTTGTTCCTGGCAAAAGAATATTCAGCTGGCCTCAGGCATTTAAAACAGAATGAAGGCGTTCTCACCGTGGCTCAGCAGGTTCAGCACCTGACTAGTATCCACGAGGACAGGATACTAGGCAGGTTCAATCCTTGGCTTCGCTCAAGGGTTAAGGATCCCGCCTTGCCATAGGCTGTGGTGCAGGTCACAGAGGAGGCTTGGATCCCACGTTGCTGTGGCTGTGGTGTAGGCTGGCAGCTGCAGCTCCAATTCAACCCCCTAGCCTGGGAACTTCCATATGCCACGGGTGTGGCCCTGAAAAGGACAAAAGAGAGAAAAATGGAAGTTTGGATTGTTTTCCTCTGGCTCTTTTGCCAGCGATACACCTTGAAGCCACCAAAGGAATTTTAAAGGAGGGACGGACAGAAGATCTTGGTGGCAAGGTGCATGTTTGCAGCCTCTCTTGGCCGGCGACCCAAGGCTGGGGCCATGCGGGGTGGACAGGGGCAACCTCAGTCACCACGCAAATCCTCCTAAACTGACCTTTGTAGGTGTTGTTTCCTTCCTCCATCGTAGGAAGGAACACACTCGGTGACATTTTCCACTCCTCCTCTTCTTCCTGTGAAAGCAGAGTAAGGCACCTGTTAGTTACAGGGCGGGTGTATCCATGGCGATCAAACAGCCAAAGACCAGACATGGTGATACCTGCGACCACGGAAAAGCACAAACTGTCACTGAGCAGGACCCTAGGGACCCAGGACCCTCACCCATGTTCTCGGCCTGCTTTTCGTTGAAAAATATTAGCCAAAGGATAAATTTAATCAGAGAAGTAAGAAAATGCAGATAGAAAGGGAAACAGACAAGACAAAATAATAATTGTTTAGCCATTCAACAAAGTCAAGGCTCTTTAGTTCCTCCTCAAGGACGGGAGATAATATTCCGAGCCCCGTCCTGTGAGCTGTTTTGCAGACACCGAAGCCCCCACGAGGAGGAAGAAGTTAACTGTGTGTGGCCCACAGGCACGCAGACCCCAGACTCGCTGGAACCAGAAGGCTGATGACGCTGCCTCCCTGAGACCTCACCACCCACCCATCGGAAGACTGTCCACCACTGACCATGCCCTGCTCCTGGACCCTGTAAGCCTCCTCACGCCCCCTCCAGGGAGGGGCACAGTTTTGTGGACACTAGCTTGCTGTCACCCCTTTGCCTGCCAAAGCAATAAAGCTGTTCTTTTCCACTTCACCCCAAACTCGGTCTCCACGTTTCTATCCAGCACCGGGGAACAGAGGCTGAGTTTCAGCAACAATATTTTTTCCTGGTCTATGGGGTGAAGGTCCGGCCCCTTGTCCGCCCAACTGGGCAGGTTTCCTGCTGGGCAGGCTGGGCGTGGAGCGCTGTGTCCACCGACTGGGGTGTGGATGGTTTGGAGACCACCCTGCCTGCAGGCTCCCCGTTACCGCCTTCCGGACTCAGCTGCCTCACTGGGGTACCCCTGACCCTGAGTCCGGGCCTGTGTTCTAATGGTCTGCTCCTTCTTTGCTCTGAAAGCTAATGCTCCCACACCACCCCCTGAGTTCTGCCGCCTCCTTCCCCACCACGTTCCTGTGACACAGCTTTTTCCTTTTTTTCTTTCTTTCTTTTTTTTTCTTTTTAGGGCTGCACCTGCTGCATATGGAGGTTCCCGGGCGAGGGATCGAATCAGAGCTGTAGCTGCTGGCCTACACCACAGCCATAGCAACGCAGGATCTGAGCTGAATCTGTGGTCTACACCACCGCTCAGATCCTTAAACTACTGAGGCCAGGGATCGAGGCTGCATCCTCACAGACGCTATGTCAGCTTCTTAAGCCTAACTGAGCCATGACGGGACCGCCCTGTGATCCAGCTTCGTTTCTGCTTCCTGTCTGTGTTCTGCACTCCTTGCCAGGTCGTGGCTGTGGGAGCACCCGAGCTGCTGTCTCTCTGCTTGCCTGTCCCCTCCTTGGGCCAGGGGGCCAGGAAGCCAGTCCCGGGCCTCCGCCTGAGCTGGAGGTCCTGCTGGCCTCCCTGGCCTGGGTCCCCCTGTGCACAGAGAGCCTGGCCACACCATCCTTGGCCCCTGCTGCCTCTCTGCAGCCCCATCAGAGCCTCGGGAACTCTGCACTGCAGGTGGGGGCTGTGCCCCGACCCCCAGCAGAACTTCCCTCCGCCCTAGGCTGCTAGGGTCTGCTGCTCCCAGCAGTGAAGGGCCAGACCTCGCAAACACCCATCTGATGTTTCTGCACAGCGGTTATACTTACAAAGCGTCCGGTGCCAAGGCCAGGGTCATGGTTACTGTCACCCCATAAGGACAAAGAGAGTGAAGCTTGTCTACACTGTGTGCATGAGGAGTTTTCCAAAGCACAGGCCCTGGTCTCTACGCGGCTTGGAGGGAGCACAATGAGACACGAACCCCTGGTGACTCTGGACACCGTTGGCCACATGCTGTGGCGGTGGGGCAGTGCCCAGCCCTGGATCCCCCCAGCTTCCCCCTTTCAGGCCGCATGGCAGCCAGGACACTGGGGCTCAGAGTGATGAGAGCCCCAGGAGGAGCAGCGTGCTGGGAGACTCTCACTTCCTTGGGGCGGGGGGGTCATGGAAGACCTGCCTGGAATCATGGCTCATGACACACACAGGGGCTGCTGCAGCCACGTGGCGGGGGGCACCTTCCTTGCAGAAACTGGGAGCAAACCTGGGCCCAGAAACCTCAGGGGGCTCCAAGCCTATGGACCTTCCAGGACCCCCAGGAGATCCAAGCCCACTGGGGAAGGAGCCCACCCAGATACGAGGCCCAGGACCCCCGGTCCCCGGAGAAACATCAGCGAGAGAAGCGAGAAAATCAGAATCGAGTACAAGGTGTGTCCTTGGAGGACAGGGATGATGCGCGGACAGAGGGGCTGCAACATGACTAAGCGGCATTGTCGGCATCTTCCTTATCGCTGTCCTCCTCTCCTCAGGTGTCACAAGGCATCCGTGGACCTTTTGTGTTTTTTACTTAATGTCCTGCCGACCAGTCTTGCTGCCCTTTTTGTTTCAGGTACTCATATTGCCCTGGATTTGGCCTCTGGGAGCCCCTACAGATGGTGAGTGTGAGGGGCAGGAAGGGAGGGAGGAGGAAGCGGAGGCTGGGGACAGGGGGCAGGGGGGCGGGGGATGCTGGGGGGAGAGGAGGAGGGGGAAAGGGGGGAGGAGGAGGGGGAGGAGGGGGGAGAAGAAGAAGCTGGGGAGAAGAGGGGGAGGGTGGGGAGGGAGGGGAGGAGGAGAGAAGGGGAGGGAGGGGAGGGGGCAGGGGGCGGAGGAGGAGGGGGAGGGGGACGGAGGAGGGGGAGGGGGGAGGGGTGCTCCAGGGAAGGGAGCACAGTGCAGGGGAAGCGCTTTCAGCAGAGGGACCCGTGTGTGTGTATCCGAGCTGGAAGGTTGTGCTGCCTCTGGATAACGGGAAGTCAGGTGGGCAGGGATTTTTGGAACAGGGGTGAGCAGAGCATACAAGGCCGGGGAGACAGAGACAGGAAGGGCCTCGGAAGGCCTGTGAGCCCGGCTCTTCCCAGAACGGGACCTTGATCTGAGAGCCGGGCAGCCGCCTGGGGATCCGGAGCAGGAGCTGGCGTGAGTGCACCTGCTTGTCGGGCCTCACTCTGGCTGGAGGGTGGGGAAACGCTGGAAGGGGTGGGGGGGGGCCCTTCTCTTTGACCAGAATTCATTCTCCCGTCTTCTTCCACGGACACTTCCCCTTGGTCCGAGGCGAATGTGCCTCCTCTGTGAAGCCGTCCTGGATTCTCCCAGGTCCCAAAGACGCGGCTCTCGCTCAGGGGCATCTGGTTACATTCCCGGGGGCCTGTTTCTCTGAGCAGAGTATTGGCTAATTGCGAGCCTGTCCTAACTGCTCCTTGGGATGTGGGGCCCCCCGCGAGGGAGGAGTCCATCTGGCTGCTGTCCTGTGCCCCATACGGAACCAGCACAGGGCCTGGTCCCTAAATAGGTGTTTAATGCATGTAAGTAAAAACAGGATTGGCAGGTCTACTTGCGCCGCTTTATTTCTAGAACAACTATCAAGTTCTCAGGGGAGCAGAGCCGTGGCAGGCCAGTTTTGGAAACAGCATGACAGCGAATGCGAGTGATCTCTGTGACTCTCCCTGTGGCAAGGACATGTCCCACAGGGACAGGAGACACCTTTAACTGGAGGAGAGCGCGCCGGGGAGCATTTCTGCTTCCCCTTCTTAGAGCCATTTCTTCCTTTGGGCAACAGGTCATTGGATGCATCCTTTCTTTTGGCTGCCATTTGTTGTTGTTGCTGGTTTTAGGGCTGCCCCTCGGCACATGGACGTTCCCAGGCTAGGGGTTGAATCAGAGCTGTCGCCGCCAGCCTGCACCACAGCCACAGCAACGACGGATCCGAGCCGCGTCTGAGACCTGCACCACAGCTCATGGCCATGCAGGATCCTTAACCCACTGAGCGAGACCAGGGATCGAAAAAAATGCATCCTCGTGGATATTAGTTGGGGTCTGAACATGCTGAGCCACAGCAGGAACTCCTGGTTGCTAGTTTAAACATTTACCATTTTGCTCATGTTGCCAATTATTGGGGGGGAGAAATTCCATGTGCAGCTTTTACCTTTCAACTCCAAAGTCACTTTTTCCTGATTCTTTTCCTGTGAGGGGGGGCAGACGAGGATTCTGAATGGGTCATGCTGCCCGCCTTGACCAGCGTCCCTTTCTGATGGGACCTTCTCGGCCACTACCCCCACCACCCCCAGCTCAGCCAGCGGGCTGGAGAGCATTCTAATCACAGACACGGGCCCCCCTGGGAGGGGCTGGACTGGCCAGCCCCGCTTGGCAGCCAGTCACACTGGCTCCCTCTGCACTGGGGCAGGAAACCCAGGTGCCCTGGCCAGCTGGCAGCAAGGTGAGAATGTGGTCCCAGCCACGGTACGGCCTTTTAGAGACGGGATAGACAGAGCAGATGGTCCCGGCAGACAGGGTCCTGCCACTCCCAGCTCCAGGGCACGCCGGCCATGCCCCTTGGTCATGAGCTTCCTCTGCACCCCGGCCCCATCTGAATGTCAGCTGACCTGTGAGATGGTGTCACCCCCAGCAGACCCTGTGAGGCCCACTAAGGAAGAGGATTTAGATATGTCCCAGCCTTTCCATTCATTCTGGAATGTTACAGATATCACTGAGGAGCTGCTCTCTGCAGATGCCAGCCAAGGACATCCAGCAACCAGCAGCTCCTCCAAGCTCGCCCGTGGCCCCTCCTGGGAGCGAATGGCAGAGCCTAGTTGCGCGTTCTGCAAAAACACCATCACGATGACACGAAAAGAATTTTTAAAACCCAAGGAAATCATCAGCGGCATCCCCTCACCTTTATCCAAGGAACTGTTCAACACGCACAGGCAATGCCTGTCTGTTACAGTGTAATTACAATGATACAAAAGTTGGCCGGCAGAGGAAGCGAAACACAGAGCTAACTTTTAATTTATATTCCTTTATTTGGCGTCACTCAACTTGATTGGGTCTTGGGGGTTTTTTCCGCCTTGTTTACCAATTTTATGACCTTATCTTGTTTGCTTGTAAACGTTTCCTGAGCACTAGGGCGCGCGGGACTGCCCTGGTGCGGGGGCCACGGGCGAAGGCCTCTTGGTTTGACCTTCAGAATGTACTTACCAAGCCGAGGTGCCGAAAGGGACCATCCTTTGCGAGCCTCCCTGCACCGAGGGACACGTCCTCACGCAGCGCAGACAGCCGCCTGGTGCCCACGGGTTTTCCTGGACCATCGTCCACGAGGTGGGAGCCGGGAGAAAGGGGCAGAGGACTGCTTCCGAAGGACTGCTCAGGGTGGCACGTCGTCTCCCGGGGAGTCGTCTTGGCGAGGTCGGGCGGGTGACAGAGGTGCAGACGGTGGCCGATCCCCTCCCCCAGGGGCCGCCACAGGCCCCTCCCTCTCCCTGGCTGACACAGGGACTCTGATGAATGGAGACCCCGTGGGAAGTTTCTCTGAGCCAGCGCCTGCACGTCAAGTGGGCTGCGGAGGGCTGCTGGGCACCTCGCATTAGTGGGTAAGTGGCCACATTCGAGGAGGGCTGCCGCTGTCACCTGTTTTAACTGGGGGTAAGCATTTCGGCACATGCCTGATAACATGTAAATTCAGGCTGCGCACTCCCGGCTTTTTGGCCTGATGGTTCCCTCAGGGTCTGTTCCTGGGGGTGGGAGCCAGATCACCGTGTTGGGGAAGAGGCTTATTCCCTCTGAGCTGAGAGTGAAATTATAATCTGCTTTCAGATCCGGAAGTGCAAAATCAGCCCAGAAACTATCATCGCTAAAAACTGCTTTTTGAGACTTCCTGATGTGGCACAATGGGATCAGGGGCATCTCTGCATTGCCAGGATGCGGGTTCGATGCTGGCCTGCGGCCGTGGGTTAAAGGACCTGGTGTTGCGGCAGCTGTGGCTTGGGGCAAAATGACAGCTTGGATCTGATCCCTGGCCCGGGAACTCCATATGCTGAGAGGAGGCCAAAAGAGAGGAAAAACAAAAACAACAAAAACCCACTGCATTTTGCGATAAAAATGCATCCAAATAACGTGATATGTCATGACAGACACTTAACTTGTAAAAAACTTCAGCATCTCACAACTGTTTTCAGGCCTGTGTTTAGAATGTCATTTGACTTTTCTGCTTCCTCGTTCCTTTGAGATCAGATTAGAAAAGTCACTCAAGCTTTTGGGGCTTCAGAATACCTGCTACTCCCTCCCACACAAAAGCTGTTGGGCGGATCTGACAAAGCCTCCAGTGCGAAGCCCAAAGACACAGCTATGTCCTAAACGACATCTGACCCAGTTTCCTCTGAGGAGATCCAGGTTTAATTTTTGTTGGGAAGCGCTTCCTGGCCAGGATGTGGTGGGAAGGGGCACGCCACTTTCTCTGCGGGGCCATCCCGACCTCCACGGGTCCCTCCCCGGCCCCTCCTCACACTCCAGGCTCTGCACCCACCCCTGTGGTCCTCACAGGCCCTCCTGGCGGGGAGGGAGAGCCGTTCCCACCTCTGTCCACCTGGCTGACCTCTTGGCCCTTTGGGACGACTTGGCTCAAGCTAAACACTCAGCCTCCTCTTAGCTTAACTGAAATGCTTTATCTTTTTTTTTTTTTTTTAATGGCCGCACCTGAAGCATATGGAAGTTTCCAGGCTAGGTGTCGAATCAGAGCTGTGGCTGCCAGCCACAGCCACAGCCACGGCAACGCCAAATCTGCCACCTGAGCCACAGCTCGGGGCAACACCGGACCCTCAACCCCCTGAGCGAGGCCAGGGATCGAACCCGCATCCTCATGGATACTAGTCTGGTTCTCAACCGCAAGAGGAGCTCCTGATAAGATTTATCTTGACTCCACGTCCCATTACGGGACACAGTTAATGGTTATGAGCAGTAACTACCATAAGAACAATTTATAGACATATATGCATCAAGATGTTTCTGGAAAGATATGCACCTGCGTGTGAATGATCCTTGACTTTGGGGCGTGGGTTCAAGGCATCTTCCATTTTCTTTCCTCTTTCTGCTAACCAGTAGTTTTTCCCCCTCTGCATGGAACGTGGCCTGCTTAGGTGTGTCACAAATTGCTTGATGTGCTAAGTAGAGGAGCCCTTGTGGGGAGGGGCCAGGCAAATGAGGTCTCCGGGGGCAAAGGGATCCCGGGGGCCTCCTCCTTAGTCCTTTCTTCTTATGGAAGGAAATTGCTATGATCTTTCCAGAAATTCACAGTTTGGGAAGTCAGGGTCCAGGAGCCCAGTCCACCTGAATCAGTCTGATCCTGGACCTGACTACATCCAGCTTGTGGGGCAGGGCAGCTGTAGCGACTGAAGCCCCAAACGAATTCCAGAGTCATGGGGTCCTCCACCTGCTGGTGGGTCTTTTCATGCCCCGCTCTGAGGGCCTGGCCCACCCGCTGAGGGGTCACACCGGCTTCACCCTTGCTTCCTGGTGACCTGCGAAAACGGAGGCCGCCTGGATACAGGGGTCTTCTTCCGACGTGTTCCTCACCTCTTGGAAGGCCTGTGCTTCTGCCAGCTCCTCCTCCGCTGCTCTTGGCTGCGGAGCCGCCTCGTCCTACTCTGTTGGGCATCACCTCCTTCTGGCCCGGCTTCCAGGGCCTCCCTGCAGCCCTGACAGCTGTAAGCTCTCCCCCCACGGGCACGGGTCCTTCTGTCCTGGCACACTCACAGCACTTCTCCCTCTTAGAGTCCTCGCTCAACTTTATTCACCGTTCTGCAACTTCTCGAAGGAGGTATGTCACCCACCGCCCTCATTGCTCAGCCGAGTCCCTCACCTGCTTGTCACCTGCCTTCTGCACCTCCTGCCCCGCCTCTGCTCTCACTGAAAGAGTCCCAGGGGCGTGCTCATCACGGCACCTTCTTCTCAAGCCTCCTCCTTGACCTTCCTCGACACCAGGGGTCCCTCGCTTCATTTATTTTGTTGTTGTTGTTGTGGGTTTGTTGTCATTTTTTTTCTTTTTTCATTACTCAATGAATTTATTACATTTGTAGTTGTATAATGATCATCGATTTAAAGAATCTCCTGGCTCTGTCTCCATCATGACCTCAGTCTCACTCTGCACTGTGGATGGACCAGGGCAGCAGAAGGAGCCCTTTCTTCCTTCTAGAAAGTCAGCCCCTTGGGAATTTCACGAGGAGCGCCACTGCGCTGAATTTCTCCCTGCCTGCTGCCAGGCTGTCCCCGGGTCACCCAGGTCCTCCAACTTACACCCACACTGGTTTTCCTAAAACCCGTCCGTGCCCTCCTCTTCAGCTAGGGTCTCCTGCACAGGAGTAACTCCTGCATCTGCACCACGTCTTGATCCTGCCTGAGTTTGTGCTGAACGGCAGTGGATGGTGGGACCCGGGTGTCCCGCCGTCACGGTTCTGAGGCAGCACCTGTCACTGGAGACCCTTGGGGCCCACCTCAACTGCTGCTCTCTGCCTCCGCCCCAGACCCCCGTCCAGCAGCCCACTTGTCCTTTGTGACATCGCCTGCGTCTTCTCCATCTTTTTACATCCAACCACGGCCACCCTAGGGTCTTCCTCTGAGCACTCACTCTTCCTTCGGAAATAAGTATCGCACAGCTCTCGAGGGCCAGCACTGTCGGGAGTGCTGATCAGTCACATTTGAATCAGGTCGCTTGGCTGCAGGTGCAGAAGACAAGGTGGGGTATCAGCTGGGAGGCCGTTGTTCCCCTGAGATGGGGGAGGCGAGCTCGGACCCGGAAATCTCCCAAGGTGCCACATCCTCTGGGCAGCCTCTTCCACCTTCTCCCACGCTTCAGACCCTCGCTCTCTTCTGGGCCCCTCCCCCACGCAACTGATGCGGTCCTTTGGGTATGCAGTGGGTTTTGAGCTTTTTGGAGAGAAGAATCCTTTGAGAAGCTGAAGAAAGCTCATAACCTTCTTCCCAGCGGGATGCATTTTATATAAGTACATACAACTTCAGGGAGTGTATCCACGGGGTCTCTGTCCCCCCTGAGTTAAAAGAGCCCCTGCCCCCTCTGCAGCCCAGGAGCCACTCACGGCCTCAGCTCCCCCCTCTCGCTGCACCTCAGTGGACACAGAAGATGCTCGATAGGTACATTTCCATAATGAAACCCTTATTCCTGATAACAGCCTCTGGAAACACATGGCCTTCCCTCTTCCGTCTTTGCCAAGTAATGCAAGATTTGAAATGCTCTCAAATTATATACAGGAATGGGGTTGGGTCAGAGGTTCAACACGGAGCTCCTCCTCGGGCTCGGGGGAGAGGCGCTGTGGTCAGCGTGGCTGGGACACACTTCAGACAAACGATAGCGTTTCAAGCTAGGCGTGCTGTATGTAGGCAGGTCCAAGGATTTTTCCAGAAGAATTTAGCACTAAGTCATTTGAGGGCTGGAGGAAACTTAGAGAGGACTCTTTAGTATTCGCACGATCCCGTGTGATGGACAGGTCAGAACCCCTGAAAATGGCTCCAAAGGGTGGAACACAGGGAACCCTGAAAAACAACCCAGGGAAAGGAGCTATAAGGATGGCCCCCAGCGGGCTCTTTCTCTGTATTTTTGTTTCCAAAGCCAGCATGAGGTCCAGAGTGAGACAAGTGAGGTTATGTTGATTTCGAAAGCATATCTGCAGAGACTGCTCTTGGTCTGCAGAAAACGTCCTTCTGGCAGCAACATCCTCCTTCCTTGAAGTTATCCTCGTCAGGGGATCTCTCATCTGAAATCCTCCATATGTTCACAGATGGATTTTGCACCGAAGACCCAAAGGAAAGACGGGTGTTCTTCTTTCTTACTGCTGAATTTTGAGATTTCTTTATATGTTCTGGATGCCAATCCTTTGTCAGACAAATAGTTTGCAAATATTTTCTCAGAGTCTATAGCTTGTCTTTTCAGCCTCTTCGTAGGATCTTTCCAGAGCAAACGTGTTATTTTGGTGATGTCCAATTTAACGCTTCTCTTTCATGGACTGCGCTTTTGGTGTCAAGTCTAAGAACGCTTTACCCGGCCCTAGATCCTGAAGATTTTTTTTTTTCACCATCTAAAGATTCCAGTTTCATGTTTAAGTCCATGATACATTTTGAGTTTATTTTTATATCAGGTGTGAAGTTTAGATAGATTCTCATTTTTTTTGTTGTTGTTTTTCTTTTTTTTTTTCTTTTATAGCCGCACTGCACCTGTGGCATATGGAGGTTCCCAGGCTAGGGGTCGAATCGGAGCTGCAGCTGCTAGTCTACACCACAGCCATAGCAACGTGGGATCTGAGCCGCATCTGTGACCTACACCAGAGCTCACGGCAATGCCAGATCCTTAACCCACTGACTGAGGTCAGGGATCGAACCCACACGCTCATCCTGTTCCACAACGAGAATGCCTAAATGTTCGATTTTAAATGCATCGTCCCATGAGACTGAATATAAACTTTGAGGGGTTCAGACCCCCGCCCAGGCCTGTCCTCAGGTGGAACCTCGTCTCGCACTAACTCTGGCTTGGTCTCACTGCCCTGGGCCTCGGTCACTTCCTCACCCACAGTCCATCCCATAACACACCAGAAAATGCAGCGCTTGGGCCACAACTTGCTGCACTCAGATCTACTCACTCCCCAGACATGACTGTTCACTTCTCTCCGCAGAAGGCTCAGCTCGCCACCCCCACCCCCACCCCCCCCCCCGCCCCAACCCCGAGGCACCTGATCATTGCCCACTGCAACCTTTCCTGGCTCCAGACACTGCCCTCCTGCTTGGCCTCTGGTCATCCTTGCTCTGAAGTTGTCCCTGTTTCTGCGGCTTGGAGGTTGCCTGGAACACTGTGTCCACCCAGCCTCTGATCCTTTCATCCCTTCGCCCGTCTCAGCAGTGGCTCCCTGGATGTTTAGGCTCCTTTGCAAATGCACCCCAGTTCTGCCCAATTCCGCGTCCATCTGCCCAGTGCTGCTTCTCCTTTCCCTCCCTTTTGGGTGGCGTTCCCAATAAAGTTTCCATCTGAGTGTTTCCAGGGAACCTAACCCGTGAGACCACGGGCAGCCCCCCATTTCTAACTCCTTCCAGAAAAAAAAAAATCAAAATCCAAAACAATAAAGAAAGCTCACTTGCTACGTTCATTTTTAAAATCCTCCTCCACTTGGCAAGATAATCTGGAAGCACTGCCTAAGAGTTGGACCAATTGGAAGATTTTCAATTTTATTCCAAGCCTCTCTAAACATGCATGAGTGAGTTTGACACTTGCAAATTAAAATTCACTGTTAGTGAAGCTTGTTCCATAAAAATCTGAAATTATCAGCTACACAATCTGGGCTTTGTTGAGTGACAGGATTTTAGTCACTAGCTATTAAAGAGCCCCTTAATGATGAACAGTTCTGGACAAAAAGCAAAATCCGAGTACATCGGCATTTATGGAGGAGTTGCAGATGATAAGATAAACGCTTCAGAATTACTTAGAAATGGATTTATGACCCTTTCAGGTTTACAAAGTGACAGTGGGATTATTAAAATATGAAATGTTAGTCTCTAAGAAAAGTTGATACGTTGAAACTATGTTGATACGTTTCTTCTTCAAGACCAGATTATTTTTTCCACTGACTTTGAAAATCTTATTCTAAGATCATTCCTAAAGCATCAGGAAACAGTCATGAGACCAGCTATTCATCTCCTTGTGTGGGAATTAGGTATTTTGACCTGCAGAGAAAGACATCTATTATTCATCCTAGTTAGAGGGTAAGGCGGGGACAGAGGAAACTAGTTTTGTTTAACTTACACAGATACTGACTCACCCATCACACCCTCACCCTTGACCACCAGAGCTGTGGGTTGTTCTTTGGGAATTTGTATAACACTTGGTCATTTATCAATGGCCAACCCCATATATATAGTCAGAAAACTTGGAAAAGACCTCACATAAAAAATCTGAATATTTCAGCTAATCATGGAGATCCTAAGATACTCTTCAAAATACCACACAAGTACAAGGTTGAAAGCTTTGCAAGTTCATGAGATACGGCGAGAGCTGGTCCCTTGGGCTGGGTTCCCCTGAAACACTCAGATGGAGACCTGGCAGCGGGGGTAGCTGAACTGGGCAGGGGGGCAGTTGAACTGGGGCAGAGGGGTGAGCTGAACTTTGGCTGCAATTGAAGGGGAATCTTCAGCTGATTGCACAGGGATCCCAGGAGCTAGGGGAACCCCCAAAGTTGTCCCAGGGGGTAAGGGGGCTGGATCTTTGTACCCCAATGCGACTGTCCTTGAATGCCGCTGTCCTTGGGGGCGGTGTGTAACACTGTAACCTGCAGGGACCACATCTCTTAGACTTGGAACTGTTTCTGGGGAGGGATTAACTGAGGGGTCAGGACCACATCCTGGGGCACTGGGGACTGAGCCCCCTTTGGTCCTGAAGGGGGCCTTGGAGGGGCCCATTCCGCATCCACTACGGTGGGGCAGGATGTGCCCCAAATGAGCGGTGAGGGGGTCTCTCCTTCGTTCCTGCAGTTCCTGCAGTGTCCCAGGACGGGACAGGGCTAGAGGTGGCCAAGGCGAGCGGCACAGGAGCGAGATTCCCACTGATCCCAGCGCAGGGGGTGAGCACTGAAAGCGGCCGTCACCTCAGGCTGGTCAGTGCAGCCAAGCAAGAAATTTGTCACACGATGCTGGCTTTTTACCACCATCGTCTCTACCTTGTATATTCTGGACTTTGGGCAGCGTCAATTCTTTTTGGCCACGCCCGAGGCATGTGGAAATTCCTGGGCCAGGGATTGATGAAACCTGCTCCAAAACAGTTACCGGAGCCACAGCATCCAGTGCTAGATCCTTAACCTGTCGCAACACTAAGGAACTCTAGGTATTGCCATTTTATATTCCCATCACACTCCCTCCTGCTCACAACTCCCGCCTCCTTGGTCCAATCACTACTGAGTACAAGCCCGTCCCGTTCCTCTCTCACTGAGATGCATCCAGAGACCCCAGACGCGTCCACCAGACCCCAGCAAGTTGCTTCTCCCACGAATTTTCAGGTCTGAGCATCGGGACAGGGACGAGGGGGACCCATCTCTCAGAACAGGAGGAGTGTGGCCAAGGCTCCTGAGCTAGTGCTGCGTCTCTGCTTCTGGACAGAGTCCCAGGGGTGGACATAACCTTTCAGGATCCACCCTCAGATCGGGGTGTAGGTCAGCTATGTATCTGTCTGTGCAAAATGCTACAGGAAACATACTCACATTGTTGGATGATGTGAGCTTCCAGCCCGAGCCCTGTTTCTCAAAAAAGGAATTTATGCCGAGGGAATGAGCACCCTAGGAATGGTCTGTCTACATGCTTGAGGGTGACGTCCCTTTGATTGCACCCCGGACAGCAGCAGCCCCCTGTCCACCCATCACCCAGCGACCCCGCCGCGCAGGGCTGGCCCCGCCCACAGGGGCTGGCTTTGAACTCTGCTTGCCTTCAGGTGGGAAGAAACAAGTTAAAACATGTCCAAGACGTCAAGGTGCAGGAATACACTGGAAGGAAGACAGTTTGGTGAAAGCAGTCACGAATGTTTTGACTTTGTAGCGGTCACTTGATTTGCCAAGGACTTTTCCTTATCTTTACCCTTGAGAAAAGCCGCGGGGATCATTTATTCTGAGGAATGAAAATTCAAAGCCTTCACATATGTGAATAATGCAAAGTATCTCAGTTGTTGAACCGACTCCTTAGCCTAATGCGTATTTGTGGGTCGTACAAAGGGTGGCAACAGACTGTTGATCAACACACACGCAAAAATGAAAAGCTGCTAATTAGACAGCATGGTTTCCCAGGAAACAAGAACCACAGGCTCAACAGGTTTGAGATTATCCCACTGACTCCATGAACAAAAGCAAAAAACGAAACAAAACAAAACCCCCTGAACAAACCAATTTCTAAAATTCCAAACACCTTACCTTATTTTTTTCCTTCATTTCTTTCTTTTCCTTTTCTTTTTCAGGTTTACTTTCCTCTTTCTTCTTTTTCTTTTTGCTTTTTTCCTCCTCCTCTTGGCTTTCAAGAATATCCTCAATAACCTGGTAAAAGCCAAAATCATGGTAGCATTTTAATAGAGTCGTATCAAGATGACGATTATGTTTCCTGTCTGGAAGGAGGTACTGGTGTCAGTCACTGTCCCATCTCTGCCCAGTTCTGGGCCCTGAAGACCCACCCCTCCAGGCATCACCAGGCCTTTGCCATCTGCCTTTGGTTGGATGTGTCGGTGGGAGGCAGCAGTGGGATCTTGGAGGGCAGATGGGGAGAGAGGCTGGACATCTCTGAATCCAGTTCCTCGCTGGTTCGGGGCTGCTCTGGCTCTCAGGGCACCAGAGGAGATCTTGGCTTCCGCAGCATCTCAGCCGCAGCCCAAGTGCCAGGCTGGCCCACAGCCCCTCCTCAAATCCCAGCCAAGAGCTCCTGCTGCTTCCTGCCTGGGCTCCATCTACGATCCTGCATCTCTTCCCAGAGTTGGTTTCTTTCACTTGTGACTTAATTTGTATTTCCTACAAGAATCCATTTATTCTCCTAACATTTAACATATTGGTTAAAAAAATACCCAGTTCACATGGGGTTAGCGTATTGGAGAATTAACAGAAGTTTGTAAAAAGCGCTGTACCGTGACAGCAGACATGTACTGAGCTCTCGCTCACTGCGATAGAGCCGTGAGTTCTGGGAGGTAGGAAGGAGGCCCGATGGGACACACACCCTGTGTGACCCTCAGGCTTTGCCCCTCACGGGTCACGGGTCATGCGCCTGAGACAAGGAGCACCACCTCTCTGAGACTGAGTTTCCTCAGCTCCAAATGCGGTCAGCACTTCCATCCACAGCCTTTCGACTGCCAGGTATGGGTCTAAGGGCCTCACAAAGACAGGCTCACGTGCTGCCATGCGCAGCCCGCGGCGGGAGCCGTCATCTGCCGGCTTTATGGATGAGGGAGCGGAGGCACCAAGTCTTTAGGCATCTGGCCCAGGACGCACAGCTAGCAAGTGGCTTGAGCTGAGATTCAGCCAGGTGCTAACCAGGAAGAACCACATAACGTGGGAACGAAGTGGCAAAAAAGATGCAGAAGCACACGTCCAAGTTCATCCTTCAGTGTGAAGAGCATGGAGGTAAACAGACAAACGAACGAACATTCTCAATGGTTTCGGGATGTATACACGCATGATCAAAGTGCAAGACGTGAGTTTCTCGAACCGAATTCAGTACCGCAGTCACTTCCCGAGAGCAAGTTACGCAATTAAAAAAAAGAGCTAATACACGCGCCGCTGGGGCGCCGTTCTAACCCACCCTCCTGGGATCAAGCCTACTGGGCTATGTCTTAGTGTGATTTACGATTTACCAAAACGCTCAAGTTTATTTGCTAGTATTACATTTTGGAATTTACAGCTATATTGTTTTTAGGAGCTTACTTCGTACCTTTGAAAGTGTTCAAGACAGCTTGGTCATGAATAAAGGGGGATATTCAGGCACCTTCTGGACTTAAAAAAACCCCAAAAAACTATGGTTATGTGTCAAACTTCCCACCATCCTGAGGCCCTCCCATCCCCTAGGCTCTAGTGCAGATTTTGGGGGGGGGTGAGGCTCACTGAGGGGGTGCTGGGGAGGTGAGAGGTGACATATGTGCTGTGCACATTATCTGGTAATAAAAGGGCATCTTTAGACAGGGTCAAAAGTCCCTGTTGTCTGAATAGCAACGTTTTCCTTGGGGATCAGTTTCACCTCAACTTATAGGATTGAGTCACGGCTGCCAGGACATTAATGCTGTAGTGCACTTAAAATATGGACATGCTTTGGCCTTGAGAGTTTGGAAACTTTCATAAGCTTAAAGACTTAAATAAGGATAGGTAGATAGATAGATAGATATGCATCTGATGGGAGGGTGAAATCCTTATTTGCGGGCACACAATTCGGTGTATCAATTGCATCAACTGTACTATTTCTTTCCTCTGGGTTCTTGCCCAGGTGATTTCCCATTTTATTTTCTCTATTATAGAGAAGATACTTACATGGTCCACACTTCAGAAGTTAACGAAACAGCATGTAGTGAAATATTCCCTCCCTGTTCTGTGAGTCAGCCAACAAGACCCACCTCCTAAAGCCAACCCAGGACTCCGGATATGCTTCCAGACGCATTCGGTGTGGATCTATGCAAATCCACGTGTACACACACACACACACACACAAGCACACCGACACCATGAGTTATGTTTGTCAATCACATCTGTGAAGAACGGCAGGCAACTGTAGTTGTCTATTATTTTTTTTTTTACTGAGATATAGTTGATTTATAATGTTGGGTTAGTTTCCGGTTTACAGAAAAGCGATGCGGTTATACACAGATATGTCATATATGTATTTGTGTGTGTGTGTGTGTGTGTGTACTCTTTGTCACATTCTCCTCCCTTACAGGTCATTATACGATCTTGAGTACAGTGCCTGTGCCATATACCGCAGGACCTCGGTGTTTTATGGAGTTGTCCACTTTATAAACCAACGTTGATTTTGCTCATGCTTTTCACCTAAAGAGAGTCTTCCAAAGTACCCACAGATGTCCAAAAGTACACACACACACACACACATTTTGTTGTCTTTTAAACCAAATGTGAGCTTATTGTAAACACCGTTCTTGTTCTGCATTTTTCTCCTGATAACAGATCTGGGCCCGTCTTTCCTCACTTGGACATAAAGAGCTTCATTGTGGGCAGGTTTTACTGTAACTTCGTTCATCATCCTTCTACCAATTGAAATTCGGTGATTCTCAGTTTTTTGGTTTTTTTTTTTTTTGGCTGCAGGTGGTATATGGAAATTCCCGGGCCAGGGATCAAATCCAAGCCACAGCTGTGACCTACACCACAGATGTGACAACCCCGGGTCCTTAAATCCACAGCACCAGGTCGGGGATGGATCCCTCGTTGCCTCAGAGACAAAGCTGGATTCTTATCCCACTGCGCCACGGTGGGAACTCCTCGCGGTCTTTTTTAAAACTGAAGTATAGTTGATTTATAAAATCAGGTTAGTTTCAGGATGTATCGCACAGTGATTCAGTTACACACACACACACACACACACACACACACACACGTCTATATACACACACATATATGCATGTGTATACACATGTATTCTTTAGACTCTTCCCCCTCATAAGTTATTACAAAGTATTGGGCACAGTTCCCTGTGCTGGACGATAGATTCTTGTCAGCCCTTGTCTTTTACTAGGACCCACAAAGCTGCTGTGAATCAACGCAGGCACGTGCCATTTGGCAAGTGTGGGAGCACATGCTCAGGATAATCCCTACAAGGAAAAGGGCTGGACACGTGCAGGGACATGTACAATCCTGCCTCCACCGGGCTGTGCCAACTGACCCTCTGCCAGTGATGAGGCCATGGCGGTTTCCCCACGGGATCATGGCCACAGCGCCCTGTGTGTGCCAGGAGGATGGGTGAAAAATGGCACATCGGTGCAGCCGTTTGGGGTTTTCTTTAGGTGCCGACACGGAATTTACTTTGCTTGTGCTCTTCAACTATCCCAAGATCTCCCAGAGGTGGCGGGTACTTTCTGCCCGTTGAGTCAGCCATCGTGTGTTTGGTACGTTCAGGAACCTGAACACCAAATCTGGCCTGCTACCTGGGTTCCTTGTCTCTCTCTATACTTTTACGGAGGTATATCTTGCATTTCTTACACTCACCAAGTATACAATTCAGTCATTCTTAGTAAATGTGTCAGGCTGTGCAAACATCCTCATAAATCAGTTTTAGAACATTTCTATTGCTGCCTTAAGACCCCCTCACAGCCATTAACTGTTATTCTGTTTTTCTTCCCCTGCCCTTCTTCCCAAGCACTAATCTACTTTCTGCTTCCACAGATTTTTGGACATTTCATATAAATGGAATCATATACCATGTGGTCTCCTGTGTTTGGCTCCTACACTGTGTATCCTATTTTTGAGGGTCACCCATGTTGTACCACGTATCAATGGCTTGATCCTTTTTAATGGCTGAATAATATTCCATTGCATGGGCTTTCCTACTATGGTGCAACCCGTTAAGGATCTAACATTGTCTTTGCAGCAGCTTAGGTTGCGGGTTCAGTCCCCAGCCTGGTGACGTGGTTTAAAGATCTGGCATTGCCACAGCTGTGGTGTAGTTCGCAGCTGTGACTCAGATTCAGTCCCTGGCCCAGGAACTTCCATATGCCATGGGTGCAACCAAAAAAATAATATTCCATTCCATAGATGTACCACATTTCACCTATCCAAACTGATGGATATTTAGATTGTTTCAAATTTTTGTCTGTGATGAGTAATGCTCCTATGAATATTCATGTACGATTTTTTTGTGTGTGGACATATGTTTTCATTTCTCTTGGATAAAGTCCTAAAGGTGGACTTGCTGAGTCATTTGGCAAACTTACATTTAACTATTAAGAAACTGACAAGCTGGTTTCCAAAGTGGCAGCACCATTTTAGTTCCCCCCAGCGATGCAGGAGTGTTCCCACTTCTCTCATCCTCAGCACCCGCTGTGTCTGCCTTTCTGATGACTGCCATCCCAGTGGCTACGAACTGGTACCTCACTGCAGTTTTAATTTTCATCTCCCTAATGACTAATGGTGTTGAGCATCATTTCATGTCCTTATTAACTACTCATGTATATTCCTGTGTGTGTGTGTGTGTGTGTGTGTGTGTGTGTGTGTATTTCTTTTAATGACTGCACCTGCAGCCTATTGAGGTTCCCAGACTAGGGGTCGAATTGGAGCTGCAGCTGCAGACTTGTGCCACCACATGGATTGTAGCTGCATTTGTGACCTACACGGCAGCTTGCAGCAATGCTGGATTCTTAACACACTGAGGCCAGGGATCGAACCCCCATCTTCATGGGTACTAATCCTGTTCTTAACCCACTGAGCCACAGTGGGAACTCCACTATTCCTTTGTGAATTGTCTTTTCCAGTCTTTTGCTCATTTTTTGATGGGACTGTTTGTCTTATAATTGAGATGTAAGCGTTCTTTGCACATTCCGGATGTATATCCTGTATCGGTATATGTTTTCAATTATCTTCTCCTAGACTTCCTTGTCTTTGCAGTTTCTTAGTGGCATCTTTTGAAGCCCCAAAGTGCTGAGTTTCGACCAAGTTCCATCTAGCAATTTTGTCTGTCAGAGTGGTCTGAATTTGCATTTTTCTCTTATATGCGTGAGGTTAATCATCTTCTCATATGCTGAACATCTTCTACTGTGTTTTAAGACCCCTTTAGATCTTCATCTCTGAGAACTGCTCACATCTTTCAGTTTTTAAAAATATCGGCTTATTGAGTTTTTCCTAACCGAGCTGTAGGAGCTCTTTACATATTAGAAAAATGATCTATCTATGATACGCATTACAAGTCATTCTTGCGTGGTGTCATCTGTCATTTGACTTTACTTGGGGTCAGTTTGTCTATGCAGGTGAAGATATATTTCAAATGTAGGTTATCTCTTTGTGTTGTTGTTGTCCGGTGACTCCTGGCTTGTGCAACAGAGGTAAAAAAGTCTTTTCCACTCGAGGTTATGACGTATTTCTTTGTTGGTTTCTCCCAGCACTTTTGTGTTTTGTTTTGTTTGACATTTAAATTTTTGATCCATTTGGAATCATTTGGGGGCAAAGTATAAAGAGAGAGAAAGATTTAATTTTCTTCTCTTCCAGTTGATAGCCTAGTTATTCTAGTACCATTCGTTAGATGGTCTTCTTTTTCATATGTAAGATGTTTTTTATACTAAATTTCCATTGTCTTTGGATATATTTCTTGATTTTCTGTTTCTTTTCATCTAGTCATTTGCCTGTATCTCGGGCTCTTAATAACATGATTTAATACCTGGCAGGGCTGGTTCTTCCTCATTACCTTTTGTTTTCAGAATTTTGCTGGTTATGCGTGGTTATTTACTTTCTACCTAAAGTTCAGAATCAATCTGGCCACCCTCTGCATGGCCTGACTCCCCACCTAATGCTAATGGTATTTTTATTTGGGTCATGTGACATTTGTAGATTGCGTTTGAGAACGTGCAAGTATTTATAACGTTGAGCATTCCTAACTAAGAACACAATACGCTTTTCCATCTGCTCATCGGCATTCCTCAGAATGCTTCAAGCTCTTGTTCGTATAGCACATCCATTTATTATTAAACTTATTCCTGGGTATTTTATCTTTGTGCCATTGCTATCATAAATGTTTTCTATGGAGCTGCTGTTTGAACACAGAAAAGCTTTCTCTTTCTGCATATTAATTCTGTAACTCCCCATCTCACTTTTCATATTGTTTAAGGTAGGTTTTTTTTTAGTGTATTCTCCATGCTTTTCTAATTATAGAACATATCTGCAAAAAGGATCATTTTCCCTCTTCCGTTCCAATTCTGTGTCTCTGTGTTCTTTTTCCTGTCTGATGATGTTCAGTAGATCCTACAGGACAAGAGTGATAAAAGAGCCTTGTCTTTTCCATGACATTAGTGGAAATGTTTCGAGTGAATTTCATTACGCACGCTATTAGCTTTTGAACTAAGAACGACTTTGTTATGTTAAAGAAGTATCCATATATTCCATTTTTTAAAAAATGTCAAGAATGTGGATGTTGAACTGGAAAAGGCCCTTTCAGCATCCACGGGGATGCTTAAGGTTTTCCCGTTTGGATCTCTTTACGGGATGCAGTGTGTTCACCGGTTCTTGCATCCTGGAACCAGCGCCACTTGATTGCAGTGTTTTGCTAATTTAGCGTGCTGCTGGTTTTATGAGCTTTAATATTTCACTCTGAATTTCTGCATTACTGGTCATAAGGAAGACTGGTCTGTGGTTCATTTGTAGTCGTCTTTGGGGGAGTTGGTAGCACTGTGGTTCTGCTCGCTCCATGAGAAACATGTGCACTGTTTTGTTTTCTTGAGGTATAAATGCGACTGTGTATGTGCGTGTTGGAATGGTGAGGCTCGGTCTAGCCCTTCCTCTTGTCCTCCTCCCCCTCCTCCCCTCGCTCCTCCCCCACCTGTCATAACAACGGCCAGGGCTTTCTGAACGATTTCAGTGAGCCAAGCTCTGTTCTGAGTACATCTCATGTATCATCATCTAATCGTTACAGCATCCCAGGGAGGCAAGCGTTGCTGCTTTCTCCACCTGCAGATGAGAAACCTGAGATGCAGAGAGGGAACGGCTCACCTAGGGCTGCAGACCCAGCTGCAGGAGAGCTGGGGCTGGGCACCCAGACGCTGTCCTGCCTCTTCAGTCGTCTCTCTTAAGGTCCTGCTGTGTGTGGCCCCCTTTGTCTTATTGTATGGTCTTAACCAGAAGTACTCCGTTGTCTTTTGGTTTTAGTTTGACTAGACATTAACTCCACTTCTGAGGGTTTCTCAGGGACCAGCCTAGACATTCCACCAACATCTTAATGCTATAATCATTACCTTCCTAAACAGACGTGAAACATTTGGCTGCTCGCCACAGGCTTTCAAGACACAACGCGTGTCAGGGGATCCAGCTGGAGGGACAAGACCTAAACACGTTTTTTTCGTTTTTGTCTTTTGAGGGCCACATCCATGGCATGTGTAGGTTCCCAGGCTAGGGGTCCAATCGGAGCTGTAGCTGGCCTACGCCAGAGCCACAGCAACGCGGGGATCTGAGCCGCGTCGGCAACATACGCCACAGCTCATGGCAACGCCAGATCCTTAACCCACTGAGAGAGGCCAGGGATCTAACCCGCATCCTCATGGATGCTTAGTCTGCTTCGTTACCTGCTGAGCCACGACAGGAACTCCCTAAACACGTTTTTAAAAGTGAAATCCCATGACATCAAGACGACAGTCACTCGAGGGGGGGCTTGATGAACTGCCATCAGGAGGGTGGTTATTAAGGGGTCCCAGAGTTCAGGGGAGAAGGACAGGTACCCTCTAGAGCGGGGAGAGAAGCCTGGGGGAGCTGAAGTGAGTTTCTGACCAGCAGGCGAGCAGAGGGAGTCAGGGAAGCCGACTGCGGGGGCTGTGGTGCTGACAAAACCTAACCGGCAGCATAGTTGTCCCCGCTGCTTGGCAAGAGTGCTTTATGCGACTTAAACAATTCCCTGCTCATGCACACGAGCCTGTTTTCTTCCTCGTCAATGCCGTGAGCAGCAAAGACAAGAGCAGCTGTAGCACTCATCCCTGCCAAGCGTGAGCAAATCACATCACAGGGGCCACATCTGGCCTGCGGCCCACGTTTGTAAATAAAGTTTTATTGGCACGCAGTCATGCCCATTCATTTACATATTGTCTGCGCTTTCATGTCGTAATGGCAGAGTTGAGTAGTTGCAGCAGAGAATATGTGCCACGAATATTTACTATGTGGCTGCTAACGGGAAAAGTTTGTTGTTCCATCTATGGCAACTTGTTTTATTATTTCCTCGGTAGAAATTTCTTAAATAGCATTTATGGGTCAAAGGATGTACAGAGTAAACATTTTGACATTTGCTTGGCTCGTGTCCCTCCAAAAATGTCATGCTAATACATGCATTCAGCCACAATGTCCAAGAGTAACTTTTTCCCATATGCTCACCAAGTCCGATAATTACCATGATTTAAAAACTTTAACAATTTTATAGATGAAAAGAGATATAGTAACATTATTTCCTGTTTAAATTTATTTGCTAGTGAGTATAAAATTTTTAAATTAAGTTCATATTTTTGCCTTTTTTTTTCTACCAAGGTGTTTAGATTTTTCTTATGACTTTCTAAAAAGTCTTAATATATGAGAGATACCTACTGTTAGATAGGTTAGAAATAGTTTCTCCACTTTATCGTATGATTTTAATTTCACTTAAGATTTTTTTTGCCGTTTAAGCTTTAGGTAGTGAAATACATCTGCTTGTTTTCTGTATGGTTTCTGCCTAAGGTGATATACAATTATTCTTCATTACATTATTAAATATTCAAACAATTTCTCTGGTAAGTTGTGGTTTACTATTTTATGTGTCATTGCTACGGCATTTGAAAGTTGTTTGGTATATTCAGGAAAGTAAGGGTCAGCTGAATTTTGTCCAATGGAGTCAGTTGCCCCAATATTATTTATTGAATAGCTCATCATGTCGTCGTTATGTTACTGAATTCTGATTAGTACCGGAATCAATTTCTGAGCTCACCGTGCTGAAGTCAGACTATTTGGGCTTCAATTCCAGCTCCACAACTTATGGAATCTGATTTTGGTCAAACAGCTTGATCTTCATTCACTGGCAGGATCAACGGAGTTAATTTACATAATGTTCTTGGCACAGGACGGAGCACAGAGTATTTGTCCCTTAAATGCTGCAAGCACGCACGAGACATTCACATGACAGGATTCAGTCTTTCTACCCAGAGAAATGACCCATCAGTCTATTTATTCACAACTTTCATTTTCTTCAGTGAATTTCGCCCATGCAATTCTGTACAAGTCTGTGTAAAATGTCAATACAGTTTTTTTGATAAGTTTGTATTTTCTGGGAATATAATCACATAATCTGAAAATGATGACAAAATGATCACTTTTTAAACATCTGTAACATCTGTTCTTTTTCTTGCGGTATTGCATTCGTTAGAACTTCCAGGGAAATATTAAATAACAGTGCTGAGGTTTTGAGTGCCCCTTTCAAAGGCAATGCTTCTACACGCTTCGCTGCTGAGTATAATGCAAATGTCTTGGTTTCTATGATAAACAGAAACATTTTCCCATTTCTGGTTTATTACGACAGTCAAAGCAGCTTTGGACGTCCATTTCATCAAATGCCACTGGGGCATCGACAGAGACCATCAAAGGAGGTTTCTCTGGAAGAACATTAAGGGGGCAAAGAGCTGAGTCTTGAGAGGGAAGCAGGAGCCAAGCAGAGGAAGAAAGTGCAGGCTTGGTGTGGAATGGTTGGCACAGCTGCCTTTCAAGCAGAGGAAGAAGGGCAGGAGGGCACCTGGAGTGAGGGGACACATGTGCTTAGGCACTCAAGGTGTCACAGCGTGAGACCTGAGGGGCAAGTGGGCTGCTGGAGTTGACGGTGTGAAGATGGGGGGCACGGAGATGAGACTGTCAGGCAAGCAGGGGCCAGACCATAAAGGGCCCCTGAGATCAACTGCTGAGAACTTACTAAGAAGATGGGTATCACACACGGTCACCTCTCTTTCCAAGACAAGAGAAAGCATGACTTTGTTTAAAAAAAATTGAAAGTACATCCACTGGTGAACGTCCACAGTATTTCCATGAAAACATCTGTAGGAAAATCACCAAGACCTACTAACACCGCCAACCCATTACCTCTAAAGTGTAACGAAATGCAATTACGGTGTATCTTCATTTCATTTCTCAAGCGTAGGTGTACCTGTTGTGGGGTCTTGTTGGAAAAAACAATAGCTGAACCTCCTTCTTCTTCTTTAGGGTAGTCGGGAAACGAGCCTGTTAAGTTCCTGAGGAGGAAAAAAGGCAGATTCAATGGCCGTGAGCACAGTTCTCCGCTACGGTCCGCACCTGCGGGCTCCACTCTTGTCCACTGAGAGGAGTGATGGTTATGAGGATGCAGGTGTCCTGCCCACCGCTGGGCAAACATGCCGTCTTTAAGGAGCAGGAAGACCCAGCGACATCCAGGGGCAGGTAATTGTCACCCTGAGACAGACAGACACACACCTCTCTTTAAAGCAGATTGTACTTTGCTGCCTCTTTTTTTTTTTTTTTAAATTATTGAGATATTCTGTATTTAAGAATGAAGACAGAAGCATGCATTATTTCTTCCTGTTTAAAATTCAGGATAAACACGGGATTTTGAAACAGAACAGAAGGATGGAGTTGTTTGAATTACAAATTTAATAACAGTGCATGAAATAGACATGCATGCTTGAGATTTTAGTTAAGTCTAAAGCTCCACGTTATGGGTTCCAAATAGTAATTTTTTTTCCTGTAACCATACAATTTCTACACTTAAAAAAGCAGACTTTGAAATTCAACATTGAGGAAATTCAGAAGGGAACGTAGGTAATTGTTCCAAGAAAATGACTTGGACACAAGCCTTATGTTTATTCCACACATAGAAAGAAAAAAATACCAAGTTAGTTCCATTAATCCACCAAAAAACAGAATCTAAGGGTTCCAGGAGATGGGCACGCTCAGGATGACTCTGCAGGAGTTTCCATCATGGCTCAGTGGTAACAAACCGGACTAGTAACCACGAGGACATGGGTTCGATCCCTGGCCTCACTCAGTGGGCTAAGGATCCAGCATTGCTATGAACTGTGGTGTAGGGTGCAGAGGCAGCTCCAGTCTGGTGTTGCTGTGGCTGTGGCGTAGACTGGCAGCTGCAGCTCCAATTTGACCCCTAGCCTGGGAACCTCCATATGTTGCAAGTGTGGCACCCCCCCCCCCAAAAAAAAGATGACTACAGCCATGGTTCTCGAACTTTTGACCTTAGTTACTTTTTACATTGTCGATAATTTTTTTTTTTTGTCTTTTTGCCTTTTCAGGGGCCGCTTCCACGGCATATGGAGGTTCCCAGGCTAGGGGTCCAATCAGAGCAATAGCCGCCAGCCTACGCCAGAGCCACAGCAACGTGGGATCCGAGCCATGTCTGCAGCCCACACCACAGCTCTCGGCAACGCTGGATCCTTAACCCACTGAGCAAGGCCAGGGATCGAACCCGCAACCTCATGGTTCCTAGTCGGATTCGTTAACCACTGAGCCACGACGGGAACTCCATCTCGATAATTTTTAATGATCCCCCAAAGCTTTTGTTTATGTGAATGATAGCTATTGCTATGTACTGTATTAGATATTAAAACTGAGACATTTCTAAAATATGCGTTTTCATTGAAAAATAACAATAATAAACTCATTTCATGTTCAAATATAAATAACATTTTTAATGAAGAATATATTTCCCCTCCCCCCAAAAAAATTAGTGAGAAGAGGGTACCTTTCTGGCTGAACGGAAGTGAGCTGGTGGGACATTGTTTCTGCTGATGCATTCAATCTGTTACAATCTGTTGTTTTGGTTGACGTATAAGAAGAAAGTCTGGCCTCACGCAGATGTAACTGGAAAAGGTAGGAATACTTTAGCAGCCTTTTAGACAGCTGTAGATCGTCTGCTCGGGTCCATCACGCGACACGTGGGTAGCTTCTTAAAGGCTGGTGGTGACGTGGCCTGTGAGAGCCTATCTTTTCCTTTCCTGATACATCAAAATCCACGCGTCTCGCGCCGCGACTAGATCTTCAGCGGGCGTGATTTTGTAACATCAGCTCTTGGTTCTTTGAAAACCGCGTTGCATCACATTCGTGACTAACTCCACCAATCTCATAAGCCCAAGAGAAGTAGTGGGACGCTTTCAAACTCACAGAGGTGACTGCAAGATTCCCAAAACTGTAATTTTCACCAGAAAGCTGGAATTTTTTTTATCATTGGCAACAAATATGCTGAGCTGTTTTCCTTTAGGCTCATTTGGCTCGTTTTGGAGAACACGTGTCCCTCCCAAACCTGAGTCTGAATAGCCAGTGTCTCTCGGTCATTTTCTCAATGAAAAACGAGGTTCCAGAGAAAGCGGTGGTTCAACTTGAAACGAGACACATGGCCGGCGTCCCCTGCTGAGCGGCCCTCACACTTTGGGGCACAGCAGAAGGCAGCACCTCACCCGCAGGCTCCGCACAGACGATACTGAAAAGCTGGGTGGTCAAAGGTCAAATCTTACAAGTGTTTCACTACGATGACTTTGAACTGGGGCCACCGCCCCGGGTCAAGCTGAGGAGCTGGCAGCTCCCTGGACCGCAAACATCTTAGGACAGTTACATCTTTGTCTGGACAAAGTCTCCCGGTGTCTGGAAGCTCTCCCACGGCTCGTCCAGTAGGCCCGAGACTCAGCTCCTCAGCATGGCTTTGAAAGGAACCGAACACAATGCACCGGGGCGGGGGATCGGGGGTGTCTGCGGACAAAGAGGCACCAGCAACAAGGATGCTAGGAGATTACAAGCTACGTGTGCCATCTGTCAACGGGGCCACCATGACTGCAGCTACTTTGGTGGCCTCATCCATCCAGCCATCCATTCATCGATCCATCCATTCATTCACATGGTCAGTCAACAAACATCTGTTTAGTACCAACTAGATTCTGGAGGTAGTGATGGGAGACAGTGATCTGAAGGTCAGAAGAAGTCAGAACTTGCCCTCATGTGGCTCAAACTCCACGACCACAAGGATTAAAGCTCAGACCACTCCCTTCTTCACACGTATGCGCCCTGTTCCTCTGAACACCACCTGCACAAGCAACTCTAATACAAAATGTTATTTCTACGTTTTAAAGCTTGAGTGTTTTCGAGGACTTGCAACAAACCCAGAAATGTATATAAATGAAAGCCAAAAAGGATTTACACGTGTCATTTCTAAAGTGGAGTTTTTTTTTTTTTTTTTTGTCTTTTTGCTATTTCTTGGTCTTGGGCCGCTCCCGCGGCATACGGAGATTCCCAGGCTAGGGGTCGAATCGAAGCTGTAGCCACCGGCCTACACCAGAGTCACAGCAACTCGGGATCCGAGCCTCGACTGCAACCTACACCACAGCTCACGGCAACGCCGGATCCTTAACCCACTGAGCAAGGCCAGGGATCGAACCCGCAACCTCATGGTTCCTAGTCGGATTCGTTAACCACTGCACCGCGACGGGAACTCCTAAAGTGGAGATCTTAATTACGCTGCCCTGCAACTGTCACAGTAGGATGCAATATTGTATTTGTCACTGGACTTTTTGGAAAAATGCTGTTAAATGTATTTCTTTTTAATAGATAAGAACATGTTTAGATTTTTTAGTCACAGTTTAAATAATTAATCATAATTTGAAATTAAACGTCTTATCTTTAAAGAATGTAAGAGCTGCTGCAGGGCACATGTTTAAAAGCTCCGTTTTAAGGCGTTCCCTCTGTGGTGCAATGGAATCAGTGGCATCTTTGCAGTGCCAGGAGGCAGGCTTGATCCCCACCTGGCACAGTGGGTTAAAGGAGGATCTGGGGTTGGCTCAGTTGCAGCGTAGGTCGCAACTGTGGCTTGGATTTGATGTCTGGCCTGGGAACAGCGGGGGAAAAAAAAAAAAGATCTATTTTAAAATTTGTATGTCGAAAATGACACCCTGACTTGATAGCTCTCTGCTTCACACACAGGACACCCCTCTGCTCTCCCTCTGTCCCCATGGCCGTTGCGCCGCCCCCACCCCCGCCCCAGCGATGTGCCAAGGTCGCCCTCCTGGGTGCAGTGGCTGGGACCCCCTATCAGCCCCGCCCCGGAGGCCCCGTCATTTCAAAAGCCTGGGAGGATGCAGTTTTCAAGTTCTGCTTCACGACTGGCTGCTGGATTTTCACCCCGACGGTCTGTTCTCTCCTTGTGCTGGGAGGCAGGGAGGGAACGGGCTGGGAGCTGAGACAATCCTGGCTCCTGTTCAGGGAAAGGAACGGCGAGGGGAGCAGTGTGGGCGTTTTGGACCCACCGCGCTGGGAAGGTGCTGAGCTCCGGGGCCTGGTTGGCTTACACTCAGTCACCACAGCTATTACTTGGGTGTTTCTGGTGCAAACAGCCAGGGGCTGCCCACGTCACCCGCAGGTGACAGCCTGCGTGGGGACCCCCAGGGAGCAGCCCAGGACCTCAAACAACGCGGTGTCAGGAAGAATTAAAAGTGGAAACAGTATCCGGTGTCTGTTGGGTTCAGATGCACGGGTGTCCCCTCTCGCCGCCGCTGGCACTTCATTCCCGTCTCCGCCGTCAGGGGCCCTGCGGGGACGGCCACGGACAGAGTATACGTGTGCCACCCTTGGTGCTGGGACACTCCTGGCGTCTGTCCAGGGCCGCAGGAGCCGCCGAGGGGCTTAGGGCTGACACGCCCGTGTGAACGTACACATTGTTCAAACAACAGGAATTGCAAAATGATGGGAGCTCCGCCCAGAAAGGCTCCCTAGGCTCCTCGCCTGCCCCCCCACCTGGGGCTCCGCCCCAATGTGAGTGGGTGGGGGAGGGAGAGGGGAGCTGCCACCAGACAGGGACGAAGGTCCAGCCCAGACCAGCCAGCTGTCCCCGCCCTCATTGTGGGAGGGGCTTGCTCCCCATGACCCCGGCCCACCTGGGGTGCATCTGCAGCCCCCCACCCCACTCCTCTGGACTTTCTCCTCCCAACGGGATGCTTCTCTGTGAATCCAGACAAGCTCAGGCGTCCCACGTTTAGGAAACACTCACCCTCTTTTTTCCAAAAATTATTATTATTTTTTAATTCGAAAGGGTACTTTCCATTTACAGATATTACAGTATAGTGGCTCTATTCCCCTGGCGTACAATACATCCTGCAGCCTATCTTCCCCCCACCTCCGTCCTGCTCCCCGCCCCCCAACCTGGTAACCCTCTGCTTTGCCCCTGTACCTGTGAACACGCCTCGCCAGCTCCTGGCCGCTCTCCCTGCTCACCTTCGCCGCCCAGCTTCTCAGAAGACGCCTTCGCAGTCATCCTCGCCTTGAAAGTAGTTCCCACGGGCGTTAGGGGCCACACTGTGGTCCCTCCCCACATTTGCAGGTCACATTCGCAACCCCAGGACCGCAGCATGTGACCTGCGGTGCAGACGCGGTCCCTGCAGAGGTCACTGGTTAAGACGAGATCGCACTGGAGCTGGGCGGTCCTAATCCAGGAGGACTGGTGTCTCTGTAAAAGGGGACATTTGGGCCGAGACCCAGACACACGGAGAGGAAGGTGATGGGAAGGGACACAGGGAGCAGACGGCTGTCCACAGCCCCCTGACCCTGCTGATCGTGGGCTTCCGGTCTCCAGGCTGCGAGCGGTCGAACCTCCCGAGCCGTGGCGCTTCGTCCTGGGCATCGCCGTAAACTCACAGCCCCGTGTATCAGCAAAGTTCGACGTGCTAACTTCCAGCATGTTCCACCACATTGCTCTGTCGTGATCTCTCAGGTGACAGAGTCCTCTTTTCTGGAAGGTTCTCTGTCTTGGCTCCCGAGGTGGGATCCTCTTGGCTTGCTTCCGCTTCTCCCGCCCCTCCCCCTCCTCGACTTCAGCACCTCCTTTGCTGCCTTACAGGGAAGGGCTCACCCTCCGGGGCCTGGAAGCAGTCTGGGTTCTGGACCACACCTACCTACTGAAATGAGCCGTTCACTGGCTTCCCTCTGGGTTCTGCGCCCCCCACGGACCACCTGTTCCGCCTTCTCTGCAGGAACCTTGTCCCCCCCCAACCCCACCCCCTGCAGATGCTGGGGGCCCCAGGCTCAGGCCTTGGGTGCGTCTCTTCCCTGCTCCCCGCTATGATCTCACATAGCTTCTTGGCTTTAAACACCCCTGCCGGCTTCATCACCCTGTCTCCTGCCTGCATCTCTCCCCTGGACCCTCATATACTCAACCCATTCACTGCCCGGCGTCTCCCTGTAGGACTTCGCTGGTCCAAACTCTGCCTGTTCTCACCTCCTCTCCCAAACCTCCTCCTCCTCTTGTATTTCCCCCCTTTCAGAAAATGCAAACTCTGTTCCAGTTGCTGCAAAAGCAAAAGCCTAGAATCCTTGACCGGCCTCCCCAAGTTCAATCCACCAGCAACCCCTGTTGGTTCCCCTTTCCACCTATGTCTAGAATCTGACCGCTTTTACTACCCACAATGGTCTGAGCCGCTGTTATGAGTATTGTGTTACTGGGATGAACTGGCCTCTCTGCTGCCCCCCCTCAACCCATTCCCCCCCCCCCCCCCCCCCCCCGTGTAGCAGCCAGAATGATCCTTTTAAAACATCAGTCCTATCATGCCCTTGCCTGTTCCAAGGTCACCAGTCCTCTCAAAATGAAACCATCGCCCACACAGTTAGGTTCACCTCTGGCCCACTTTGCTGGGGACAGGCCCAGGTTGTGTGTAGCTAACAACAGCGTCCCTTTTCATTCTTAAAAGTATCCTGCTCTGGACCGTGAGCAATTGGTCCTCCACTTTGACGGCCTCCCTGGTATTGGCCCTGCTGCCTCCTTGCCGTTCCCGAACCTTCCCCATCGTGCCAGATGCTCCTCCATCTATGCCCACACTCCGTCCCCAGAGAGAGATCCATGCGCAGAGATTTTATACACACGTAGATAGCAAGAGGCATGTGCCTTCCTTGGCCTTAAGGTTTTGCTGAAAGGCCATCGTAGCAGCGAGGCCTTCCTCGATCATCTTGCATAAAATACGTGTTTGACCAAATAAGAGGATAGGTTCCCTCTTATCTCCCAACCACAGGTCTTGCTGAGCGAGGTGCACACGGGGCTTCTTTGAAAAGCGAGGGAACTTGGTCTTGGATGGTTGCTCCAGGTTCTCTCTGCCGTTTGGAAAGGGCTTGCAGAGATGCAGGGATCTTTTCCACTTAAAGGGAAACTTGAACACAAAATCCTGCGCAAAATTACTCCGTGTGAAATATCCTGACGTGTACGCGGTGCTGATTTAAATCGCAGCATTCCCTCCGTGACGGTTTGAATCTTAATTCCACAGACATTTGCTTGTCTCTCTGACCTTTCCGCCTTTGGCTGATTTGGCAGTGAGTGCCCCGGCATGTCATTTGTGACCCTCCCCGAGCCACCCTCCCCCCACCCCCCCCATCCCCCACCCCCGGCCCAGGAGTCAACCCATTTCCATTTGCCCTCAAATGGCTGCAAGAGGCAAGGCCCAAGTGGGTTCCTCAACTGGGCATCCAAACCACCAGCTGGGCCCAGTGATGCAGAAAATGAACTCATCACATGGCTGCGTGAAAAATAACCCGAACAATACACATCTCACTCAAACCTATAGAAGAAAACGGGAGAAGCAGGCAAGGTGAAAACCACCCAAGAATGCCACGTTTGAGAAATGGCTAGGGAACTTGACAAGACAGGATTTATCAGATATTTCTGAGCTTCATAACTGGCATTTAGTCACCTTAATGCCGGCACATCTCACGGGGATTACATATTTTTAAGGCAAGATTTCAGCTTTTTGGAACAAAAGCTAATTTGTATTACAGTAAGTATAGTTTCCAAAAGATAAACTTTCAATTATTCCTTAAATCCACTCCTGAAAAATACTCAGGAAAATTTAAATATGAACGCTGGATATGAAATATATTATTTATCAACCTTTAGAGATAGTTGAATATTTTCAGAAACAAATGCCACCTCCCTATCATTAAATTCAGATTACCCTGGAAAGTTACCCAAAAAAGAAGATGGGGCCCCGGAGAACTGACCGTTTTCCGTCAGAGAACTAACCAACCATGGAGCCCTGCTGCCTGCTGCTGTCCCAGATGGGGCGGCTCTAGTAACCGGACATTTCCTCCAGCTTCTACCAATCCTGGTTCTTGACTCAGAAAGCATCACCTGCACGTTGCGAAATCAAAGTGATCTAGGATAACGGCCCCAAGTCTTGAGTTCCCACGTGGGACCTGCACCATCTCTCCCCGCACGGGCGTCTAGGTGGGGTGCACACGTGTAAAGCAAGGCGTCGCAATCCCCAGCCATCCCGTTCGATCCCCGAGTGTTCTCACTTAACTTCCCCCTGGCCCCCCATCCGAACCCTTGGTCCATGACTGCGCCTGCAATCCCTGACACCCGTCCTGCACATCTTGTGATATCCTGAGTGGAGAACTCCTGCTGGAGGCCCCATGGAACCCGGGCCCCACTCTGGCCGAGGCCAGTGGCAGAGCCTCCTGCCCTTGTCTCTCACGGGAGGTGGGAAGTCTGCCACATTTTATTTGGTACAAGTCTCCCACATTTTATTTGGACTGTTTGTCCAGCATCTCCGGCAATGCTGTTGCCATTTCCTTATTGTGCCTGAAAAATGGCTTCAAGGTCAGGAGGGAGGAGCCAGGGCTGGGGCAGAGCAACCCCCCCTGTGCCCAGGTGCCAGGTGCCGCTCTGGAGCACCAAGCATCGAAACTCACATCCATTCAGGCAACCTCAGTTCACACCTCACAGGCCTCTCCCAAGAGCAGCAGCAACCTGTTCTTGAAAGTCAGATGCTCGTGCAGGATGCTGGTGTCTCATCATTTTAAATGGGAAGAATTAAAATTTGACACAACTATAACCCCCCACCCCAACCAATTATTCTGAGCACCCAGACAAAAGCCCCAGCCACTTTCTGAAAAGAATAGAATCAAACACAAACACACCAGGCAGTTGTGACCACCCCCGGCAGTCTATTTCACCTGCCACACTCACCCACTAGCGTTGCGTTCCTCTGCCTCGGATGCCTTTACGGGGTTTTGACCCGTGTAAAATGAAGCCCAATGCGGATGTGAGTTTCCTCAGCTGCTAGTGACGGGGACACTTTGCTCCACAACACGTGCATTTATTTAACTGTCTCCTTACCTCTCTGATGCACCTACTTAGCAGAAATGATCATGGATCGTGTGTTTGCTGCATGTGCAGGTTTACAGAGCATTTGCACACATGCCTTTCACAAAATAGTTTCTCATTTCATCCTACGGAAATTCTATGAGACAGGTACCTTCCTCTACTTTGCAAAGGAGGAAACTGGAAAATCCAAGAGTTTAAGTGACTTTTCCAAGGCAAACAGTTCCTTACCGGAAAAAGCCTCAATTCTAACCCTGGGCTTCTGTCTAGATGCCCAGGACGCCCGGAACTAATCACAGTCACTCCCTGATTTTGCCTAGAGCCTTAGGCAAGGGTTCCTTAATCCTTCAGCCATCAAGTTTGTGTTATATGCCTTTCACATGTATATACCTTCTTTTTTTTTTTTTTAGGGCCTCACCCATGGCATTTGGAAGCTTCCGGGTTACGGGTTCAGTGGGAGTGACAGCCACCAGCCTACACCACAGCCATAGCAACACCAGATCCAAGCTGCCTCTGTGACCTAAACTGCAGCTTGGAGCAACACCAGATCCTTAACCCACGGACTGAGGCCGGGGATCGAACCCGCACCCTTACAGATACTAGTTGGGTTTTTAACCTGCTGAGCCACAACAGGAACTCCCACACATACATATCTTTTCACCCAACAATTCCACTATTGGGAATCCTTACAGAAATAAAGGCAGAGATATCCTGGGAGGTACTGCTGATACTAGAAAAAACTGTAATAAGCAACTGCAAACAGTCCCCCGAAGGAGAGCAGTTATGTAATTATGGGATCGCCTCACTGTGGACGCCAGCTCTGGACCAGCCTTCACCTGTTACTCCTCACCTTCTCAACCCTGGTACTTAAAAAACACTCAGGTGGATGAGCAAATTCAGTTCTTGTGAAGCCGAATCTGCTCTATAGGAATAGAGGGGATGCTGCTGACAGAATCTTAAGGGGAGAGACCAGGCTGGGGAGGGATCTGGCTTATCAAAACAAAAGGGGACAGGAGAGCCTCATCCGAACGTGCGTCCCTGTCTGCAGGTGCAGTGCCCGTAAACACTGCCCACCTGGATGAGCTCAGAGTGTGGCCCTGGAGGGAGCAGACTGTTCACTGTCTTCCTTGCTGGGGCAAATAGGAATTTATGTTCATGATTACATAAAACAATAAGGTAACATAATCTATAATAAAAAATTTGATTTCTGGTTGGTTTTCTTTCGTGGCTTATTTTGGGGTGTGATTATCATACAGACCTTGCAGTTGGTACAGTGGAATTCGTCCAATTTTCTTTGAAAAAAATTTTGTTTCTGTAGTTAGAAAACTGTGACCTTTCTCGAGGGGAGTTCAGGTCTCCATCCTGCTTCCTACGACTTGTCGGCTTTTGCAATTAAGGCAACATCTAGTTCCTGCGAATGTATCGTTTCCATCTCACTACTTTTTAAACTTCATTTATCACATGCGATTTATTTCCATTTATGTGCGTCAGTTCTGAGGCTCTCTACTTTGTTTCACTGATTTATGCTTTGTGCTTTTATATTAGTATAATGCATTTACCTTATTTTTCTTTCTAATAATCTGCAAAATACAGTGCCATTCGTTCTTCCTTATTGTTCTTAGTTTCTTATTTTAATCCTAATGACTTTAATAATTATGCTTTCAAGTTCAATACATAATTCTGTTGGGATTTTAATTGAAATTGTGTTCTCTCTATAAATTACCTCGAGCGGACATGTCATCTTTCCATTTAACCAGAAACATGGCATATCTGACCATTTATTCAAGTCTTTCAAAATTTCTTCCTTTTTAACATTTATGGACCTCTTAAATTTTCATACATTTCTCTTTCACACAGTCTATCATTGATTTTTAAAAAATACACTTTGCTGCCTTCCTTCTTCTTGTTTCATTTTGATGTCTCATATGGACAGTAATGTATATTATGGCACTATTTATCACTAAGGGACAAAGCCATCGATATTATCCTTTCCTTTTGTGGGATGAACTGCAGTGCTTCCTCATTAAGTATAAAGCTCTCTTTTGTTTTAAAAAATACTTGTTTCACTCATTCATTCATTCATTTAGAACTCTGCGCCAGACTCTATACCAGGCACTACGGAAAAGAAGTAAACAAAGATTAAAAAGTCCTTGTTTTGGAGTTCTTGTTGTGGCTCGTCAGTTTGGGGACCTGATGTTGTCTCTGTGAGGTTGCCAGTTCGATCCCTAGCCTGGTTCAGTGGGTTAAGGATCTGGTGTTGCTGCAAGCTGCAGCATAGGTCACCGATGTAGCTTGGATCCAGTGTGACTGTGGCCTCAGCTGCGGCTCTGATTCCATCCCTGGCCTGGGAACTTGCATATGCCACAAGCACAGCTGTAAAAAAAAAAAAAAAAAAATCCTTGTTTTTATTCAGTTTACATTTTATTAATGCTAAGAATTAATCCTCATCTTTCTGCTTTTAATTTTTTAAAATAAGAACCAGGCATTCCATTTTATCAAATAATTTTCCTACCTGAACTGAAATGACCACATTGCTTTTTCTGATGTACATAATATGCATTTTTCCTAGCATTTAACTATTTATCTATTTCTGGGAATAAACACTCATGTCTAACTTTGAATGACCTGGAATAACAAGTGGATCAGGGAGGAACCTCAAAACACAAAGAAGCTGGAAATGCATAACTAAGAAAACATCACGGCATATAATTTTTTTTATCCTTCAGAATAAGAGGTCAGTAACACACGTGGAAACCTCTCACCTCCCTCCTGGATCTCGTTAGAAGGAACACAAACACCCACAGAGGGCCGTTCTGGGAGCAGACATTCTAGAAGCAGATCTCCCAGGCAGCGCATTCCTGCGGAGGCGGCGCCTGGGGTGGGGCCACCGTGAGGCTGGGATGTCCAGGAGAGCCAGGGCACTGAGTCCGAACCTACCTTCGTGGAGAGGAGAGGGAGCCACTTTGAAAGGCAGGGTCGTGACCTGCCTTAGGTTCTTAGAGAATGAGTCTTTCTCTCTGTGTCGACAGACTCTGAGGCAGCCCAGTGTTTGCTGCATCCTGTGCTCACATCTTCGTGTATCTCCTTCCTCTTGAGTGGGGTCGGGACCCAAGACTGGCTTGTAGCCAAGACAGCACAGCGCGCATGACGATGGGCTGTCACTTCCCCGATGGGTCATGCAGTTCTCACCCACCTTGCTCCCAGGCCCTCTCCCTTGCTGGCTTTGTGAAGCAAGCTGCCATGGTGAGGGGTCCACCTGGCAAGGGGCTGGGGCGACCTTGCAGCCAACAGCAAGGGACAGAGGCCCCCAGGCTGGCAGCCCACAGGGACCAGACACCGTCAACAGCCAGGAGAGGCTGGAAGCCAAGGAGACCCTGACTCTGCAGCCTTGTGGGATCCTGGGCCGAAGACACAGCTAAGCACAGACCCCTGACTCACGGAGACTGCGAGGGCAGCAATGGGTAAGCCGCTAAGTTTGTAAGTCTGAGTGATACTGTTACTTATGCAGCAACAGATGGCGAAGACACTGTCATCTGGGAGCCAAGGTGGCTGCAGGGGGACGGGTTCAGAGGTTACTGCAGCCAGGCTGGGGGCCGATGCAGCTCAGACTTCAGGGGGTGGCAGAGTTGGAGGCTTGGGAGCTGAGGTGGGTGGGTTTGGGGTATGTTGTGAAGGTAGAGCCATGGCGTTTTCTGGCATGTTCTGGCACAGCCGGCTGAGAGAAGGTGAAGAGTCGAGGTGATGCCAAGAGACTGGCCGGCTTGTTCACATCTGCTGGGATGAACAGCTGTGCGGGGCAGGTGTGAGGGAATAAGATGCCAGTTCACTTCCCGATGTGTGCCTGGAGAGGCGCCCCCACGAGGATACTGGGTGGGCAGTGGGATCCCCACGTCTGGAGCTTAGGAGAGCACTCCGGGCTGGGGACTCGCGTTTGGGAGTCAACCACACCACGATGGAATGGAATGCCACGAGCCTGGATGAGGCCACCGTGGACACCGAGAAAGGCAGGAAGGGAGGGAGGCAAGGCCGGGTCCCTGGGCCTCTGGTTGCTAAGAAGAGGCACCAGCATCACATCTGGGTAGCTCCTACCATACATTTTGCATCTGAGGATTTTTTTTTTTTTTAGATTACTGCATTGCCTTTTATAGGAGGCAACCAGAGTCAGCCTCAAGGCGGGGTTTGCTGGACAAAGCTGATGAGTTCAGGAGCGTCGGAGACTATTTCAGGTCCAGAGGCCTTTCCAGCTAGAAAGGGCCATGCCTCTGGTCCCCAGCGGGACTGTGGGCTGCTGGCTCTTCCCTGAGACGGAATGGCTTAAATGCGAGGACGCTGGATCTTTATTTAAAATGCAATGTTATTTCTGGATAACCTGATCTAGAGACGGCATTGAACTGCTTTGCAAAGGATCTTCCATAGTCATTACTCATGCTAAGTACTATGTGCTCAGAACTTGATAGCACTGTTTCCTTTAATCCTCCCAACAGCTCTCCCAGGTAGGCGCTGTTGCTGCTGTCAACGTTTTTCAGATGAGAAAACCGAGGCTCAGCACGTATAAGCGGCCGCCCAAGTAGAGCCAAGCTTGGAGCACCTCGCCGGCTTGGCAACCCGGCTGACCTGGCACTTCACCCAGAATTCCTGGGCAGAGCTGAGCCAAGGGCTGCGGAAGGCACACTGGCGGTTTAGGTTCCATTAATAAAGCATTAAAATATGGCTGCAGACCCAATAAGGAAGCATCTGGGGAGCTAGATGTAGAGGAAAATGGTATTTTACTGGAAACGAGGAAAGCTGGGCTGCTGCCACTAATAGAAGGTGTTATGTGAGCAAAATCGCTCCATCACTGGGGGAGCCTGGTCAGTTTCCCTCTCCGCCAAATGATGCATTGAATGAGTTAAAAAAATAAGCCTATCACACAATTTCTTAAGGCCCTTTCAGCTCTAGAAACTGTAATTTATATGTGAAAATGTTAGTGGGGGGAGGGCAATGTTCATTTCCCTTCCAGAAATGGACATTGTTGATTCTTTCTTACTTTCTTCCAGAATCTAGTCAATGACGAATGCTATTTTCTTATCAAAATGCCTTCCATACAGCTACCTGCCTTTATAGGCTTTTCTCTGAGGAAGCTCGAGGAGAAAAACACCCAGGTCTTTTACCTCTCAGTTAGCACACGGGAGGTGCGGCACATTTGGGGAAGTTAGGGCCGATTAAAAATTTATGCGTGTTGTCAGAAATTCTCGCACAAATGTGAAAATGACCAGCGCTGGAGTTGCCCGTGATTTAGAAAGCAGAACTCCTCACATGATAAATTTTTCCCCTGAGGTCTGACACTGAGCTTCAGCGGTCCCACCGTTTCAGACGCCCAGAGATTTATCTGTGTTTCATCAAGTATGAAAAATATATGGATGGAGGGGTTTCCGGCCGGTCCCCCACCCCCGCCATCCAGCCACCTCCGTTAATGTCAGCAGGCTCATAAATTTCTCCGGTGTTCTCAAGAAAGCAGCTTGTGCCACTGCACAGAAGCCTCCAACAGTGTCACTTGCTGCCTATAAATTCACTTACACTCAATAAAGGGAATTGGCTGCACATGGACTTAATTACCGGGGCCCTCCTTGGGAAACTAAGGGGTTCGCCAGCTCTCAAAGGAGAGGAGGAGAAAGCCGTGTGCCAAGTGGGGTGATTTCTCGGTGGCACATTACATCTGATTTATTCCTTGATGTTTCTACGTATTAGTGGGGTATTATTCGCGGGGACCTCTCTGGACAGAAGCTTCCTTTTCGATGGGAAAGTATTACCTGTGCTCACGCCTGCATCGGACAGGAGCCTCCTGGCCCAACCCCGGCCCCGCTTTTCTTTGCTGAGAAAGAACCGTTTGCTACGGATGACGCCAGTGATCTGGAGCCTGGTTACTCTCCCGTCGAGAAAAGGGTACACCTCTCGTCTTGAATGGTTAGCTGCATGGAAAAACTAACACCCAGGCAGGAGCAAATCTTTAGGCAGGAGGGGAGAGAATCGGCCGTCGAAGTGGACTGTCTCAGGGTCTGCTGGTGCACCGAGAGCTCTGGCCCCCAGCCAGCGCTCCGCCAGGGGTCCTGCCCCTTTAAAGCAGACACATTCCCCTTCTTCACTCCAGAGTCCCGGGAGCTTCGGAAAGCAGACAAAAAAGTGCACGTTAGCAGCATGTCCAGGTGCTTTTCTCTCTCTCTCTTTTTTTTTGTCTTGTTTTTTTTTCTTTTGAGGCCCGAGCCCGTGGCATATGGACGTTCCCAGGCCAGGGGTCGAATCAGAGCTACAGCTGCCAGGCGACACCGCAGGCACAGCAACGCAGGATCCGAGCCGCATGTGAGACCTACCCCACAGCTCACAGCAACGCCAGATCCCCAACCCACTGAGCAAGGCCAGGGATCGAACCTGCGTCCTCGTGGCCCAAAGGGGGATTCGTTTCCGCTGTATCACGACGGGAACTCGAGATGCTTGTCTTTTAAACCCGTTTCCTATGCGTTACTTTCAAAAATAATTTTTTATAAACAGCAACAGAGTGAATTGCGGGCAAGGCCAGCTTGCGAGTGTAGGGTTAGTTTGGAAGATCCTCGGGCCTTCTATCAGGTGACAAGCACACACTGAAGAAACGTAAAGGCATGAAAATTTCCATCGGAAGCCACACATAGGTGTTGACACGTGGCACTGTATGACACAGAAATTAAGAGCCTGTTCAAACACACCCAAAGGCTCTACACCCAGGAACGGCACGTCCTCCCTTGCGGTGGGTTCAGTGCATCCAGGGGAGGCAGGTGCAGGCTTCTTGGTCTTTCCCAGTTGCAGGGATTTCAGCAGGGAGCCAGCAGATGTGAGGCCTTTCACATATTCCTCAGACAATGGTGGGTTTAATTTTTTTCAGTGGTTTTTCTGACAGTCCTTAGCCTGATTCCCTACACTTCCCCATTTTCCTGGCGGGTTTGCAGAGGGTGGCGGGGCCTCTAGCCCAAGGCTCTTCAAAGTCTAGTCCCAGGAGTGACCAGGAGCCTCGGCATCTCCTAGGAGCTTCTGCTGGAAACTCAATCTTGACACCAAAAGACACAGGCAACAAAAGCAAAAGCAGGTAAGTGGAAACACATCAGACTAGAAACTTGGGTGCAGCAGAGGAAACCATCAACAAACCCGAAAGCCAACCTACAGGATGGGAAGAAGGATCTACCAACCAGAGGTCTGAGAAGGAATTAATGTCCAAAACACACAAAGAAATCCAACAACTCAATACCAGAAAACCCCCATGATTAAAAACCAGGCAAAAGGAGTTCCCACTGCGGCACGATGGGTTAAGAACCTGACTGCAGCGACTCAGGGCACTGAGGGGCACAGGTTCAATCCATGGCCAGGCACAGTGGGTTAAAAGATCTGCTGCTGTTGCTGCAATTGTGACACATGTCACACCCGGGGCTTGGATTCAATCTCTGGCCTGGGAACTGCCATATGCTTCCAGTGAGGCCATAACATTTAGAACAAACACACACACAAACAAAAGCCTGCACAAAACAAAACCAGGCAAGGGAAGTGAACAAGTTTCTCAAAGAAGACGTACAAATGGCCAAGAGGCGCAGGAAAAGACGCTCAGCCTCACCACTGGGGAACTGACGATGATTCGCGCGAGCACCACACATCGGCACCACAGCGCACTAGCACCGCGCACCTGTCAGGCTGGCTTTCACCCAAAGAAAGCCAAGCGTTCACAAAGACACGGAGCCAACGGAACCTTGTGCACCGCTGCTGGGAGGTAAACTGGTGTGGTCATTATGGAAAACCGATGCAGGCTCCTCCAAAAGTTAAAACCAGACCCGCCATATGATCCAGGGTTCCTGCTATGGGGCGAGTATCCAAAGGAAGCAGAGTTGGGATCTCAGAGTGTTACAGCACACGGTGAAATACCGGACAAAGGACAGCGCGGCCTCTGCCCCGGGTCCCAGCACAGAGCGCCTCAGACCCCTGGGGATTCCCTAGGTGATGGGAGCGGCTGTTGTTCTGATGAGGCGATGCTTGCTGGGCTCCGGGATGGGGCTGGTCACCAGCAAGACCCGGCCAGGACCAGAAGCCTGGACACTCCAGCCCCATCCTCTACTGTCCAGGAAGGGGAGAAGGGTGCGAAAGCAGGTTTACGATCGGTCTGCCTATGTGATGAAGCCTCCATAAAGTTTCCCAGGGGTTCGGAGGGCTTCTGAGGGTGAGGGAGGGGTGCGGTGGCGGCGGGGGGAGGGGGGGATGGTGCCTGGAGGGGGCGGGGAGGCTCGTCGTGCCCCTCCCCACACACCTGGCCTCGTGTGTCTCTTCCATCCTATGTTCATCCGTACCCTTTACCGTTTCTTCTTATAATAAACACCTAACAACTGTGTTGCCCTGAGTTCTGTGAACTTATTTTAGCAAATTACCAAACCCAAAGTAGGGTCAGGAGACCCTTGATGCATAGCTGATGCGTCAGCAGCACAGGGGACAACCTGGGGTTTGAAACGGACCTCTCAAGTGGGTGGGGGGGCAGTTCTTCCGGGGCTGAGCCCTCACCCGTGGGATCCGAGGCTCTCTCCCGGCAAGCTCGGAACGCTGCTGAACTTGGACACCCAGCTGGTGCCGTGGGCAGTCGCTTGATGTGTGGAAATTCCACCCACCTGGCGTCAGGAGGCATGAGGTCACATGTGTGAGTGAGGGACAAACACACAGGAGGACGTGTTTGTAGCCCCGTCCACATTCCGTGCGGTGCTACTCACAAGAGCCAAGGTACGGAAACGACCCGAACGTCCACGCCTCCGTGTGCGCTAAACGTCCACGCCTCCGTGTGCGACGGAATACGATGCAGCCGTAAGAGAGAAGGAAATCCTGCCACACATGACAACGTGAATGGAGCTGCCTGGCACTGTGCTGAGTGCGCTAAGTCAGACACAGGAGGGCAAACACCACAGGAGCCCACTTACGCAAGGGATCTAAAATCATCATAGAAGCAGAGGGGTTGCCAGGGGCTGGGGCAGGGGGGCACAGGAGGGCATTAGCCCCAGAGCATGGTTCTGTTGGGTAAGATGAGTTCTCCAGATCCACTGCATAGCCTAGGCCCGTCGAAAACAGCATGGCACGGACGCTTAAACGTTTGCCAAGAGGCCCATCCTGTGTCAAAGGTTCTTACCACACACACACACTAAGAAACCAACCACAGAGCGGGAGCCAGCGTAAAAAAGAAGGTCAGACCCTCAGTTCCTACCCAAGACCTACTGAATCAGAGCTGTGATTCAGCGCAGAAATCCGTGCTTTTGTTTTTTTGTTTTTTCTTTACATGGCTGCACCTGCGGCATATGGAAGTTCCCACGCTGGGGGTCACATCAGAGCTGTAGCTGAGGCCAATGCCAGAGCCACGGCAACACAGGATCCGAGCCACAGTTGGGACCTACACCGAAGCTTGGGACAACACTGGATCCTTAATCCCCTGAGTGAGGCCAGGGATCGAATTCACATCTCACAAACACATCTGGTCCTTAACCTGCTCAGCCACAGTGAGAGCTCCAGAAATCTGTGCTTGGACGAGCTTTCCAGCTGATTCTGACACCTGCCCCAGTCCTCACCAATGTTTAGCTGGACCTTCGACTAATCTCTGCCCACAAGCTCAGCTCAGCTCAGCTCAGCACAGCACACATCTGCCGAGTCCCAGGTAGGATTCCAGGTTCAGGGAAGACTGGAGGTGGACCTCACTGCCCTGCCCCCAAAGGCGGGCAATCTAGCGGGAAAGACAGGCTCAAGGGAGGGGGCATGGGGACCCCGGGGTAGAACTAGAATAATCTATGGACCCGTGGAAAGAAAGCCTGGCCATGGCATTTGCAGAAGAGCCACGGGGCCCGTCCTTCAACACGACTTGGGGCCTGGAGGAGCCGAGAGAGCCCCGAGCTGCTGAGTGAACTTCTCTGATTTACTGGGAAGCCGACAGCAAGATCAGGGACTTCACGCAGGTGTGCACCTGTCGCCAAAGCCTCTGTCAATACCGCCGAGACTTTCATTTCTCCCCCGTCTCTTCTCAGGTCCCCCGTTCAACCTAATATATTTTCCACCAAAGCACATGGCAGAAAATAAAGTAATTCACCTTCTCAGAGGAGTCATTTACACATGTTCACGTCTCCTCCACAGGTCACAGCTGCTTTTGAGAATCTACTGAAAATATCATCATACAAGAAATTCAAAATGATGGCCCCGCGATTGCCGCCCCCGCCATCCCTTTCCCCCTCCGCCTGGAACTTCTCTTTTCCTTCTGCAAGTAATTCATGATGAATGCAGAAAACTTAGGATATAAAGAACAATAACAAAGAGGGCCACGAGCCCGCTCTGGATGGGATCTACTGGGAAAATTCTAACGGCTTCCTTTTGTCGTCATCACAAGTCCTCAGAGCAATTCGGAACCCTCCCCTGAGAACCAATCCGGGTCTGACGCAGGGCGCAGGTTGCAGAAAGCCTTGGCTCGTGGTGGTTTTAGTTCTGCCAGCAGCGACCCACGTTTTTAGCCAGGACACCTGACGTCTCTGGGTCCCCTTGGTCTCCTGCAGGATAACTGGAGCCGGCCAGCCTTCTCAAACCCCATGACTCCTATCCTCCCTCCCCTCTCCCTGCACAGAGCATCCCCAGGCTCTTGGGGACGAGGTCCGGAAGCAGAGACGGGGGAGGAGCCAGGAAGGAGGAAAGCTCCAGATTTCCAGGTGATGCCTACGGGGCAACCCAGCCTTGGGCAACTGCCATTTTTCCTCCGAAATGGCCACAGAGTCCAAGACACGCAGGGCAGGGTTTCTGCTGCTGGAATGCTCAGGACGAGGAGACACGCCGTCCGAGCATCCTGGCTTTGGAATCGAGAGACCTATGAATGGCCTCTGATGAGCCAAGAGCCCCAAGAAAGCCACTCAGCCTTTGTGAGCCTGGGCGTCCCAGAAAAACATCTGTGAGCAGCAGCCGGCGAGGCCCCTCTTGGAGAAGCAGGAGACAGGGACGCAAGCGCAGAAGGAAGGCCCAGCTGCCCGAGGTATGAATGGTGACGGGAGCTGGTGCAGGACAGAGGGCCTAGGGGATTCGGGCAGGGACAGCACCCAGGCTGCGTGGGAGAGCCCTGCCAGCCTTCTGCACGCCAACGACACTTTCCAGGCTGACAGGACACTGACACTCTGCCTTTGCTCCAAACACGCCACCCACCCTCCGCAGATCCCTCAAAATGCCAAAGCTTAACCTGCAGAACTATCCACAGAAGGGTGAATTTTACCGCATTTAAATTAGAGCTTAATTTTTTTTTTTTTTGTCTTTTTGCCATTTCTTGGGCCACTCCCGTGGCATATGGAGGTTCCCAGGTTAGGGGTCCAATTGGAGCTGTAGCCACCGACATACTCCAGAGCCACAGCAACGTGGGATCCGAGTCGAGTCTGCGACCTACACCACAGCTCACAGCAATGCTGGATCCTTAACCCACTGAGCGAGGCCAGGGATCGAACCCGCAACCTCATGGTTCCTAGTCAGATTCGTTAACCACTGAGCCACAATGGGAACTCCTAGAGCTTAATTTTTATAATGAACAAAACTAACAAAGCATTCCAAGACCACTTCCAGAAAGGATGTACGATGGCTGGTGATCTGTGGACATGCCACATCCTGCGCCCCCGCGCTGGGGGCTGGAAGCACATTCCCCACGTCTAGTTGCTGTTCACCTGCGCTGTTCTTGTCCCCCCCCAGCTTTATCCCCCCACCCCCACCCCTGGCAGCCCTTCCTGCCCCGTCTCTACCGCCCGCTGGAGAGCTGCAGGACGGATCAGGACAGCGGCATTTTGAAAAGACGTTTAGGGCTGTGAATGTGAGGGTCCAGACCCAGGAATGAAAACACAGGGCCTACGCATACGGCAACTATTCCAAACTGCAAATTGTGTGTCTGAGAATGTGACGGCCTTCCCATCCGCTTGAAATATTTACTGAAGCTGTCTCACGGGCCACGTGTTACTCTAAGGGCTTATGTGTATTATTCTATATTGTCCTACCTATGAGATAGATATTGTTAATAACCTCATTTAAAAAATTACTTTTATTTTTATTTTTTTTTAGGGCCGCACCCACGGCACATGGAAGTTCCCGGGCGAGGGGTCCAATGAGAGCTGTAGGCTGGCAGCTGCAGCTCCAGCTGGACCCCTCGCCCGGGAACTTCCACTCCACATGCTGAGGGTGTGCCCCCCCCAAACAAACAAACAAACAAACCCCCTCTGGGTCCCAATCCTTGAAGCCCTTGAATGTTAGAAGAAACCAGATCTCTCTGTTTGAGATGTGATTAAATGAGGGGATTGTTTGAGATTATCCTGGTCCCTAAAGGAGAGCATGTGTCCTTACAGAGAGGTGCCAGGGAGATTGGACACAGAAGAGGCGGCAGAGGGATCATGTGGCAGAAACTGCAGGGATGCGGCCACGAGCCGAGGGACGCCCGCGGCCTCCAGGAGCCGGAAGGCGTGGAGAGCAGACTTGCTCTTGAGCTTCCAGAGGGGACACAGCCCTGCTGATGCTGTGACTTCAGACTCCTGACCTCCTGCGCTGGAAGATACATTTCTGTTGGTTTAAGCGGCCACGTCTGTGGCCATTCCTTCCAGCAGTGAAAGCGAAGTCACACATGGGTTAAATTACTGATGTGCAGAGCACCAAGAACTCCTGGAACAGAAAGCCGTCCGGTGAATGTCAGCCTCTCCTATTACTGTTGTTATTATCGTTATTACCGAATACACGGCTAATGCACCCACCCTCCGCAACGGTTATGATTACAAGGGCGGCCAGCAGTGGGTCGCAGGCATGACCCTCCTCTGACTTAGGATCGGGGACCTGAGGAGGGACCTGAGGTTCTGAAGAAACCCTAGATTGTGGTACTTGATAACAATGGCTATTTCAAATAGCTGTCCTTTTTAATTTATTTTGTCTTTTGCTTTTTAGGGCTGCACCCAGGGCATACGGAGGTTCCCAGGCTAGGGGTTGAATCGGAGCTGTAGCCGCCAGCCTGCACCACAGCCACAGCCACACGGGATCAGAGCTGTGTCTGCAACCTACATCGCATCCCACGGCAACATCGGATTCTTAACCTTGAGCGAGGCCAGGGATCGAACCTGAAACCTCATGGTTCCTAAGTCGGATTTGTTGTCACTACGCCACGTTGGGAACTCCTGGCCTGGCAATTTCTGCATGTCACAGGCATGCCAAAAAAAAAAAAAAGAAAAGAAAAGAAATGCTACTGACGCAAAGACCAAAGGATTTTTCACCTCCTCTCCGTAATAAAATAAATGCAAATTAAAAGATTACTGAGATTGTATTGTTCTCTTAGTAATTCGTCAAAAGATTAAAAAGATAATCACTGGGTCATTAGCAGGGCATCCATGCAGCATAATGTGAAGCAATTATAAAAGATACTTTTTTTGGAAAATATTTTAAGGACACAGGGAAACCCAATGTTAAATTTTTAAAACCGAAAAAGGATTCATTAAACTGTACTTAAAATATATGCCATGAGAGAAAGATCCTGCAAAGAAATTTACCCACATTTTTTTACAGCAGCTCTCTCTGCATACTAAAATTCTAATTTAAATTTTCTTCTTGGAACTCTAGCTTGTGAATTTTCTACTACGAGTGTGTGTTATTTTTAACACTGGGAAAAAGACGCCCTTTAAAATAACTTAAAAATCGACTCGAGAAACAAACTCTAGTATCACCCCATTTGGCAACTAGCAGTGTTGATGAAAGGAGGTAAGAATAACTGTTCTAAGTTGTGGGAGCATAACTCTTTGCAACTTCTAGGAATTTTTTAGTTGTCTTTGTGTGTCCTGTTGGAATTTATCCTGAGGATTGATCATGTTTCATGTTTCAAAAGACAATATTTGCTTTTTATTTGTCTTTGATTTAAAAAAGCAAGGAATAGGATTCTTATCAAAGTCAATCAGATAAATGTAATCCAATTACGAAAATAAATGCGCCCTCGACCCTTCATTACTTCAAAAAGAGCCATCTTTACTTCTCTGTGAGTTACACCCAGGAGACCCAGGGAGCCGCTCTGACTTGGCCTCCAAACTGTCAGGTCAGAAGCACCGGGATGGAAGGTTCTCAAGGGAACCATCGGAGGGGGCTGGGTCTTCAAAGGAAGCCCCCAGCACGTGGGAGGGGGAGGGGGGAGGGGGAGGGCCCGCCCCGCTCCCAGGATGCTGTGCGGCCCGCGGGAGATTCCCACGACCGATGCCCGCCCCCCCTCCATATGCCAGCCTCCAGCTTCCCTGATTCTTCCGCGGAAAGAGACTTTCCAAGAGTGTCCGGCAGGCCTTGCATTAATCTCCTTTTTAAAAAGTCGGGTGTTATAAAATTTCAGATGTTCATTTTGATTTTCCCAAACTAAGTGCTTGCTTTTCTTTTTCTTCTAATGTAGTTTTAACTAGGCTTTCTAGTTGCAAAAATCATACTCGAAAAAACGTCTAACTGCCCGGAAGAAGACAACATGAATAGTAACATCCCTCCCGTCATCCCCAGGGGTGGCCGCACGAACAAGTCTCTAATGTATCCTTCTAGAAATTTCCCACGCATATGCAAACATGGATTTAACAGGTTAAAAGCAGGTGTGAATCTATGTATATATGCGTACGTGCGTGATGTATAGTTTAGCTTTCTTGGGTTGCTCTTGTATACAGTGCTTTCAACTTGGTTGTGTGACTTAATAAATTGGATTTGAAAAGTCCATATAGAAATAATCATTTCGTTTGTAGAAAACGTATTAGTGAGCATCTGTTCTCTGACGTCCTGAGAAGAGGGAGGAGAGCCTCTGAGAAGGAAAGTTCCTGAACGCAGGGCATGTCATCCTCATTAACGATGAAAATGAAGGCTTCCATCATAAACCAAGGTGCGTTCATCAGAAGGCAGAATTCTTTTGAAACCATGCCTTCCACCTAAATGTCCATGATTGCACAAAATCATCCACGTACATTTCTCCAGACACAATTATGTGATTGGATAAGGACGGAAAACCGCAGTACTGTTGGCTCGCACACCCCGGTGCTCAGATGGGAAATCGATCCACCCGCCCTCCCTTGCGGGCACCTGCCGACCTCACCGGGCTCGCCTTCATGAGGGGGAGGGGCACACGAATGAGCAGACGGTTTCAACGCCGTAGAACTAACAATGGTTCACACACATCTCATTTCTTAACAAGCCCACTGCTCACTCGGGAAGTCAAGCTCAGCCCACACGGTCCTGAGGTTTGAGTCGTGTCCCCATATGACCGGTGAGGAGTCCGCCAGCACAGAGAGGCCAAGTGACTCGCCCGAGGCTGCACAGCTGTTTCTCAGGCAGCAAGGCTCCAGTCTGTGTGATGACGCAGACCCCCCTGGGGACGGTGCTGGCGGAGCTCAAGGCGGAGACAGAGAGGAGCTGGGGGAGGCGCTCAGGGAGGGTTTCCTAAGGAAACAAGAAGCTGGTGAGGCAGCAGGTGGGGGAAGGGAAGAGAAAGTGGATGAGCGGCGACACCGCTAGGTCTGGGGCTCCACCTTCCAAGGTCTCGGCCAAGGAGAGGATGAATGTTGAGACCCAAGCAGAAACGCCAGAGTGGCTGCACATAATCCAGGACCGTGTGGGCTGAGCTTGACTTCCCGAGTGAGCAGCAAGCTGAGGGGGTTATTAGATGGAGCCAGGAGGAGGGGGCCTGCGGGTGGAGGGTCTGAGAGCCCCCTGTCCTCCCAGGCCTGAGCATGGCCCCCAGTGTGCCCCAGGGGGTGTGGGGGTCCTGAGAGAACCAGTGTCCCCCCAGGGCTGGGCTGAGAAACAAGAGGGCTGAATTGTGGCTACCCAGTGACCGAGGGGGTCACCAGGCAGCCTCTCCTTGTGGACCAGACAGCTATACCACATGCCAGCAGGAGCCAGCCAGGGCGCTGACCCAGCACGTGCCCAGGTGCTGGGCACTCTGCTGGGCCCCACTGTTGGCAGGAGGGTTGCTACCTCTCTTTGTTGTCAGAGGCCACGAGGGGAAGAAAAACAGGGAGACTCTGAAATGACTCCAAATTTACTCAAAATAGACCGTTAACCTTAAAAAGACTATTTTAAATCAGGAGAGATTGTTACCTGTAATTGGCAAATTTAAGGTTTTCTTGAATTGTGAGTGGAAGTTTGGGGGAGTGGCGTCTAAGAACAAGGCTAGTGACCAGAAGACTGGGTTTTGGTGTTTGGATATTTAAATAATAGGAACACATGCTATTTTTAAAAACAAAAACACTAACATCTTTGCTGATATATTATCTTTGATGTATTTCTAACAGCTTTATAGTGCAGAGTTAATGTATAATAAAACATTCGTATCTAATTGTATAATTTGGTAATTTTGAGCTATCCATGCATCCATCCATGCATCCATCCATCCATCTTCTATCTCAATGAAACCATTGCCGGAATGAAAAGTGAGGAGGAAAACTGATAAAGAGCAGATACAAACACACACACCCCTCCCTCCCTATTAATATTGTTCCCTATCTGTGTATTATGACCACTCGTCAGTACAGAATTAACACAATGTCAAATTTCTCACTTTGAAATAGTCCTTTCATTTAAAAAAACCCTTGTTTTGCTATAAAAATCCCTGATAAATATGGTATAAAAAGCTCACAAAATCAATTAATTTTGAATTTTAAAAAATCATCTGCATTTAAAAATTATATTGATATAAAAAAGGTCAGAACTCCCCAATCAAAAGCATGTAACTGTTACATCCAACGTTCCTGAAGAAACCTGGCTATAAAACTTAAGCATTATTGAGGAAATTGTGTGCTAGAATCCCACATAGAATTAATGCATGGGAAGTGCACAGTTCTTTCAGTTTTTCTAAATATTGTAGAAGCAATGGCTGTATGTAGGCTGCCAGCTGCTGCATCTAAGTCACCCCGACACTTTGTGACTGAAACCATACGTGCTTATTATGTCATTGTTTCTGTGCGTGGGAACTAGATGTGGCTCAGCTGGGTGCCTCTGCCCCAGGGTCCCCCACGAGGCGGCAACAGTGTTGGCTGGGGCTGCAGCCTCATCTGAAGGCTCATTGAGTTCAGGCAGGTGCTTGCGGACAGGGCTCGGTTCTCAGGCTGGAAGGAGGCCCTAGGTTCCTTGCTGGCTGTTGCCAGAACCCTTCCTCAGTTCCCCACAGGGGCCTTTCTGCTGGGCAGCTGACCTCTCCCTGGGCCAGAGGCAGAGAGCAAGTGAAGGGGCGAGAGGCGAGCGAGACAGCAGTGACATCCCACCGCCGCTGCTGCCATGGTTTTGTCTTTAGAAGTGAGGTCCTAGGTCTCCACGCACTCAAGGGGAGGCCATGACTGGAGGAAGAGGTGGGATGGTGGAGGCCATGCGGAGGCTGCCTGCACACATATAAACATCTTTTCTTTTCTTTTTTTTTCCTTTTTAGGGCCACACCTATAGTATATGGAGGTTCCCAGGCTAGGGGTCAAGTTGGAGCTGCAGCTGCCTACACCACAGCCACAGCAACGTGGGATCTGAGCCGTGTCTTCAGACTACACCACAGCTCATAGCAACGCCGGATCCTTAACCCACTGAGCGAGGCCAGGGATGGAACCCTCATGGGCACCATGTAGGGTTCTTAACCCACTGAGCCACTATAGAAACATCCGTATCTTTTACTGTAATTTTTGAGGGAAGTTTGGTTTTCTGTTGCCAACAATTTAAAATTCCTTGGTCCTGGTCCTTGGACACAGCTGGAGTCCGTGCATCTCTGAAACTAATGTGACAGCACAACACCCATCCAAGAAAGCCACCCACTGCTGGTGGCCCAGTCGGCTCCACGGCTCTGGACTGAGCACAGCAGTCGGTTCTGGGTCTCTTTCCTGCCTCTCTTGAAATAAACAGATTGCAAAGCTGTTCGGATTGGGTTTCCTACAGAGCGTCTGTTCTCTGCGGAAAATTGGACTGCATTCTACGCATTGGTTGTTGTACTTGCTTCTCCAATAAAGGACATCTTTTGCAAACAAAAACCACCCTTCGTAAACAAGCTTCACTTTGTTAACATTTCACTCAAGAGCATCAAAGAAGACCTACTACGGCAGACCCTCGGTACAGGAAGGGTTTAATATGCACGATGCCTTGTCCCAAGAACTGCTACTCCCCCATCATTTCAGGGAGGCCTGGGGGCCAAGTGTCAGGGCCCAGAGTCAGCAGCTGCCTCAAGGGAACACCGAGGGACAGAGAAAGGTCATGACTGAGAATTTGGAGCCTCAATCAATTAAGACCAAATCCCACAAGGAAGGTGTTTGTGGCTGGATGCGCTTCCCACAGACCTGGCCCGTGAAATCCTACCATCTTGGGGTTGCCACTGACTCATGAGGTTCAATCACATGTGATTAAAGAGGTATTATATAGGCTGCATTTTTTTAAAGGGGGAAAAAAGAAAATGTTTTTTCTTTGTCCTTTTGCCTTTTCTAGGGCTGCTCCTGTGGCATATGGAGGTTCCCAGGCTAGGGGTCGAATCGGAGCTGTAGCCACTGGCCTATGCCAGAGCCACAGCAATGTGGGATCCAAGCCACGTCTACAACCTACACCATAGCTCACAGCAACACTGGATCCTTAACCCACCGAGGGAGGCCAGGGATCGAACCCGCAACCCCATGGTTCCTAGTCGGATTCGTTAACCACTGAGCCACAAAGGGAACTCCAGAAATTTCTTTAAAAAAAGAATTTCTTTCTGAATTCTTAGCCTTGACATTTCTCTTTTCTAAGATGAAGCAAGGAGTTCCCTGGTGGCTGAGCGGGTTAATGATCCAGGATTGTCAGCACTGTGGTTCCGGTTACTGCTATGGTGATGGTTTGATCCCAGGCTGGGTAACCTTTGTAGGCTGCAGGCATGGCCAAAAAAATAATACTAAAATGACGTCAGAAAACCACATGACGCTGAATCAACATGTTTCTGTGTTTGAACACATACAAGAACATCAACCAAAAGAACCCCCCAAACCCATCAACCACTGCGGAGGGGCTGTCGGGACAGGTGATGGCGGCGCTCTGGCTCACCTGCACTCGATGAACCAATGCCGGATCTGATCCTGAAGGTTCTCCTTGATGTCAGGACCTTCCATCAGCCTCAGGTTGTCCTGGATGGTAACCAAGGCGTCCCTGTACTCCTCTTCGTGCCTCATCTGCACTTCGTTCCTCAGGTGGGCCACCCTGTCAGCCTGGAGCACTGCATCGCTGACTTCGTGAAAGGAAGGAGGTGGATTCTGAAAATGCAAAAAAGGTTTGGGGGTCACAAAGATCACAGAGCTGGTGGAAAATATTAGGCATTAAGAAATATGTTGGAGTTCCCATTGTGGCTCGGGGGTTAAGAATCCGACTAGGATCCATGAGGATGCGGGTTTGATCTGTAGCCTCACTCAGTGGTTAAGGATCTCGTGTTGCCATGAGCTGTGGTGTAGGTTGCAGATGTGGCTGGATCCGGTGTTGCTGTGGCTGCGGTGTCAGCCAGCAGCTGCAGCTCTGATTCGACCCCTAGCCTTGGAATTTCCACATGCCACGGTGTGGCCCTAAAAGTGTGTGGGGGAGATGTGTCGATATCTTCAACAGTGTCTTACCAAAGGCGCATGAGAAATAGAAAGTGAACAACAGAATGAGGTCTTGCAGGAGACTTGAAGCGGTGATTCGCTGTCATGAGGAAGGTTGGGGATCATTCTGTTCCATTTCCCAGACACTGGCTGGGGTACACAGTTAGCTTAAATAATGCATATTCAGTAAATCATTCAAAAATCATTTGAGTCACAGAAAGTAAAGCTTTTCCAAGTCTTCTTGGCAAGTGGGAGAGAAAAGAATACAGAATGAGAAAGTAAATGAAGCAAGAATTGTTGAAAAGAGTGTGAGTGTTCTGAGTTTAAGAAAAATGACGCCAAAATCCACTCTGAAGACATCCCCCCTATTGTTAAAGACCTCCAGGGAAGGAAACTTCCAGCTGGTCCAGACATCCACTCTATTCTATCCTATCCCGAGAATGTTCTCGCTTGACATCTGCTGATCCGCAAGAAAACAACGCTTGGCTATTGAACACCAAACAAATGCTCGGAACAGGTCCAGCATCTCCAGAAGGCAGTGGTGACAGAAGATACCAAGTCACTTTGGAACACAGCTCCTGTTCTTTCAGACTCCCTAAGGAAATGAAGTTGGCAGGATGAGAGTACGTACCTCATAGTAGGGAACAGTGTCAGATAATCGATAAAAGCACTACCTCGAGGGCTTGGATGGAAAGAATTAAAAGGAACTTGGAGAGGGAGAACATGCATGGGGCTTGTGGTACCTGGAATCACAGGCATGAGGTCAAAATCCTGAGCTCTAAGGAGTTCAGAGATTTGGCTCAGATCTCATTGCGTGAATTAAGGACAAAGTCAGTGGTGTGCTGGAGCCAGCCTGTGAAGACTCTGAGATCCATCTGATAGATTTTCCAGGAATTTTGCAAGCTTGTTGATGAGCACAGTTATTTTTAAGTGCTAAATTACATAAACTTATGATTAAATGAATTATGTTAACAATCCAAGTTATCAATACTAAAAACTCATCATTTTGTAATTCTTCTTACTGGATTTCACTGTCATTTGTTTATTTATTTTTGTCTTTTTAGGGCCACAGCCACGGCACATGGAGGTTCCCAGGCTAGGAGTCAAATCAGAGCTGTAGCTGCTGGCCTACGCCACAGCCACAGCAACGTGGGATCCGAGATTCATCTGTGACCTACACCATAGCTCATGCAACGCTGGAACCCTGACCCACTGAGCAAGGCCAGGGATGGAACCCACATCCTCATGGATCCTAGTCGGGTTTGTCATTTATGTTCGCGATGTTGTCTATTGTATCTCCATGGTGGACACACTGTATAATGCTGTACTCCTGAGGGTATTTTTCTGTGTTCATTCAGGTTCGTAGCTTGACGTTGGCTATGATGGAACATTCTACACCACTGAAATGAGCAAATGCTCTAAACGAGGACTTGATTTACGGTCGTGATTGGCTCGTGTAGACCGAAGACAGTGGTGGAGGAAATAACACAGATAAACATGCCAGTGCAAGTCTGTATCCGTTACATCGCGACTGGTACACAACGGTGAGGAAATATTTTTCCAGTATCATCTGATTCAGCAACGGAGTCCTTGACTTAAAAGATAGGCTGAATGAGTGTTATTCAGGTGTAGATTTCTCTCACTTTCTTTCTTCTCTCTCTCTTTTTTTTTTTTTGGTCTTTTTGCCTTTTCTTGGGCTGCTCCCATGGCATATGGAGGTTCCCAGGCTAGGGGTCGAATCGGAGCTGTAGCTGCCAGCCTACGCCAGAGCCACAGCAACGCGGGATCCGAGTCGAGTCTGTGACCTACACCACAGCTCATGGCCATGCCGAATCCTTAAGCCACTGAGCGAGGTCAGGGATCGAACCCACAACCTCGTGGTTCCTCGTGGGATTCGTTAACCACTGCACCACCGCGATGGGACCTCCTCGTGACTCACTTTCACCTTCCCCACTCACGCACGTGAAAATGTCAACTGATGCTCTTACTGTAACGACATCCACGTGTCGGTTGCAACCGCAGATGGACAACAGACAACAGGGTTCGGTAAACATCAGGGGCAGTATTTCGTGAGAATCCATGGCTGTGTGGAATGGGCCACAAAGCGTCATGTATGTCTTACTATTATTTGTAAACCGTGTGTGATACTCACAGCAATGAAATGATAATAAACAGGTATGAATAGATACGCATTCATTTCTTTCCAGAGAGCCGTGGTCAAGCATCAGCAGCACAGCCCCGGGGACATCCAAGATTAGAACCCAGCCGAACTCGTCGGTCGGCTGCATCCTACCCACTGCCTGCCGTCTGTGGCCCTTCTTCTCAAAGAGGCTCCAAGGGGTGGAATGGATACAGAGGCCTCAGAATCCAGGGCAAAACTAACGAACCCCTAAAGATTTTCGCTGACTCAGAAGCGTAAACGCATTTTCCTCTTCCAGGAAAAGGGAGCAATAAAAGCCAAGGCTGCGAAGGGGAAAGAGGACGTGGGCCGTGGGTAGCAGGGAGGCGACGGGCTGGAGCGGGCAAGGAGAATTGTCTAATGCTCTCCTGGACGGATCAGCGGTTCTCAACCTATTCCGCACCTCAGAGACCTCTGTCGGTCTGGGGACGCCTACGGATGTCCTCTCAAAATAACGTTTTCAAATGCGTGGAGATAAAACACACAGATTTATAAGGGAACCAATTATACCGACCCACAGCTCTAGCTGGTACCCATCAGACTGGGATTACGGGTTATTGAGAGAAAGGCCGCGGAGATAAAGTGCCATTTTCACATCGCATCATGGGTACACACCACCCACATGACTGCTGGCTGGTGAGCGTCACCTGGCAGATCCCGACCAGGCTCTTTCCTTCTGCGGAAGGGCGCAGGTGCTCACACAGCGCAAGGAAGCCGAGACCCTCCCTGGTTATCCCTAAGGCAGGGGATGGACCTGTGCCCTTCCCGGGGGGCAGGGCAGGGCGCACATTCTTCTCGGGGGCGGGGGGGGGGGGAGGTGTCATTGAAACAGACTGTTCCTGGGAGAAGAGGGAAAGAGGAGGGGGTGGCAGGAGGGCGTTTCAGCCGAAACCAGAGTGAAATGAGTCACCAAGATTTTCCTTTGATAGACGAGACATTAGGATACTTTCCACACCATGTCCAAAAAAAATTTTAGCCAGAGGAATGTCAAGCTACACATGTAATACTTGATAAAAATAGGCACTCGAGTGTCTAACAAAATAAGAGAATTGTCTGTGTTTAGTAGAATAAGAACATAAGAAGGTAAAACTTTTGATAGGGAAAAATCCCCTAAAACTACCTTTTTTTTTTTTTGCTTTTTAGGGCCACACCCATGGCTTATGGAAGTCCCCAGGCTAGGGGTCAAATCAGAGGCGTAGCTGCAGGCCTACACCACATGGGATCTGAGCCGCATCTATGACCTACACCACAGCTCAAAACAGTGCCAGATCCTTAACCCACTGAGCAAAGCCAGGGATCGAATCCACGACCTCACATATACTAGTTGGGTTCGTTAACTGCTGAGCCACGATGGGAACTCCCCTAAAACTCCTTTAAAAATGAATCTAGAATCATTCTGAAGAGCAATGTTTTTTTAAAAGCCAGTGATCTAAATTGCCTCAATAGACACGTGCTCAAAGCCATGACTTTATATATTCTCTTTGGTGTCAAAATAAAGAGATAGGAATTCCCTTTATTTAATCATTTAAAGACGTATCCAATTCTTATATTTTCAGGTAATATTTTTCATTCCTACTGTCATGAAATACAAGATTGTAATTCATACAGAAATATTTATATGATCTCTCCAGTGACTATTTTAAAGTCAATCGTTTTCATGTATCTCTGCTACCCAAATTTCGTTGATGAATATGTGAAATCCTTTTGAAGTCTTGCGTAAACGGTATGTATGTTTTTTTTTTTTTTTATGGCTGCAACTGCTGCATACGGAAGTTCCTGGGCTAGGGGTTGAATCAGAGCTACAGTTGCCAGCCTATACCAGAGCCGCAGCAACACCAGATCCCAGCCACGTCTGCGACCTATGCCATAGCTCAGAGCAACGCTGGATCCTCAACCCACTAAGCGAGGCCAGGGATCAAACCCGCATCCTCACAGACACTATGTCGGGTCCTTAACCTGCTAAGCCACCAGGGAACTCTGGTATGAATCAATGAATCACAGGGTATTGCTCCCCAATGACACTGTTCTTACGTGAGTCAGATTTTTTCACAGATTCACACATACGAACTGTGGTTTATTTAATTGGGCCTCTTCCCCTTGGAATCCCTGAACGTGAATTAATGCGCAGGCCACTCTGACTGGTATCCTGTTAATGGCTCTGTGTCAAGTGTCCAGCCAACGTCCTGACACCTCCACGATCTATGACAGAAACACAAGTTTCTCAGCTCTCCCCAGATTTTCGTAATTGGCTCGGTCCCCTGGCCCATACGTTCCTTCTCTACATTTCTTTATGGGTGTCACATCCATCTGTGTGTGTATGTCTTTTTAGGCCTCGCCCGCAGCATATGGATGTTCCCAGGCGAGGGGTCCAACTGGAGCTACAGCTGCTGGCCTACCCGACAGCCACAGCAACACCAATCCTTAACCCACAGAGTGAGACCAGGGACCGGACCTGCGTCCTCAAGGATACTAGTTGGGTCCGTTACTGCTGAGCCACCACGGGACCTCCACGCCCATCTTCTGAGACAGAACTAAGGACGGGACCATCCCCTTGAATAGCTGGGGACCGCGAGGTCCATCACCCGGTGGCCATCCCGCCCATCCTGCGTTAACGAAGAAGCCAGCATCAGGTTTCCCGACGCCTCCAGCTCTGTGTTTCTCTATTATACCATGCTGGGCTGTTAATATGGGTGCATTCAAGCGTGTTCCTTTAGATAGACTCTCTCTGACAAAAATACATTTGGGGTCATTTGTAGCTTCTTTCTCTAGTTGCTTTTGAATGTAAAGGTTATAAATATATTTAGGTCCTATGTTAATGAGCAGCTGTTCCTTTGGGCTAAAACAGCCTTTCCTCTTTAGCAACTTTGGTCATATGGAATTCAAATTTGTTAACTTGCCGCATAAACAGCAACTCATTTAAAAATAAATTACGAATATTAAAAGGAAACAGAACACGATACGACACCATAGGCTGAAATACATCAGCTGTAGAATAATGCATCTTAATGAAGGCTTCCCATGTGAATAAACCATTATATTTACAAGCTTTCTACAGTTAATGACCCAGAACTGGATAACGAAACCTACGCTTATAGAAAGGTCCTCCGTCAGCAAAAATATACATATTAATAATTGATGTAGCTGTAAAAACAGGACATAAGATGATGCTTCTTGGGTCTGTGGAGAAATGACGCCACGGTCCATTAACTTAAAATGCTTATCTAATGTTTGATGGGCTTTGTCTTAAAAAATCCTTGTTCCAATTAGTAAGATAAAATGGGCATCTGTCCAAACGACAATCTATTCAATTTATCAGTCAAATAATAAGTGCAAGTAATAAGTGACTTACTGCTGGCGACTTTCTTGGGAAGCTCGTGTTCTTGGGGGGTTCTGCTTTGTCCTGGTGCTTTGGCGTCACTGGAGGTGAAGAGGGAGCAGTGAGAGGAAGGGACAGGGTCTGTTCCAACAAGTGACAGTCCTGTGAAATCTCTTGCCGTTGTCAATGCGGAGATTAATTAGCCGAACGTGGCCTCGGAACACAGCCCGCGTCAGCATCATTAGGGAGCGTTCAGAGGCCGCTCCATGCTTCTTGCTCTAATTTTGCATGTGGAATGCTTCCTGCTGTGGAGTAAACTGCTCCGTCGGTCCATTTTAAGATCGTGTGTGTGTGTGTGTGTGTGTGTGTGTTCCAGTTTATGAGAATAAGCCCCTTTGATCCGTCACTTCATTTCAGAGTAAAATATCTATATTTGTATATCGTGTTTATACAAATACACCTTCTCAGACAGACGCATCTAGCAGGAGAAGGAGAATAAAGGCTGTGTGGACAGGCAGAGCTGATGGTTTTCTTTTGCCCTCTGCTCATACTCCAGTTACGGTAAATCTTTATTGTAGGATGCCACAATTTTAGTGGGTGCCAAACGATCAAGCAATTTCTAGCCTGCTAAACCTGATTTCTAAAACATTTTAGTAGTTTTAAAATTTGCTGAGTTAGGAGCTGGCCTTGAACAGTAAGTAGAGTTGAGCTTGTAATTAGTGGGGGGAGCTTAATTTGCTCCTTTTGTGTCCTACTTTCTTTTAAAATGTTTTAAAATAAATACTTTGACAGCATTGAAAGTTTGTGAGACACTATTTTAAGTGGTTTACAGAATTTTTTTTGGCCTCGCCCATGGCATGTGGAAGTTCCTGGGCCAGGGATCAAACCTGAACCACAGTAGCAACCTGAGCCGCAGCAGTGACAAGGACAGATCCTTAACTGGAAGTGCACAAGAGAACGCTGCAGTTTACAAATATTAACTAATTTATTCCTCATAATAAACAGGCTTTTGTGTGGGTACCATGACTATCTTCATTTTATACATGAAGAAATGAAACTGAGGCACAGAGAGGTCAAGGAACTTCTCTAGGGTCACACAGCAGGAAGTAGCAGACTGGGGCTTTGACCTGAAGCATGTACTTCCAGAATCCCTGCTTTCACCCTCTATGCTTTGCTGCATCTGATAGGTTTCTTCTGGCTTAAAATATTTTGTCTGGAAGTGTTTTTCTTATGGGTACTATAGATCATACTTTTTTTCTGTCTTTTGTCTTTTTAGGGCGACACACACAGCATATGGGGGTCCCCAGGCCAGGTGTTGAATTGGAACTGTAGCTGCTGGTCTACACCACAGCCACTGCAACTCGGGATCCGAGCCGTGTCCAACCTATACCACAGCTCACGGCAACGCCGGATCCTTAACCCACTGAGTGGTGCCAGGGATCGAACCCACATCCTTGTGGATACTAGTCAGGTTCGTTAATCACTGAGTCATGAGAACTCTTAGATTATACTTTAAAAAAACGTACATTTGTAATTTTTACAGACACTGCTGAGCTTCCTTACAAAAAGGCTGCATGTTTGATACACTCTCCCTGCAACAGAGTACAACAGAGCCTTTCTTTCCTCACCTTGCCAACATCATGATATTAACCATTTGATCCTGGCTGACTTAAACCAGCAAAACATGGCAATTCAATAAGCATTTTTGTATCATGAATAATGTGAGCATTTAAATCCATAATTATAAGTCATTTTTTTTTTCTTTTTTGGGGGCCACACCTGTGGCCTATGGAGGTTCCCAGGCTAGGGGTCGAATTGGAGCTGCAACGCTGGCCTACGCCAGAGCCACAGCAATGTGGGATCTGAGCCACGTCTGCAGCCTACACCACGGCTCACGTCAACGCCAGATCCTTAACCCACTGAGCGAGGCCAGGGATCGAACCTGCTACTTCATGGTTCCTAGTCAGATTCGTTAACCACTGCACCATAAGGGAAACTCAAGCCATTTCAAAAAAAGAAAGAAAGAAAAAAAAAAGCAGGTGAGCATTTATCTAGTGCTTACTGGGTACAATGTACCAGACACAAATTTGAATGCTTTGTAGATACCACTATCTTTAATACCTAACTACGTCTAGGGTCTAGGTTCTAGCATGGTCTCCATTTTGCACACGTGGAAATCGTGGCACCAAAACGTCAAGTCATCACCCCAGTTCACAGGGCGAGTAAATGACGGAACTAGAGTCTGAACGCAGGCAGGCTGGCTCCAGCGTTCCCAGCCTTGGGTGCTCTACTGTGCTTTGCCAAAGGACTCTGTAATGGGTCCTAATCCCAGATAAATAAAGGCACATATCCTGCCCCTAGAATATGGATGAAAGAATCCCCAGATCAGGTGAGAAAAGGAAGAGAATTATTTTCTTCATTTCATTTCTGCTGTCCCAGTGTCCCAGAGGCCTGTGGCAAGAATAACACAGAATACAAATAATAATAAATACTTCCCAGAGATAAACCCACACACATAGGGTCAGTTAATCTATGAAAAAGGAGGCACAAACATAAAAGAGAGAAAAGAGAGTCTCTTCAATAAATGGTGGTAAGAAAACTGCATAGCTACATGCAAAATAGTGAACCTAGACCCCTACCTCACACCATATAGACGAAATTAGAAATGGATTAAAGACTTGCATGTAAACCCTGAAATCATAAAACTCCTAGAAGGAAACATAGGCAGTAAACTCTTTGACATCAGTCTTAATGATATTATTTTGGCAAAGGCAGCAAAAGCAGATGTAAATAAATGGTAGTACATAAAACTAAGAAGCTTTTGCACAGCAAAGGAAATTCTCAACCAAACTAAAAGGCAACCTACTGAATGAGAGAAAAGACTTGCAAATTATATATCTGAAAAGGGGTTAAGATCCAAAATATATCAATAACTTATGCCATCTAATATCAAAATCCAGCCTGATTAAAAAGTGAGAAGATGACATGAATAGGCCCTTTTCCAAAGAAGCCATACAGACGGCCAACAGAGACACAAGAAAAGATGCTCAGCGCCACTAATCATAAGGAAAATGCAAATCAAAACCACAGTGAGATACCACCTCACACCTGTCAGATTGAGGATTATCAAAAAAACAAAAAAAAAAGTGTTGGTGAAGATGTGGAGAAAAGGGAACTCCTGCACACTCTTGGTGGGAATGTATATTGGTGCAACCACTATAAAAAGCAGTATATAGATTTCTCAAAAAATTAAAAACAGAATTCCCACTTCTGGCTATTTATCTAATAGAATTCCCACTTCTGGCTATTTACCTAATAGAATTACCACTTCTGGCTATTTATCTAAAGAAAAGTAGTAACACTAACTCCAAAAGATCTATGTTCGCTGCAGCATTATTTATACCAGTCAACATATGGAAGCAATGTACACATGTCCATCCAGAGATGATGAAAAAAAGATGAATAAGTGAATGAACACACACACACACACACACACACTGGAATCTTACCCATAAAAAAGAATGAAATCTTGCCATTTGTGGCAACATGAGTGGACCTGGAGGGTATTATCTAAGTGAAACAAGTCAGATAAAGACAAACACCTTATGATTTCTCTACATGTGGAGTCTAAAAATAAAACACATGAACATCAAAATGAGACAGAAACAGACTCACTGGGCAGACACAAACTGGTAGCGGCCAGAGGAGCGGGGTCAGGGGGTGGCGGGAGAAACAGACTAAAGGGATTGGGAAATAAAAACTTCCAGTTATAAACTAAATAAGTCACAGGAGTGAATGTACGGCATAGCAAATATTGTCACTAATACTGTAACCACTTTGCGTGGTGACCATTTCAATCTGAGGTTAACAGATGCAAACAATTGCCTTTGGAGTGGATAAGCAATGGATCCTGCTGTACAGCACTGGGAACTATATCTAGTCACTTGTGATGGAGCAGGATCATATGAGAAAAAAGCATGTATGTATGTCTGTACGACTGGGTCACTTTGCTGCACAACAGAAAACTGACAGAACCCTGTAAACCAGCTATAAAGGAAAAAGTAAACATCATTTAAAAAAATCAGAATGTATATCCACATCAAATCACTATGATGTACACCTGAAACTAATGATACTGCACATTATTAAATGTCAATAAAAATAAAAAATACTTAAAATCAAATTAAAGGTTCTCAGTTAACTGACTAAAATTCTATTTAACATAAGAAAAGGGTAGCTTTTCTTTTTTTCCCCAAAGCCTCTTGGGGTGGACTTTCAAGATCACAAGATTATTCAGGGCATCCTCCTCAGGCTCTGGTCCCCTTGCTCAGCAAGTCTGTGAGCTTTTCATGCACACTAACCACCCCTTTCCCCAGTCAGCAAACATTTTCCTGGTGCAATGCACACACACACACAGTATATGCGGGCGCGGGGCGTGGTGGGGGGACCGACTGCTGTCTTAGGGATCTGGTGACATCTCCCTCCGCACCTGCGTAAGGTAGACGCAGGTAGACCCAGACTCCGTGGGCTTCTCCACTGGTCCTGCCTTTTCATATTATACTTTCAACAGACTGATTTCAAGTTCATGAATCCGAGCAGCAAGTAACAAGGGCCAAGACACTTCCTATCTTGAAACCAGTGGCCTGCATATTTTAGGCAACAACTGGCTGAAATATTCTGAAGCTGAGATATGTTGTGTTTTGTTACAGAGGAAGGTGATTGCACTTGATAGGTTTCCTTCCTAGGAAATCAGTCAGTTATGGTGACAGCAGGGCGTCATTTCAACATTCCTTGAAGGAGGTCCAAGCTCCAGGCTGGGTCCGAAGCCCTTTCGACAGCTCTGAGAAATAGGTGGCACTCTCTTGCTCTACAGAAGGAGAAACTGAGGCACAGAGGGAGGGCGAGGGTGTGCCTCCAAGTGCCCCCACCTCAGGCCACCCCAGCCGCCTCTTTGTCAACCGAGCGGGGCAACCCTTCAATGTCCCCACCCCCACCCCAGGCAGGGTGACGCGCACTCATTTCTAAGATGCTGTGGTCCCAAGACACTGAGGCACAGCTTTTCTTTTTTTTGCATTTAAGGAGTGAAATAAAACTAAAAGCAAGACAAAACCCCCATAAATCATGGTGAATCTTTTTTGGTAATACATTCGCTCCTAGAAACCACCAAACATCATTTGCAGCCAAATATAATGTCGAATGCACAGGACCAAGCTGGATGACGTGGTCTGGGGTTGAAATCAAAGGGTGACGGTAAAAAGCGCTTCATCCTGACTCCTGGCTCATTGCGGCTTCCAGGGGCAGTCTCCCAGGGAAGCCTCAGGAGGAGCTGCCTTTTAGAGGCGCTCCTTGGGCGCCCACGCTCCTACCTGGGGTTATTTGTTAATAAGAAAGAAGCCTAATTTATTGACCAAGACATAATTTATAATGGAGCTAGTTTCATGTTCGCATTGGAAGGGGAGCAGGGTTTTATGGCACTTGGAGGATTTAGCTGATGCATTTCCAAGTGACAGTTCTTCCTCTTTAATAAGTGACCCCTAGTGTTCTTTATTCCCATGCAAACATTGATAGCTTGAGGGTAACATAAAATACACCATGGTCATGGCTGCAGGATACATTATTTCAAAGAGATCCACAGAAAGAAATGGATTACCTTCATTAAGTTCCTTCTAGAGCCACTCCACTCCATTGACTCTGCCAATTAAAATAACTGCACATGAATTTTTAGAGTGCTATTTATTTTCCTTTGTAGATTTTAGGGTATAAATATTTAAAATGGCAATATCAAAACGTAATTTATGGGCTAATGGTAAAGGAAACACTGGGTCAGGAATGAGGATGTAATGATGCCTCTTGCTCTAATTCTGGTTTCAGTTACTAAACAGCCACCCCTGGAAACAAGCCAAGCTTCCCATAAAGATAAAAATACTGTTTTGATTAGAGAAGTCGGTGGCTTATACACTGACATGATGTAACAAAATAAAATAATGGAAAAATGAAATTTTAAAATGAGTAGACAGTATCTTAATTAGTGATATAGTGGAAAATCTATTTAATTGAAAACATTTCTAGGATTTGGGGTAATGGATTTTTATGGTTATCAGCCAGCGAACAGAAGACACCATTCTTTTAACAATTGAATCCATATATTTCTCGATGGTGTAAAGTTTCATAGAACACGTAATACCAAGAGAAGACATGCTTGGAAAAAAAGCAAACTGGAGAAAGTCACATTTAATACAAAACAGACAAGCTAGCCTCCTTCTACTGTCCAAACTCTGTACTGCTGGAAAATTAAAACAGACTTCTTTTATTTGAGCTGAGCAGATATAAACTACAAAGTACAACAGAAAAATTACAGTAAAATACATGTAATTCTATCTTTATGTGGTATCAGTGGAAGTTGCTAAGACTTGAGGATAAAAAAATCGCATCTGGCCATTCCCTAAGTTTCTGGCACATTACGCATAGGAGACATTTGGTAAATGTAGAATTAAATTAAGTGGAAATTGTTGAGTCAAAACTGCTTCTTACATAGAATTTCATGTTAAATCTGGATTATCTTGGATGGAATCTTCTGACTGCTTGTGTAACTTTTAAAGTAGAAAATCGGAGATAACCATTGTTTTTTATCATTACATCTCATATCTGTGTGTCTCTTTGGGTAGAACAGAGAAATAACTTTGTATCTTTACCTGATCATCTGTGTATCTATATACCAAACAATTTGAAGAGCTTAAAAGAAAACATTGAGAACATGCTGTGGCCCTTTGCTTTTATTTTTAAATGTGTGCCTTTTTTCCCAGTTAATGCAGTAAAATTGAAACATTTTTGGCTAATACAGATAATTAAGACCAAAAAAAAAACCTTCCCAAAGTCCTGATATTAAAAAACAAGCATGATTTAAACTTGGCATATTCCCTTTCTTTCTTTTATATGTGCATGGATGTATATATATATTTCGTTGAAATCATATTATATGTACAATCTAAACCCTGTATTTTTACTCTGAGCATTTTCACGTCATTAAAAGTGAACTTATTTACAAAGCAGAAACAGACTCTCAGACATAGAAAACAAACTTCTGGCTACCAAAGGGGAAGAGGAGGAGGGCTAAATTAAGAATGTGGGATTAACAGGTACACACTACGATACATAAAACAGACAAGCCATGAGGACCTACTCTACAGCACAGGAAACTATTCACTATCTCATAACGACCTCTAATGGAAAAGGGTGACAAAATGTGTAACTGAATCGCTTCGCCAAACACCTGAAACACTGCACATCTATTATGTTTCAGACCTTTTTTAGGATTCCGGATTAAGACGGCGGGATAGAAGGACTGGAGCTCAGCTTCTCTCCTAAAAACAACAAAATCCACACCTAAAGGCTGAGCACTCTCCACCCAATGGACCGGAGACCTTAAAGAAGATCCCCTCCTCCAGAAGACACAGAGGAGCCCCCTCAGCAGCCGGGTGGTTCTGCCGTGCTCTGTTCAGGAGCATCAGGATGGGCAGCTTGGCTCTGTTGCAGAAGCCAGTAAGAATGAGACTGGTGGTGGCGAAGGAACTGAAGTCTTAAGGAACGAACCTTATGAAAAGGATGGAGAAAAGGGACAGAACACACACAAAACTCATCCCTTAAAGAGCAACGTTGCTGCATTCGTGAGGATGACGCTCCCGAGGACTCCTTGGTGTTTCACGAGAAAGCCTGGAGCGCATCCCCGACTGCAGAACAACTGTGACGAATGAATACACGAAAGGCGGCGTCTTCATTAAAATTGAAACATGGCACAGACCAGACAGACGTGGGAACATTAGAAAATGTACATGGTTTAGATCCGAACACATGGAAAACTGCTGATACTGTACACATGGATACTGCAGATCGAAGTCAAGTTGAACCAGCAGACTACAAAGCCGATGAAGACCCAGCATTATTCCAGTCCGTCAACACCCAGAGAGGCCCTTTGGGACCCAACTGGAAGAAGGAGCTGGCAAACAACCCTGACTGTCCTCAGATGTGTGCCTATAAGCTGGTGACCATCAAGTTCACTGCAAAGCAAAGTAGAAAACTTCATTCAGAAGCAAGAAAAAAGGGTATTTGCAAACTTTCATCGCCAACTTTTTTGTTGGATCGACAAGTGGATTGATCTGACAGTGGAAGACATTAGAAGAACGGATGATGAAACCCAGAAGGAACTAGAAACATTACACAATCAAGGTCAAGTAAGGGGAACAAGTGCAGTCAGTGATGAGTGAAGAAGACTCTGACCGTGTCTTGCAGTGTCGACGTTTCCAGACGTGTGCTTGTGGTTATGCGCCCACAGGCACGGGTCCCAACCACGTGTGTGTATATATGTTTGTGTGTGTCTATCTGTAGCTGTACATAAAACGCATGTAGAGCTGCAGATCAAAATACACACACTTGTGTATATATGTACATACAAACATACTGAAGGGATTAGTACAATTTCTCCAAAGTACTGTACCTATCTTCAGAAAGAATGCAAAAGAAAATATTTTCAATGTATATACCTGGAACAGATTTGAATAATTATCAGAGTAATACCATTAATGGACAAATTGACTGCAATGCAATACTAGCTGGTGTGTTTCATAAATGGCAAGTTGTGGACCAACAGATATAGCCTTTTATTACTTTTCTGTTCTTTTAAATCAGTCTCGCAAAATTTTTAATTTTAGTCCCATAATCAACAGACTCCCACAGAAAAATTTATTAAAAATCTTTTTGGAGTTCCAAGGAATCTGGAATGTATCTCTGAATGTATTTATAATTATGTGTTTCTGGATTTTCATTCTTATCCACCCAAATTGGACAATATCTATTAGTAAGTAGTAGAGTTACAGGCCAGTTTTTACTTGTTTGCCCCGAGGAAAAGATCCTTTTAAAAAAAATTCCTTTTTTTATTGGATTTTCGTGTCTTATTCAAGTATTTTTCTACATCAAACCTAGCCAAAATGGAAATGACGGTCCGTGATTTATAACAAACACTATACAACTTTCAAACTCCTGTTAGGCAAGCAAAGAAACTGATGAAGAAATTAATAGCACTGTAGGCTGTTTAGAAAGACTGGAAGTACAGCACTTCCATGGAGTCTTTTCCGAAATGACTGTTTTCTGAAGTTACAGCTTGAAAACTATGCAGATGATCGTGATTCCTCACCGCTTACACGGTAGAACATAGACAGTGATGTCGTTTTGTTCTTCTGAAATACACTTTAAGGGGGAGAGGCTGTCTCGGAGATAGGAAGACTTCCAGAGGCAGCACTAGGCTTGTCTGCACACGGGTGGGAGGCCCTGCCAGGGCCCGGGCACCTGCACCCGCTGGGATGTGCTCATGTAGGAGGTCACTGGAGCTGGTCCTGAATAAGCTACATACGCTGGAGAGAAGCTGCTGCTGCCTCCTTTTTCTTTCTTCTTCTTCTTCTTCTTTTAATAAGAAAGGAACAATAGCTAGGTAAGATTTTTATCAGCGTCCGCTGTCCAAATCGTTTGTACCCGTCAGTCCTGGAAGCTTGAATAGAATGATAACTGTGGAAGGCTTCAGGTTCCAAACTGTCTCCCTTAAGCTCCAGTCCCTCCTCCGACGCCCAGCCCCCGTGCTCATCTCACGTTAGTACTCTGCTTTGCGGACAGTCCTGCCCTCCCTGCTTCTTGTTTCCCCACGTGTCCTGCGTGCCCACTGAAGGGACTGCGGCGACACAGACAAGGATATCAGGCTCGGTGCCTCACTGCAATGTCCTGGTGTCCTCGGCTGCAGACCCCACGTCGCACATGTCCTCGTGTACTCAGGATCCAGACTGAGGTTTACTCTCTGGGCACTGTTGTGACATGGGTTTTGTCAAAGCAGAATCACTGTCTGCAACGTGTTTGATGCGAAGAAGATTACTGCTGATTTTGTGAAATAAAGAGGCTAGCCCTCTCCTTTCAATGAACTTAACTCTCGCCGGCGTCTGTAGCATCGCTGGGAGCTTGGGCGCACGGGGAAATGAGAGCCCGGTGCATGCATTTTAATGTTTTCCTAACAACTGTGGAGATTTGAGGGAATGTGTGGTGAATGTAAAATATCTGGTTTACTTGGCAGTCTCTTGTGTAAATTACAGTATAACAAAGTAAATGAAATTTAAACCAAAAATAAATTTGATCACACAAAAAATTATATTTCAATTTTTAAAAATCTAAAAAAAAGAATAGCAAATAGGAAAAAACGTTACATTTCCTCAACAATAAACGTTTTAGTGGCACCAGGTAATTCTATGAATAAAGCCTAATAAAACTCAAAAAAGTCAGTCCTGAACATGATTTTTTCAGGTGGTGGCACATCACCACATTGATGTAGGCTCACCGTAAAGCATTTAATTCCATCCTTACTCTAGAACACTAGACTTGTTTATTTCCAATCTTTCATTATTAAAAACAACACCATAGGAAACTTCCATGCACATAAACTTTTATTTCTGATGATTTCCTTAAGGTAGAAATAGAACGGGGCGGGGGGGCTAGGATATATTTCAATGATTGTGTGGCATGTTGTTAAGAGCCTTTTTTTAAAAAAAAATTTGGGGTGCACCTGTGGCATGCAGAAGTTCCTGGGCCAGGGACTGAACCCATGTCACAGCAGTAACCTGAGCCACAGCAGGGACAACACCAGGTTCTTAACCACCAGCTTGCTAGGGAATTCCCTTGCTAAAGATCTTTCAGAAACTCTGAACCCATTTAACTCACTCTGTATGAGAATCAACATCCCGTCACACTCCTGTTAAAATTATAACTTGAAAAAACTTCACCCCCGTCTAAGACAGATACAAGTTACCTTCTATCACCAGTTCTGAGACGCGTATTTTTCACAGTTTAAAGCACCTGAAATTATGGATGGATGTGTATTACAAGAAGGATGTGTTTTTGGTTAATTTGTCCAAATATTTTCTTTCATTTTCAACCATGACGTGTCTTATAATCAATAGCACCTTAGATTCAATGAAATACGGTATCTCATTTAATTTTTAACTTGTATTTTTTGGCCATTTGGTGAGTAACGTGATTCCTATAGGACGCCTACAGACCCTCACTATACATTTCAATGTCTTGGAGAATTTAAAAAGTTTTAAATTGTGGTGAAAAACACAGTACATAAAAATTATCATTGGAGCCATCTGTAGGTATGCCATTCGGTGACGGTAAATATAGTCACATGGTTGTACAACTGCTCTGGGGAACTTTATTTTGCAAACTGAAACTTCTTACCCATTGAACAGCTGCCCATTCTCCTCTCCCAGCCCCTGGCAACCACCGTTCTACTTCCCATTTCTGAGTTTGACGACGTGAGCTCCCACATAAAGATGGAATCACACAGTACTTGTCTTTTTGTGACTGTCTTGTTTCACTTAGCATAATGTCCTCAAAGTACATCCATCCTGCAGCATGTCCCAGGATTCCCTCTTTTTAATGGCTGAATGGTATTCCACCTGGCACAGTTCCAAAATCATAAAAATCTGTAACAACGGGCAAGGACTCATCCTTTGGATTCTCAGGATACCTCAACAACTGAGAAATAAAAGATGGGCTGGGGTGTTAGGGGTTTTTAATTCCAAAAATAAATGTTTTTGAAATTCAAAGATCAAAGGGAATTCAAGAATGCAAGTGATTCATCAAAGTACTTCTTAATCGTATGCACCATTCTGGTATATGATTTGGCATATTTTTTTTTTCCTTTTTTAGGGATTAAATCCAAGCCACATCTGTGACCTACGTGGTGTGGCAATGCCAGTTCCATAACCCTCTGCCTTGGGCTGGGGGTCAAACTGGCAATATCACAGAGCCAAGCCTGATCATTAACCCACTGTGCCATAGCAGGAACACCCTAATTCGCCATATTTTTTAAGACAATAAAGCCTGGACATCACAGTTGAGGTTAAGCATGTAATAGGGAAGAAGTTTTGTACCCCATTACAAGCTCGTCACCCCAGGGATGTTGCCCATCTATTGTACATAATGGCCCATCTCTGGGAACCTGCCTCCCAGGAACGAGCGCTACGCCCAAATAGCTTTGTTTAGTTCATAGGAAACCTCCTGACGGGGCGAACCTGTGGGTGGCTGCAGGCAGGAAGAAAGGAACACAGCCCTACGGAGTCTGATGGGGAAACTGGAAATGTTTCCTCCCCTTTTAGGATAAAAGAAGCCCGAATTCTAACTCAAACAAGATGGTTCTTTGGGATGCGAGTCCACCACCTCTGCTGGTTTTCTGAGTAAAGTCCCTGTTCCCTGCCCCAGGAACTCATCTCTTACTTGACTGACCCACCGTGCAGGGAGCGGTGTGCGCTCAGGCTCAGGGACATTGCCTGTGTGTGTGCTGAGCGCACGCCCCTCATCAGGGAACGATGCTCTTCTAAGCGTTTGCGGCACGGAGGTGAATCCTTCCGCAAGCAAAAGCATTTCTGTTCCCCAGTCTGCGCGGACAGCAGAGGGGCTGCGCAGAGGCCGACGTGCAGGGGGTGAGGTCAGGCTGCAGGGCTGGAGGAACACGGAGGCTCTCCCAATAGGATGTACCATGTCCTCGCCAATTTAGAAGGGGCAGTTTATAAAAGCGATGCAAGCTGTCGAGCGACACCCGGAAGGTGGGACCACATGCTCTCTTTCTGTGTGTTATAACACCCCTGGTCGGATCTTTTAATTTACCTGAACTCCTACAACCTCAGAAAAGATTTAAACGGTCACGTTCATGGGTGATCCCAGAACTCTCTGTTCTTGTATCAACCACATCGTCATGACCTCGTGGTTTCTTTTCTCTAAAAGTAAGAAGAGGGAATGCAGGAGTAGAAAAGAAAACTTAAGCATGAAAGGAAAAGAATAATGTAAAGAAAATCATATCCGTTCATTGGTTAAAAAAAAAAGTATAAATTGCATTTTTTCACTTATTCTCTAAGCATACATCTTGAATCCTGATTTTTGTCCTACTAGGAATCAGATTTTGATATTAAGCATTAAGAATTGGAAAAATGTATCATAAGTGGACAATTAATTTTATTACTTTATTTGTATTTTTTTTACTTTTTGTCTTTTTAGGGCTGCACCCGCAGCACACAGAGGTTCCCAGGCTAGGGGTCGAATCAGAGCTACGGCTGCCGGCCTGCACCACAGCCACAGCAACACAAGATCTGAGCCGCATCTGCAACCTACACCACAGCTCATGGCAACGCCGGACCCTTAACCCACTGAGCAAGGCCAGGGATCGAACTCGTGTCCTCACAGATGCTAGTCGGGTCTGTTAACTACTGAGCCACAATAGGTACTCCCTAATCTTAAAGTTTCAATTTTAAAAGTTACAAATTGTTTAAACCATGATTCAATCTCCCCCCTCCCCCCATGTAACTTGGAACACGTATTTTACTTTTAATTTTTTAGATATAAAATACAAGTTTATTATAGAATGATGTAAGAATAAGCACAGGAATGGACATGGGACCCTGGTGTTTATATTTTACACTTTGTATTATACACAGAAACACCGACCCACCACTTCTAAAGATATACAGCGGGATATGTGAACTGCATCAACTGTTTCTGGGCACCAACCACGCACCATTACAGAATGACACCAATGTGACTATCTAGATATTATAAACGTTGCCCACATTTATCTTTCTCAGCAGAGACATTTCAAGGGCTGACACTGCGGAGCAAAACGTCCTAAGTGGTTTTAATATCTGTAAATTACAAACGGACAGAAACCCTCCTTAGCGGTCCCTGACCTTGAACTTGTCCCTGGGGTCCTTGCCCAACCTGGGCGCCATCATGACGGGTTCTCTCGCTTTGTGAGTACGGAGGCCTTTATTGGAACCACACCGCCTGCCAGACTCTCCCTTCTTCACCACCCCCCCCCCCAGGGTCCCCACACCTGCATCTGAAGGTCGCCCGCCTCCCCTGCACCTCTCGCTTTGTCCTCCACAGGCCTCCTGCTGGTCAGGCTCGTGCCCATCCAATTCCCTCTCGGCCTCTGCTTCTCACTGATGCCGAGGGACCTAGAAAATCTTTTCTGCATTTGCCAGAGTGATTGGGTTATTTAGGTATTTTACCCCTTTGGTCAGTTTTGATATTTATACTTCCCTAGGCCATCTTCTCCATTCCATACTTGCTAATGTATTTATTACCGTGGTTACGCATGATGCTGAGTTGTTAACACAGTAGTATCTGTGGTTGTATGTGGCATACTGTGTTTTCCTTCCTCTTCTTGACTAGCATCACCAGAGTTTTATATGTGATCAGCCATTTAGGACAAACCCACAGCAAATATAATACTCAATGGAGAACAGCTGAAAGCCTTCCCACTAAAATCTGGAACAAGACAAGGATGCCCACTCTCACCACTTTTATTCAACATAGAATTGGAAGTCCTAGCCACAGCAATCAAACAAAAGAAGTAAAAGGTATCCAAATTGGAAGAGAAGAGGTAAAACTGTCACTGTATGCAGATGACATGATACTATAGATAGAAAAGCCTAAAGACACTACTCAAACTAATCCACAAATTCAGCAAAGTAGCAGGATATACGATATACATTCAGAAATCAGTCGCATTTCTGTACACTAACAATGAAATATTAGAAAAGGAATACAAAAATATAGTACCTTTAAAATTGCACCCCAAAAAATCAAATACCTGGGAATAAACCTGACCAAGGAGGCAAAAGACTTATATGCTGAGAACTCTAAAACATTAATCAAGGAAATTAAAGAGGATGAAAAGAAATGGAAAGATATTCCATGCTCCTGGGTTGGAAAAATTAATATTGTAAAAATGGCCATACTACCCAAAGCAATCTATAGATTCAATGTAATCCCTATCAAATTACCCATGACATTTTTCACAGAACTAGAACAAACAATCCAAAAATTTATATGGAACCACAAAAGGCCCTGAATTACCAACGCAATTCTGAGGAACAAAAACCAAGCAGGAGGCATAACTCTCCCAGACTTCAGGCAATATTACGAAGCCACAGTCATTAAGACAGTGTGATACTGGTACCAAAACAGACACACAGACCAATGGAACACAATAGAGAACCCAGAAATAAACCCAGACACCTAGGGTCAATTAATCTTCGACAAAGGAGGCAAGAATATAAAATGGGAAAAAGACAGTCTTTTCAGCAAGTATTGTTGGGAAACCTGGACAGCTGCATGCAAATCAGTGAAACTAGAACACACTCTCACACCATGCACAAAAATAAACTCAAAATGGCTTAAAGACTTAAACCTAAGACAAGATACCATCAAACTCCTGAAAGAGAACATAGGCAAAACATTCTCTGATATCAACCTTACAAATGTTTTCTCATGTCAGTCTCCCAAAGCATCAGAAATAAAACAAAAATAAACCAATGGAACCTAATCAAACTGACAAGCTTTTGCACAGCAAAGGAAACCAAAAAGAAAACAAAAAGACAACTTACGAAATGGGAGAAAAGAGTTTCAAATGATAGAACTGACAAGGGCTTAATCTCTAGAATATATAAACACTTATACAATTCAACAGCAAAAAAGCCAAGAACCCAATTGAAAAATGGGCAAAAGGCCTGAATAGACATTTCTCCAAGGAAGATATACAGAGAGCCAACGAGCACATGAAAAAATGCTCAACATCACTGATTAGTAGAGAAATGCAAATCAAAACTACCACGAGATATCACCTCACACACCAGTCCAAATGGCCATCATTAATAAGTCCACAAATAACAAGTGCTGGAGGAGGGGGGTGGAGAAAAGGGAACCCTCTTGCCCTCTTGGTGGGAATGTAAGCTGGTACAGCCACTATGGAGAACAGTATGGAGATACCTTAGAAATCTATACATAGAACTACAATATGACCCAGCAATCCCACTCTTGGGCGTATATCCAGACAAAACTCTACTTAAAAAAGACACATGCACCCGCATGTTCATTGCAGCTCTATTTACAATAGCCAAGACATGGAAACAACCCATTGACAGATGACTGGATTAGGAAGATGTGGTGTATATACACAATGGAATACTATGCAGCCATAAAAAAGAATCAAAGAATTCATTTGCAGCAACATGGATGGAACTAGAGACTCTCATACTGAGTGAGGTAAGTCAGAAAGAGAAAGACAAATGCCATATGATATCACATATGTGGAAGCTAATATAAGGCACAAATGAACCTTTCCACAGAAAAGAAAATTATGGACTTGCAGAATAGTCTTGTGGTTGCCAAGGGGGAGGGGGAGGGAGTGGGGTGGTTGGGGAGCTTGGGGTTCATAGATGCAAACTATTGCCTTTGGAATGGATTACTAATGAGATCCTGCTGTGTAGCACTGGGAACTATGTCTAGTCACTTATGATGGAGCATGACAATGTGCGAAAATAGAATGTGTATGTGTGTGTAACTGGGTCACCACACTACATAGTAGGAAAAAAAATTGTATTGGGGAAATAACTATTAAAAAAATAATAAAAAATAATTTAAAAATTAAAAAAAAATGCTCAACATCCCTGATTATTAGAGAAATGCAAATCAAAACTACTATGAGATACCACCTCACACCACTCCAAATGGTCATTATTAATAAATCCACAAATAACAAATGCTAGAGAGGGTGTGGAGAAAAGGGAACCCTCCTGCACTGTTGGTGGGAATGTAAGCTGGTACAACCACTATGGAAAACAGTATGGCGGTACCTTAGAAAACTATATGTAGAATTACCATATGGCCCAGCAATCCCACCCTTGGGCATATATCCAGACAAAACTTTCCTTGAAAAAGACGCATGGACCCACATGTTCACTGCAGCTCTATTCACAATAGCCAAGGCACGGAAACAACCTAAATGTCCAATAACAGATGAAGGGATTCAGAAGATGTGGTATATACACAATGGAATACTACTCAGCCATAAAAAAGAACAACATAATGCCATTTGCATTATTTCTGAGTGAAGTAAGTCAGAAAGACAAACACCATATGATATCACTTATATCTGGAATCTCATACATGGCACAAAGGAACCTTTCCACAGAAAAGAAACTCATGGACTTGGAGAACAGACTTGTGGTTGCCAAGGGGGAGGGGGGAGGGAGTAGGAATTGGGGGTTAATAGGTGCAAATTATAGCCTTTGCAATGGATAAACATTAGGATCCTGCTGTATAACACTGGGAACTATGTCAGGTCACTCATGATGGAGCCTGATAATGTGAGAAAACAGAATGTATACATGTATGTGTGACTGGGTCACCTTGCTGTGCAGCAGAAAATTGACAGAACACTGTAAATCAGCTATAATAGAAAAAATATAAATCATTATTAAAAAAATAAAAAATAAAGGATTTTCAAAGACTCCAGCATTGTATTGATCAGTGTTGCTGCATCAGTATTTATTTATTTATTTTTTTAGTTTTATGGCTGTACCTGTGGCATATGGAAGTTCTCCGGCTAAAGAGTGAATTCTAGCCACAGCTACCATGTAAGTCACAGCTGTGGCAACACAGGATCCTTTAACCCACGGCGCCAGGCTGGGGATTGAACCTGTGCCTCTACAGCTGCCTGAGCAGCTGCAGTCAGATTCTTAACCTCTGCTCCACAGCAGGAACTCCCGCTACATCAGTATTTTTATCTCACGTTAAAAAAAGGCCACGGGGCAAGGCATCCCTGCATATTCTAACAGAATACCAACACGACCCTGCTGACTCCGACGCCCGGGCAGGGGATTTAATACAGGTGCTTGCATTCTCTAAAGTCATCCGTCATGCATCTTGCTCTCCTTTCTTCTTTCCGAAACTCTCTAAGGAAGACACAAGCCTTGCAGGTTCTATTGTCCTTAAGGACACCAGATGCATATCTGGTCGGTAAGAGAACGTACCATGCCCAGGAATATCATCTCCTCTTCTCTCTCTCTCTCGGTTCTCTTGCACTGACGGAAGCCTCGCCACACCTAAAAACAAGCAGATGGTCACCCGATGAGTACATGACAAAGGAAGAAAACAGGGGCCATAGCATTCCTCTCACATCGTCTGCACATTCCAAGTGGCGCAATTCCTAGTCAGGCAAGCTCGTACACGTGTGTGTGTGTGTGTGTGTGGAGGGGGGAGTTTTCCCTCTGTGATCAAAGGCAACATTTTTAAAGAAAGAATGCATCACAGAAGTGGTCTACACCGCTGCCCACTGCCCCACGACCCAACTGTGGGTCCTGACGTGGACTCTCGTCCCAGCGTCCCCTTACTCAACAAGGGGTTCTAAGGCAGTTCTGTCCACCCAGGGACAAGAAGGATCCACCCTTGCTCCAGACCCTGCTAGCAACTGCAGAGCCCACTGCTGACCCAGCGGCAGCCTCACAGCTGTTAGGATGGCTCTGAGCAAAAAGAACAAGAGCTAACAAGCGCCGGCGAGGACGGGAGGAAAAGGCAGCCCTCCTGCACTGCCGGGGATGCAACTGGGGACCGCCACATGGACAAGAGCACGCGGACGCCTGGAAACCTGAAAAACAGAACGGCCATATGGTCTAGGAATTCCACTCCTGGCTCTTGATCTAGACAAAAGGGAAACAGTAATTTGAAAAGATACATGCACCCCCTCATTCACTGCACTATTATTTTTAATTTTAGGGCCGAACCCGCGGCACATGGAGGTTCCCAGGCTAGGGGGTGAAACGGAGCTGTAGCCGCCGGCCTACACCACTGCCGCAGCGATGCCAGATCCGAGCTGGGTCTGAGATCGACACCACAGCTCACGGCAACGCTGGATTCTTAACCCGCGGAGCGAGGCCAGGGATCGAACCTGCGGCCTCATGGATGCTAGTCGGAGTCGCTTCCACTGAGCCGGGACGGGAAGGAGCTCCATTGTAAGATTAGCGACAACAGGCAGACATGGAAACCTCCTAACCGTCTGTGGATGGACAGGTGGATAAAGACAATGCGGTCCCCCACACGCTGGAATACCGCCCAGCCACGGAGAGAAGGAAATGCTGCCATTTGCGACAAGACGGACGAGTGTGGAGAGCACAATGCCAAGAGAAGTAAGTCACAGAGAGAGAGATACGTGCTTCATGGGTTCACTTCTGGGTGGGAATCTGAACATCCTGAATACGGAGACACTGAGAGCGCGGCCGCCGGGGCGGGAGGGAGGGAAGCGGGGAGGTGGTCCAGGCACACAAACTTCCGGGGAGATGAGCACGGTCCGGGCAGACGGCGTCCAGCGCTGCGGCAGGTCCACGATGCCCGATTTTATACCTGGGGACTCTGCTGAGAGGGCGGAGCTGAACGGCTCTCCTTACAAGAGAATAGAGCCGTTGTGTGGGGGCGCACGTGTCAATTCTCACTCTGCGAGGTCATTTTGAAACACAAATATACCAAATCACGATGCCGTGCTTCTTAAAGTTGGTTTCTCTTTTCTTTTTTTGCTTTTCATAGGGCCGCTCCCGTGGCACATGGAGGTTCCCAGGCTAGGGGTCCAATCGGACCTGTAGCCGCGGCCTAAGCCAGAGCCACAGCAACGCGGGATCCGAGCCGCCTCTGCAACCTACAGCACAGCTCACCGCAACGCCGGATCCTTAACCCACTAAGCAAGGGCAGGGATCAAACTTGCGTCCTCATGGATGCCAGTGAGATTTGTTAACCGCTGTGTCACAAAGGGCACTCCATTAAATTTTGTTTTTCTTTAAGAGAAACTTCTATTTTATTTATTTATTCATTTATTTATTATTTATTTATTTTTTAATTTTTTTATGGCTGCACCCATGGCATATGGAAGTTCCTAAGCCAGGGACTGAATCCAAGCCGCGGCGGCAGCAGCCCTGGATCCTTTAACCCACTGTGCCAGGCCACGGATCCAACCTGAGCCTCTGCAGTTGGATTCTTAACCCACTGTGCCACAGTGGGAACTCCTCTTCAAGAGAAACTTCCCCATTGAAGGAGCGCAGGGCCATATCTAAGGGTGGCAGGCCATGGTTCGAAAAGAAAAATGCCTACTGTACCACGGAGAAATAGAGCACAGTCACATCCATGAGCTACACAACTCAACTCTGAACTCAGATATTCATTTAAAACTGTATCCCATAGAGAACACATTTGTGGTTGCAAAGTGGGAGGTGGGCGGGGGAGGGATGGATTGGGAGCTTGGGGTTAGTGGACGCAGACTGGTATATAAAGAATGGATAAATTGGAGTTCCCGTTGAGGCTCAGTGGGTTAAGGACCCGACATTGTCTCTGTGAGGATGCAGGATGGATCTCTGGCCTCACTCGGTGGGTTAGGGATCTGGTATTGGTGCGAGCTGCAGCGTGGGTGGAAGAGGTGGCTTGGATCCCACGGAATTACCTTGGCCCAGGAAATTCTATATGCTACCAGTGTGGCCCTAAAAAAGAAAAAAAAAAGCAGACAAACAGCAAAGTCCTCCTGTAGAGCGCAGGGAATTCTATTCCATGTCCTGTGACAAATCATAATGGAAAAGAATGTGAAGAAGTGTCTGTATAACTGAAGCATTTGCAGTGCGGCAGAAATTAATATAACACAGTCCATCAGCTATACGTCAATCAATTAAATTTAAAAATTTTATATCCCCACGGAAGAAAGAAAACAGTCTTTATCGGTCTCTGCCTGCTTCCAGACCCCGACGCCCACTTAAACACAATCAGGGACAAGAGTCCTGAGCTTCTGGCTCGATTTTATTTTTGTCTACTTACTTTCCCTGCAGTCTCATTCTAACTTGTGTCACCTTGCCACCTTCGGGGCATTTTTCCACAAGCAAACTCAGTCCCATTTGAAAACAAATGAGGTGTAAACGGAGGCGCTCCTCTGACAGGGGGAAGGAAGCCTCAAGGGTCTGTCTGCAAGGGACATCTGTGTCTGGTCACTGGAATTTCTGTGAATGACATAGGCCTCTGCAAGTCTATGACCCTGCCCCTTCTGCAAGGACATGTCTCTGAGCAAATATAGTTTTAAATTCAGTGAGGGCTTGCATAGCAACCTTCTTTCCAACAGTTATCAGTGAGCTTCAAAAATATGTCAAAAGGGAGTTCCTGTTGCGGCCCAGCAGAAACGAATCCAACTAGTATCCATGATACCGGTTCCACCCCTGGTCTTGCTCAGTGCATCAGGGATCCAGCATTGCTGTGAGCTGTGGTGGAGGTTGCAGACACGGCTCGGACCCGTGTTGCTGCGGCTGTGGTGTAGACTGCCAGCTGCAGCTCCGATTTGACCCCTAGCCTGGGAACCTCCCTAAGCCGCAAGTGCAGCCCTAAGAAGCAAAGGAAAAAAAAAAGTCAATAAAATGCCCTGAGTTTCATACCTATTTATAATAAAATGTACACACTAGCACCAGGCTTGCTTAACTGTCTCCCCGAGATAAGATAATCAATCACTCTGGCATTGAGTCCAGTTCTTCTAGAGGTAGGACTCGGGAATTTTGAGTTTCGAAGCTCAGCCCACCCCTGGCCGGTGTCACCAGCTGCATCACCCCTTGTCCCCCGAGGCCAAGGGCATCGCACTCACACCTTCTGGATACGCAGCGCGGCAGCCCCCATGTCTGCAAACTTCTCGCCAGACAACCTGGACTGCTTGGCTCTGCAGTCTTGAAGATAGATTTGCTTCATGAACATGGCTCGGAGGCGCCCTTGCCGTGCCCTCTCAGCAACCTGGATCACTTTAACTGCCTCTTCCAGGGGCATAGGCTTTGCAGGGTATTTCTGCAAAAAAAAAAAAAAAAAGATAAATAGATGTTTAAACATCTTCATGACCTCAAGTGATTTCAGCAAATCACACGCTTGCCTCTAACCCCACCTGCCAACTCCACGCTGCTGATCAAGAGTATGACGGCCATTCAATACGAATCGTTTTCCCGTGAATTAGGTATATTTTGGTGATATGCCACACTCAGGCCATGGTCCCATTTTTAAGGATCCCGCTACCATTCTGAACAAAATACAAATTAGCTCCACAATGTCTGAGGCTGGCAGCAAGTGGCACTAGAAATGACGATCAAAGACTGAAATAACCTTGAAATTGCTATCAATGTGTCATTAACTTAGCAGCAGAAATACGTAAGTGAAAAACATACCTCTGCGAATTTAAAATGTGAGATATAAGGGTTAATAGGTGCGAACGATTGCCTTTGGAGTGGATCCGCAATGAGATCCGGCTGTACAGCACTGGGAACTGTATCTAGTCATTTACGATGGTGCAGGATGGAGGACAATGGAAGAAAAAGAATGTACATGTGCGTGTGTGACTGGGTCACTTTGCAGAAGACTGACAGAACATTCTAAACCAACTCTAACGGAAAAAATAAAAATCACTTTAAATAAAATAAAATGTGAGATACAGATGAAGTCAAAGGTTGACTTCAAAATGAATTCCAGAATGATCTGCTGAGCATGACTAATACGACATCATTTAGGAGTCCTTAACTCCATATATGACACGCCTGCCAGTACCTACAACATTTGCATTTTTAAAGGACATTTTTTAATTAGAGTTGAGCATATTTGCATTTTAAAACATCTGAATGTGACCGGTTCTGTGAAGAAGGAGAAAGTCAGGTTCAGGCCTCTTGGGAGATCTCAGGCGGGTGTGTTTAAGCAAAGTCGCTGGGTGAGGGGCAGGGCGGTGTTCTGAGTAAAGGGACAGACAAACAAGGCTTCTGGGGGCTCCAGGGTCCCTGTGAGCTCATGTGGGCTCAGGTGGGAGGTGCTTGGCGGTCCCTGGAGCCAGGGAGGAGCTGGAGCATGGACCTGGCTTGGCAGAGCCTCCGGCACAGGCACAGGGAGAGGCCGCTGGAATCAGAATCCTGGGCCAAGTCCTCTTCCAGGCCTCTGAGGGCAGCCACGGCCACATCAGGATCCAGGGCAAGACGCTGTGGGTGCAGGCAAGGGGGCTTCATTCGCCCCCCTCCCCCGGCCACAGCTTCCCAGGACCGTCGCTTCTCTGTGTCATGAGGAGAAGCGGGACCGGGGGGGACGCCAGGAAGGGACATTTACTGAGAACCTACAGATGCCAGATGCTTTGTCACATGAATCCTCACCCAATTCACAAAGCTACCTCCGACACAGGTATTCCTGTGACCACCTGAGACCAGGACAGAGGCTGGGAGTTCCCGTCGTGCCTCAGTGGTTAACGAATCCAACTAGGAACCATGAGATTGTGGGTTCGATCCCTGGCCTTGTTCAGTGGGTTAAGGATCCAGGGCTGTGGTGTAGGCCAGCAGCTATAGCTCTGATTAGACCCCTAGCCTGGGAACCTCCTTATGCCGAAGGTGGGGCCCTAAAAGTTTAAAAAAAAAAAAAGAGAGAAAAGACTGAGGCTGAAAACAGAATAATTGACACAAATTCCCATGGTTAGTAAGGGTTAGAGCCCATGGGAAGCAAGATGGGCCACTGTCTTTCCCCTAAAGCCTCCTCTGCCCTCTGCGCGGGCCCTGGACCCCCCTTCACGGAGCAGCAGCTCAGAATTTTGTTCTCAGTGAGGCCCTACGGCTTCAAATTTGTAGTGAGAGCACCTGTTCAATAAGGCGCTTTGCATTCACTTTTAGATGAAGTGACTCTTGGCTGGTGTTAGATGGTGTAGGTAAGAACCCTTCAGCAGGGAGCACGTGCCCAGCGAACGTGCGTTATCACGTTCCTTCCTTCCTTTCCACTCCGTAGAAATACTTATAGCCCTTGTGGAATACTTGCCAGGGCTTTGAACTGTCTACTCAACCCGACAAAGAGTTCTGAACATCCGTGGAGGCCCCAAGAGTCAAAATCACTGGACTGCATGTGATCACTGCAGAATCACTGTAGGAGTGGACAGTAATTCTCACTTATCAAAATTCTTCGTGGGGTACATACACTGCTTATGTCTGTAAGAAATAAGCAGCTTGAGGAGAGAGTGGGGGTCCCATGAGGCACTGAAGGGCCTGGCAGAGGCACACAGGTGCCCGGGATGTTGCCCAGAAGCCCCGTGCTGTGCTCAGCATCCTCAGGTACCCTTGAAACAGGGCCTGGGGCAGAGAGGAATGAACGGCTTGACCTGAGGAGGAGAGGATGCTGAGCGAGGGAGGGGGAGAAGCCCTCTGGCCATGGACCCCGCACAAACCAAGAGGGACAGCAGGGAGTGAAACAGCAGAGAGGCCCCTGGGGGTTCACCGCAGTGTGTCATGGGACCTCCCTTCTCCGCCTCCCCCAGATCTTCAGGGCATTCTGCGCCACCTGTTAACGCTTTGGGCCAGAGACTCTGGGGTGGGGCCACTGAAGGACATGCCCAGGGCACAGAAGCACAGTTGTGAAGGGATGGCTGGATGGACCCCCAGGCATGATCCCAGGAATACACTTGGAGGAATGTTTAACGCAGAAGAGGGGCGGGTTGTTCAGAGAAGGGGTAGAGGAGGGAGGGGCCGCTGGGGGGGGGGGTGCATCATGGAAGCTTTCTTTCTCTTTTTTTTCTTTTTTAGGGCCGAATCTGCGGCATACGCAAGTTCCCAGGCCAACGACTATGCTGGAGCTGTGGCTGCCGGCCTACACCGCGGCCACAGCAATGCCAGATCCCAGTCGTGCCTGCAACCTACACCACAGCTCATGGCAACGCCGGATCCTTAACATACTGAGTGAAAAAGCCAGGGACTGAAGCCGTGTCCTCATGGATACAATCGGGTTAATAGCCCGATGAGCCACAGCGGGAACTCCCAAGAGGGAAGGTTTCTTGAGGGATGCGGTGTCACACGGGGCTCTGCAGCATGGGGACCACTGCGACAGGGATGGAGCAAGAAGAGCAAGCCCTCTGTGCAGCCTGCAGCCGCCTGTGCAGCAGCCCAGACAGAAGGGTGGAGGTGTGTGTGTGCTGCTAACAGCGCACGTACCTCTCCGGTTTCCTGCGGTGGACACACAGGGCACTGCTTCTCCCTCCCACTGCTGTTCTAGGTGCACCTGGAATTGTCCGTCATTGCATGGCTCAGGCTGACAGTGCCCCCCAGGGCTGAAGCACCACAAGGTACCATTTGCCCTGTGCGCCCTGGCTGCACCCACAATCTCTGCATCCCTACCAAAGGTGCCCCTGTCACTGTGAACCGTCCCCGTGCAGATGGGCAACATGCTGCCTCGATGCTCAGGCATGAAGACTGATCTGCAGGCAGGGCGGTCACTGGGACGCATCAGCGCCTGTGGACAGGCTGCACGGGAGATGCTGGCCGAACCCAGGAGAAGGAGGTAAGAGTGGGAGCTAGGACGGCTGTGGGGGCGGCAAGAGGGTGCAGGTGCATGGATATGGGGATGCAGGAGGGACAGGGCCAGAGCGTGACTGGGTTCTGCTCTTGGCTTTCAGGGGAGCCTGCAGGAGCCCCGCTTTCCCCAGAGACAGTGCATTCGAGGTGATCCAAGCGCCACTCAACTTGAAGTTACAAAAGGTCAATCTGCATTTCCAGGAAGTGTCCTAAGTTTTTAAGCTCCTCGTTATCTCAGCGTGTAATTATTTTATATGAACAACGTTCAGCTTCTGACGGTAGAGGCTCCGTGAACTTGAGATGAGCCATTACACTGAGTCCATAATCTGCTCAACCTCAGAGGTTCTGACTTAACCAACAAAGTACCGGGCTTTGAGGTCTAAGTTCCTGGAAAAGAAGAGTCATGACTCATTCAACACACATCCAAAACTTTGGCTACTTCTTACCGTCTGAAGAACCCCCCGGGGAAAGGGAGCTGCTTCTCCTTGGCATGAAAATCGTCAACGTGTTTCTCGAACAATTAGGAGCAGCAGAAAAGGAGGTTTTAGAGATTTATGCAACAATGCTGGTTACAGGGACGTACGAACCTTGTCGGATAAGCTGAATCCAGTGTCGGCTAATATTTGAGAGAGGATTTTTTCTCTTCCTTTTATGACTTCCAACTTCTCCTTCAAAAAATACTTGGGTATGGGAATATCTAATTGCTGCTGCAGAAGAGAAAGAACAAGAAAAAGACCATTGCGGCCACAGAGTCCAGGACTCAAATCCATTTAAAATTCACAGGAAGGGGGAGGGGGACGGTTGGGGAGCTTGGGGTTCACAGATACCAACGATTGCCTTTGGAATGGATGAGCCATGAGATCCCGCTGTGTAGCACTAGGAGCTCTGTCTAGTCACCTGTGATGGAGCAGGATAATGTGTGAAAATGGAGTGTGTGCACGTAGGTGTAACTGGGTCACCTGGCTGTGCAGGAGGAAAGAAATTGTGTTGGGGAAACAACTGTTAAAAAATTAGGTAAATAAAATAACATTCACGGGAAGGACAAGGACATTGAAGGGACTCACTTTACTTTCCATCCTCTTATTTAAGGGGGATGAGTCCGGTGGCTCCCACTACGGAGACACAAGGCAAGTCCAAAGGCAGAATCGTAACCATGTTCGGCTATGATGGTGACTGTAAAATTCCAGTAGTTCCGGAGTTCCCGTCGTGGCGCAGTGGTTAACCAATCCCCGACTGGGAACCATGAGGTTGCGGGTTCGATCCCTGGCCTTGCTCAGTGGGTTGAGGATCTGGCGTTGCCGTGAGCTGTGGGGTAGGTCACAGACGCGGCTCAGATCCCGTGTTGCTGTGGCTCTGGCGTAGGCCGGTGGCTACAGCTCCGATTCGACCTCTAGCCTGGGAACCTCCATATGCTGCAGGAGCAGCCCAAGAAATTAACTAATGATAAGGCCTCGATTAACTAATGACAGCTTCGTGAGTTCCTTAAAAAAAATTATCTGAGCCTATCTAAAATAATGATGCAAATCAGAACAGAAAAGAATTAATTGCATTGGGAAAATAACAATAGAAAAATAAAAAAGCATAGCAAAGAATTGAGCTGTAGAGATCTTTGAATTAAACCTCATAATTTATCATTAGCACTGTCAGCTATTTGTATGTAAATGGTCACATTAAAAAAATAATTTGATTTTATTTTTACCAAATTATCCCATTAAAAAATTATTTACAAAATTAATTTATTAGGAAACTTGTTTCTATACAATAAGTATAAACGTCTGTTCTTCTGAAATATTACCAGATATTTCAAATTAGTGGAGTTCAAATGAGTGTTTGCCATTCCAAGGTCAATAATCAGGCGTGTAGAAGGGTTATTCAAGGATATGGGGGGCCGTTGGCCCCACGCCGCCGAAAAGCACTGTCCTGGAAATGCTTCGAGGTGCTCCTGGCTACCTTCTGGTAGACCGGTTGACTGGGGTGAAGCTAAGGCTCTGGTTCTTGGTATCAGCTCCCCTTTTTCCCGCTGTGGTGTAGCCTCCCACACCTCCGCAGTCCAGGGAATTCTGAACAGGCCTGTCCTTGAATAAGCCCTTTAGCATAAAGGGACGTCTTTTTAGGACTTAGTGGGCGGTATTCCTGAACTTCTGGGAAGTAGCAGGTGTTGCGGAAAACCAAAACTTTCTTAGGTCCTTCCATTAGATTGGGGATGAACTTCGACTGAGCCTCTGGGTCCTGGTGGGGGAGTGTGCACAGAAGAGAATGATCACACTTTTATTTAATGCTGTGATTTCATTATAAGCTCGTTCAAGCGTTGGGCCTTTTAAAATCTGAAGATAAAACTGTATTGACAAGGCCCCATCTGGTCCAGGCAGGACCATAAACTTACAGTTAGGATTTGGAGGGTGAGGAAACAGCAATCGAGAAGGGAAGAGAGGGGAGTTCCCGTTCTGGCTCAGTGGAAATGAATCCCACAAGGAACCATGAGGTTGCAGGTTCGATCCCTGGCCTCGCTCTGTGGGTTAAGGATCCGGTGTTGCTGTGAGCTGTGGTGTAGGTCGCAGACGCAGCTCGGATCCTGTGTTGTTGTGGCTGTGGTGTAGGCCGACAGCTGCAGCTCCAGTTAGACCCCTAGCCTGGGAACCTCCGTGTGCCGCGAGTACAGCCCTAAAAAGCAAAAAAAAAAGAATGGAAGGAAGAGAGGAAGGCAGGTGTCCATCCTGTCCATCCAGGATCCATTCTACGTCCACCGCAGCTGCCCTGGGGCTCCCATTCTCTGTGGGGGGTAGTCGGAGGAAACTCCCTGGGGCAGAGAAACTCCTTCTCCCCACAGGTTTCTCTACGTTGGGGGGAACTACTAGGAAAGGCTCCTTAGCTGACAGGTTACACAAATGGTTTTCTGGCTAGTTTAGCCAGAGGGGACATTAATGGAAGGGTTGGGAGCCGCCTGGAACCCGGGCAGGACCACGGCTGGGTGTCGTCAGCAGCTGGGATGTGTCCTGGGAGGTTGGCGCCTTCGGGACGGCAGGGCGTTTATGTCTATTCCTCTTGGTGAGCCCGCTTTCTTCTTCTCTTTCTTTCTCTCTCAAGAGCACCTTCCTCCTTCTGAGCGTCTGCTGAGCAAAGACTCCAGCTACTCACAGGTTTGGGTGATGACAGACTCGGAGACAGAAACTGGTCTCTCCGTGTCCCAGGTTCAGAATCTCTCAGGGGAGGACTGACAGGTGCAAGACCAAGGTGTCTGCCCTGACCCAGTGAGCTGTGGTCAGGGGTGCAGGTCGCACTGCACAAAAAGCTGGGTGCTGGCCCAACACAGAACAGAGGGACTGCGGGCTACATGGGCGACAGCCACTGTGGATGCTGGCTGGTCCGGCTGCCACTCGGCAGCATGGACCTGGACCCCACGAGTGTCCCCAGGGGCTGATCCACACTCGTCTCCCTGCAGAGGGCGCTGCTCCTGGGGTCCACGCTGAGGCTGTTGGACACACCCCCTAAGCACCTGGACTTCAAGGCCAGCTCACGGCTCCACCAGCACCCTCCAGGGCTGGCAGAACATGCAGGTCAGAGCCTACATCCAGGAGGGCTTCCTGGATGAGGTGGCTCATGGGGTCACCCCTCTCACCACTCATGGCTTCAGGACAAGGAACGAGCCAGAGCAGAGGGGCTGAAGCACGGTCAAAAGCAGGGGAAAACCGGAAGGAGACACTTCATAAACGGCTCCCTCCTTACATGGAGGCATGTTCCTTAACCTTCTTCGAGTGAAATGAATGCTCCAATATTACCGTCGTCACTACACTGAGTTATTTCACACGCGTTCCGGGCAGTTCTTGACATTCTCGCACTGCGGGAGGGGAAGTGCCCCTGACCTAGAAAGCCGAGGGCTTCGTTCCACGCGCTTCCACGGGAACTCGGGAAACAAGGACGTTTTGAGATGACCTTCACCCTCTGCCCTCCTCTCAGCGACTCTCTTTGGTCCGTTCCGAGTACGTGCAGTCACAACCCTGGACAGTTTATCCCAGAGAGAAACACGGCCTTTAGAGAAGCCGGAATCTCTTCCAAAGGAAGCGCTATGGGACCCCATGTAGAAAACAGAATGCGTTCCCTTTTAAATTCTGCTTTAGGGAATCTTTCCTTTCGAAATGAAGAGTGAAGTCGTATGAATCATGACACAGGGGCGAGGGGTCCACCGGCCCCTGCGGATCCAGGCAGCAGCGTCGGAAGCAATCCTGGACACTGTGGATGCTGTGGTCAGAAGGGCAGCCGCAGGACAGAATGTTCTGGGAGGGGACGGTGCCTACAGGGGCCAGCAGGGAGGGCTCAGGGCGCGAGAGAAGGTGGGAGGGAGCCCTCCTTTGGCATCTGAGGCTCCCAGATCCTCTGCTAAACACCTCCCACCCCAAATCATCAGCGAGCCAAAGCAAACGAGGAGATGCATCCTCCCGGGAATGAGGAACCAGCAGCCAAGATGATGGGAAGCCAGTGCCAGAGAGAGATATTCTTGAGGAACAGAAGCAGGGGCACTGCTATGGGACATTGGGAGGATATGTGCGAAAGGGTCGTCCTAACAGGCTTGGAGAAACACCATGGTGACAGGGAGGACCACAGCAACCCCAGTGGCCAGAAGACCACAAGACCCCAAACTGCGGGGACCCAATCCCTGTCCACGGCACTGAAGGGCCACACCCCAACTTTCAACATAACATAGAGCTAGCAAATGTGTCTAGAAAGCCTGCAGAATATTGGTCACAGGCCTACATATCTCACTGAAGACAAAAAGAAACTAACGGGCAAAGAAACCCCAGGTACTTACAGGAGCCAATTTGAGATCCTGTAAGATGTCATCAAAATAATGAAACTCAGTCAACTCCAACTCGACCATCTCGTGCTTCAGCTCCAGGATGCGACCCATCACTCCATCCAGGATTTTTCGGATCAGGATTCGTTTCTGTGGATGGACCATCTGGTCATAGACATCCTCCAGGTCCCTGAAGATCTGCACGTAGTTGACGTAGAAGGTGGCCAACAGCTGGAAGATGAAAGCTTGGGTTCCAAGCGGCTCTGTCCTCTTCTCGGCTTCTTTGACAAGCAAAGAACTGAGGTCTTCCTGGGTCTGATGCCACATCTTATTATACATTCTGAGGGAAGACAGGAGGCAAAAATGACTTTGTGAGGCACACGTACTGGGCTTGTGCCACAGCAGAATGCAACACACCACCATCGTGAGTGAAGAAGACCGCGTGCAGTGCAAGGCTCTTTAGACCGTTCTTATCCCGCTTTGATGGGCGTGTGATTTTGAGATGTGACCAAAATGTTACTGTTATCAAATGAACAGTTTACAAAGTCTTCCATCTAAAAGGTATAAAGTGATGCCTCACTATACTCATAAAGTCAGTATTCTGACACCCACTTGAAAGATGAAGAGGTCAGAGTTCCCGTTGTGGCTCAGTGGTTAACGAATCCGACTAGAAACCATGAGGTTTCAGATTCGCTCCCTGGCCTTGCTCTGTGGGTTAAGGATCCGGCATTGCTGTGAGCTGTCGGGTAGGTCACAGATGCGGCTCGGATCCCGTGTTGCTATAGCTGTGGTGTAGGCCAGTGGCTACAACTCCGATTCGACCCCTAGCCTGGGAACCTCCATATGCCGCAGGAGCGGCCCTAAAAAAGGCAAAAAGACTAAAAAAAAAAAAAAAAAGAGGTTGATGACTAGAATCAGTAACTAATTTGTCCGTATACACAGTTGGCGGCATGTGAGCTGGAAGCACCAATTTAGGAAGTATCATGTAAAATTGAACACAGGCATGACCGTGAATGAGCCATTATACCCTGGAGAGAATCCTGTCAAAATCTGCATCAAGAAAGATCACAGTAGCATCTTCTGATAAAAGCAAAGACCTAGAGATATTCCAAAGGCCCACGGATAAGAGAACAGGTTAATAAATTGTCGTATATTCACAATGGACTAACATGCAGGAGTGAACAATGACTCGTAGAGATAAGCAACAACTACGAACCTCAGAACCTCAGGTCTGAGGGTAAAAAGTCAGGTGCAGACCGTGGCCTGGGAAGCCGGTTCTCTATGGGTTCATCAGCCGCCTCCCATCCTGTCTGAGTCAGTGGACGGGTTCTCATCTTTGGAGCAGAGTGAGACAGAGGTCAGCCCTCTCCCACCGCCTTCCTGGCCAGTTAACAAAGGGTCCTCCTTCTACCAAACGCTCAGGGTGGTGACAGCCCTGCCCCACCCCATGCCAGCCCACCCCCTGTTGGTTTCCTTAGACTCAGCTCACATCTGTGTCAAGGGTTCCTTTATTAGCCCCCAGCTGAGTGTGCCATCCTTTTCCTGCTGGGACCTTGACCAATGGCAGAGACTTGTTTTCTTTGAAGTTATATCCAAGACCCCATTCTGAAAAGCTACCTTGAAGGCCATTGCATCTGGGAAGGGGCTTAACTGGTGGGCTTAACCAGGGGCGAGGGAGTGGGCAGGATCCTGGCCGTCTCCTGGGATGAGGTCAGCCAGGTCTGCGGGGTCTTCCCCAGGATGTGCCTCGGTGAGGACGGATGCAACCTCCTATCTGAGAAGCAGGTGGTTCAGGGAGCTGCAGGCTCTCACCTGCTCTCTGATGTCAGCCCGGCCTCTCCTCCCCTCCCTCCACCCACCCCCTCAGCCCTGCATCTAGGCTGCTGCTGCACCTGCCTCTTCCGCCAGGATGGATGGGAGCAGCTTAGCACCTGTTCTCAGGGTGGAAATGCCTCTTACACAGATCTCCCACTGGGACTCCCTCCTCTGAAAGACCTTCCCAGGGTCCTGCTGGAACTGCTGGCTTCTCATCACTCCCCCTCTGCTGGCCTCTGCCCCACCTCACCCCTCTCAGCCACCTCTGCTTGCCACCCTCATTTTCCTGATATGCGCCAGCGTTCTCTCCGCCCTCTTGCATTCACAGCCTGATAACCCGCCACTGTCATATTAGAGGCCATTCCGGAGGCTCTGGAGGCAAACATGCAGGTCAATCCGCCTTGCTTAACTGGGGCTCCCACATCCACCTCCCGAGGTCATTCCCAGACACCCCCTCAGTAGCTCGGCTTGCTCCCCACTGTCCCGTGGGTAACAAAGGGTCAACGTCACGCACCGAAATGACCACAGGCCCCGGTCATCCCTGCGCACAGGGTGGGGGGTGAGGGGCACCCATCGCTCCACCGTGCAGGAGGCGGGGGCGTGGCCTTGGAGGCCAGGTCAGCATCTGAACCCGGGTCTAGGCGGTTCTGAGCTGAAACTAAGATTCAAATCCTGCCATCTCCGCCCCCCCAAAAAGACCCGCCCCTCCCCACCCCCCAGCCAGGGGACCCGCAACAGTACTGTTTGCAGAGATGACAGGGGAGAAATGGGATTTGGGGGTCTGTTCCCCTGATCGCCAAGGAGGCTGCGTGCCTTTCCAGGTGCCATCGGGCATCTGCAGGTTCTTTTCCTTAAATCGGTCACGCATTTGTTTGAACTGTTTTTATGAGGGGCTGTTGGTCTACTCATCTGTGGGGCTTCTTTATGCAGTCTGAGCTTAGGGGTTCACAGCTTGCCTTCGGGCTGAGCAGGGGGTTTCTCATCACAGCCCAGAGCTGGCTGCGGCCCCTCCCTCTGCTGGTGCCATGAGAAGGGTGGTCCACCGGAGACCAGCTCCAGCTCTCCTGGAGGGTCTGGCCCCAGGCCCCACCGGGCTGAAATCCCAGGCCCCGCTGGGTCTCCTGGTCTGGGCGGCTCCTTGCCCTGGGTTTCCACTCTGCTGCCAGAGCAGAGATTTTCAACATGGGATTGAAACAAAAAAAATAAAGCTAAGTTTTTCATTTTTCAAGTTTAAATATTTTACCTTTATAATTTAATAGTATACTATAAATACATAAACCCAATATTCGTATCATAGAAATGAATATAAAAATAAAAAAGTTTTAAAAAGAAAAATTGTCGATTAAAAAGTGAAAATAATACTTAAAAACATTTTTTTCCTCTCTCCTTTTTATGTGCTTGGAGCAGAGATGGGAGATTTCCATCTTCTTGGCCAAATGGTAGAAACTTCTCTGGATGTGAAAAGTCTTTTAGGTTCAGATGTGATGAGGAGACAATAGCTCATGTTTACATAATCCCAGCCGCTGCTCCAAGTACTTTCAATATACTAACGCATGCGACTCTCAGAACCCCAGGAGGTGGGTTTTTATCACTCCAGTTGGCCGAGGCCCAGAGAAGTCGGTGCCCAAAGGTGGGTGCTTTATGGGCAGGACGTGCACCTGAGCCTCCTGTCCGTCGTGGTCAAAGCAAAGGAGGGATGACAAGGGGGGGGGGGCAGAGGTGCGCTGGACGCCCCGGGAAAACAGACCTACAGTGAGAAACTCAAAGCTTCCTCCCTCCCAAGCCCCCCGTGGGTTCGGATGCTCCATATCGCCCCCTGGCGCCCCAGCCCTACGGTTCAAGTACCAGAGGTCCCCACACTTGGCCATAACTTAAAACTCTTGCCGGTGAAAGAGAGAAGGCTTTACAGATAACTTCATTATCTATAATATTATAAACACTGCTGTAATAGTAACAACATTGCTG